>NC_080634.1:100085088-100391784 GCF_027579445.1 Ammospiza nelsoni
GCAAGAAGGAAGGAAGGATTAGCAATGAGAAGAGAGCACAGTAAAAAAATATAGCTGTGTAAAGAGGGAGAGAAATTAAAAACTCTGAAGATTAGAGTCACTTGAGCAAGAACGTCACTGAAGCCAATGTTTCACTTTGTCAAGGGTTATCTAATAGCATTTCCCTGGGTTTGATCTCCCTGGGTTCAGCCTAAACCCACTCTCTGCTTTTGTTTCAGAGCTGGATGAAAGCAGGGATTCAGCAGTGCAGCTGGGTTTACATTAGGAGTGTATGCCTGAAGCTGGGAATGTCTAGCTTGGAACTTCAAAGTGCATCAGCCAACACTGGTGCATCAGCCTGCAAACTTCAGTAAATATGTCAGTCTTCCTAAAGTTAGATAGAAGAGCAAGATTAGAACAGCAAAGTAAGAGAACAGCATAGGGCCTGCACAACACTAAATCTTCATTCCTCCTTCAGCAATAAGATACAGGGAGCAAAAAATGAGGTTCTCTGTAAATTTGGCAAGAAAACACATTCTGAGTGCCTTTTCAGGGGCTTTGGCAGATATGGCATGCTGGTCAAAGAGAAGCCAACACTATAATTTGGGACAGTGGGGTACACTTCTTGTGCAGCCAGGAAAAACCCCCATAATCCAATCCACCTTCCACAGCTTCTGCACCAGCCTGAGGATGTGTGGGCAGCATGGGGTCAGGAGACAGCCACACCATGGACATTCCCTGGTGTTTTTTAAAGATGAAATATTGTTATTGCAACCATGCTACAGACAGACTGACATGAGCAGGCACAGGCACTGAGAAGACTGGAAGGCCTTTAAAGCTCAACCATCAAGACTTTTGTAACCCCTTTAGCATATAAAGACAAACATCTGCTAAAAAATTCTTAGGCTTGGAGCCTCAGACTGTTAAGTCTTTTGGAGGAGACACATGTATTTTCCCTGTAGTTCAGAGGTTTGCAGCACAGCTGGAATTCCAACTTTTGAATATTACTGCAGTGAAAACATATATACAATGATTTAAATAGTGATATTCTGGTCCATTTTTCCAAAACAAAGATAAATTAATAGAGTTAATTGGATATATTTGGGAAGTGGGGGGAGAAGAAAGGAGCAAAGAGGGGTACAGACATATGGTATAAATAGCTTATGGGAAAGTGCCCCGCAAACTTCTGCAAACACAAGCATCATCAATGCCTTACAGTTAATCAGACTCCATACAAGAAATCGACTTATAGAAACAAGAATTTGTAGTACTGAGCTGGAACATAAGCACTGTTGCAGATTTACTCCCTCATTAAAGATTCCTCCCAGGAATTGTCATCATATTCATATTACAAGAAAAAATAACATATGACTTTATCTGGACATTATCCAATAATGTATGCAAGAAAAGTAGAATATTAGGTGTGAGAAATGCCTGAGTTAATACCATGCACTGCTCTTGCTGTGAGAAAATACGAGATTTTTTTTTCCCACAAAATAGTGTAAAATAAACCTGTTACAATCCAGGACAAATTTCAGAGTATATATTAAATGGCAGAGGATTCAGAAAGCAATAATATGGCCTATAACTAAAATAAGAATGGGAGAAACTTGAAAAGGCAGCTTTGTAAGGCTGGAGCACCCTCTTTCCTGTTTGGGTACACTGGGAGCTCCCATCCCAGCTACCACAAGTGCTGTGTTTCTGTAACAATCTCCATCCCTCCTTCAGAGGCCACTTCACCCTCAGTGACCCAGCTCAGACCTATATGATGAGGAAGAGGATGGCATACCTGATGGTCAAACATAAGGGAAACCCTTGACCATTCCTCAAGCTGAATCACCAAGCAAAAGTAACCACAGCAAATTATTTTTGACCACATATAAACTTCAAGGGCACCTTCCTTTATATCTCACATATAGATTTATGCAATCAAATTGCCTAAAATTTAACATAATTTGGGTTTTAAGCTCTTATAACATTTTATGTTATTCTTTTGCTCAGGCTTCTCTAACCATTCTGTTTTTCCTCTCTAATGATCTATTTCCCTTCTGCATTTATTTTGTGGTCTTTAATTTGACTAATTCTCTTTCTCTTATAGCAGCTTACTGGTGCAATTCAACACAATCAAAGTAGTCAGAAATTTTATTATACTCAGCCATGTGTTTCCTTCCACCTAAAGGAACTCCACTAAAGAATAAGTTTTATTATGAACGGCATAAACTTTGTGCTAAGGTCAAACCTAACTTGAATTAATGGAAAACAACCAAAAAACTGACTGTCCAAAGTTTATTGTCTGTAGTGAAGAGAAATACACCATGAAAAAGGACAGAGTATAACCTCTGCAGCACCAGGTAAACAACATTTTCTCTTGTACCAGCTGGGTGATGCAGTGAGCTGGCAGATACTTATGTAACCCAGCTATTTTCAGAAAAACTGAATCCTTTTCTGTGCAGGTATGATCTTGCACTTCTAAAATCCCCTGGGAGCGGGTTTCATCGTTTCTGCACAGCTGTTTGTGGAACCAGCAGGGTTGGCTCCCGTGTAAAGGGACCTCCCTGTGAAGTGCAGGGATCAGCCACCCGGGGATGAAGGAAGCGCCCGCATCTCCATCCAGGTGCCAGTGCCAGGAAGGTCCCTGCCAAGGCCAGCCCTGCTGCTCCCTCCAGCGCTGACTTGGGAAGAGGAGCGGCTCCCTCCTATGGCTAAACCGCGCACAGCTGGGAGCACCACCCTGAGCAGGATGCTTCAGACAGAAAGTCGAGAAAGAAAGAAAAAAACTTAAAAAAATATCTCACTATTACATATACGAGGCACATAGAAACTGAAATCCAGAAATCCGTACTTTGCAGGCAAACAAAACAATGTTATAATAATGTAATAATAATGGCACGAATCTGAGTTTTCTAGCTAAACACCTCACACTTCCCTACAGAAGTTATTTTTAAAAAACATTTTTTATGCTTTTGTAATATTTGAATAGCTAAAATAACATGGCAATCAGAGAATGGACATCTTTCTGGAATAAATATGAGCTAGAGAATAATAATTAAGATACATTGTACAATACAAACATGTCTAACATTTTCTCAAACCCTTTAGGCATGTATGAAGAACACCACCAGAAACAAATAATGTATGAGATTGGATCCCTACTTATGATCTGTTCTTAGCTTTTACTTTTTTTTTCTTACACTGGAAAGCCAAGGTTCTGATACTACAAACTTGGACTTACTGAACTGAATGGTTCAGAAACAGAGGTTGACTTATCTAAAGAAATAGCAACTGTATCCTGAGTCCATTAATGCCACTTGTCTATAGAACATAAGCATGCCAAGAGGAGGGGAAAAAATGTTTAAGACAATATTCAGTTATTCATTTTTGACTTGAAACAGGCTGTGGTTTTTAAATTTCCTTTATTACAATTACAGCAAGTAAACTCTTTCACCAACTCCCTCTGGGCAGCTCAGCTTACCTTCAAGCCTACCAGACCTAAAATGTACTGTCACAAGTTCTTGGTTTCCATTGTTTTTATGGCAATAGTATTTATCATGTAAAAGAAAAACAAAAATCATGGATAGCATGCTTGGAGAAATAATTCCTCTAAATTAATAAAGCATTGTTTTACAGCTGAAAAAAAGGCACAGTGGTTAAAAATATTTAACTTTAATTTGTTTCCCCATTTTAAGAGGATCTAATCTTGGTTTTTCATTTGTTCCATTTCAGTCTCAATACATGTCAGTGCAAAAGAGTATGTGACCAAGTACAATAAACAACCTCTTGACTGCTAAAATTTTATTGTGGTATCCTCAGTACCTGCACTAGCACGCTTTTCATTTATGGACTACAGTAAATGTTTATACAACTACCAAGAGAGTTTATTAATGTGAACAAAAATTCTAGCAGATAGATCATCCTTTGCAGCAATTAACCTCTACAATAAAATGCAGTCTGACATATACGCAGTTCTCTGAGGCACCTTAGATTAATGAAAAGGGGATATAAAATGAACCCTGATCCTGTGGTAAGAAATCCCTTTTGTCCTACGTACCAGCTTTCTTGTAGAGTTTAAACTATTACAGCTTTTATGAAAAATAAAAAGGACAGCTTTAATTTTCAAATAAACAATAAATTCTTCTGCAAGAAAACTTAATATTCTCTCAGGTCTCTGCATGGGAGTGGAAATTGAAGATGATCTGGAAAAAGCTGAGATGCTCTAAGACACGGTAACTCCAAGAAGTAATTTGCTGGATAGAAACCTTAATATCTGGAATGTACCAAATTTCAAGGTCTTTCAGACTGTCTTTCCCAGTTTCTCTTATTCAAAGATGTGGAGAACAAGTTAATCTCAGACTGTAAATCTCCTCTGAGTGAAATTCAGTTTGAGCTGGTAAGTATCATGGACACTAGAACAGGAAGAAGTAACAACACTGCAAGAACTGTACCCTGGGAATGTCCCATTTTTCTGTAATGCAGCTATTTGATTTGTTTTCCATGTGATGAAGTAAAGGGACCACTATTGAAAGTGCTTGAAGCAGCTTTTATATAAAATATGCAAAACGTGTTGGTTTTCAGTAATGTGTCATTTCAACCCACACAGTAACCTCGTGCTGGCACCAACTCAACAACAAGATGTGGCATCTCATTCATACAAATAGTTCTGAATTAAACAAGGGTACTGGAAGGAATCTGGATCAATCACACACGAAACTTCCCAATTCCATGAATAACCTTTACTAAATAGCTCAGACACCCCTGGTTGTTTTTCTTTCTTCAGATGATGATGATACTATTTTATTCCCCTGCGTATATGGACTTACTACATGTACATATGCATACATATGTAAGTGCAACTATATCACAGAACTTACACTAGAAATCACTATAGAAAAACATCCCTTTATATTTTTTCTAATTGCCAGGGAAGTTGACAGCATTCTTCTATTTTTGTATCCTCAAGATTTCACAGAGCTTTTAGAACAAGTGAAGTCTTGAATATGCACCTGATTTGAATAAGAATGGGGGTGAATATCCTCTTTGGCAGTAGCAGTGCCTCCAAAGACAAATGTTTGCTCCTATTACTGATTTTCCTGCCGAAAGCCAAGCTCTGAGCCTGCCCTCAGGCTGGAGTCTGCTGAGCCCATCCCAGCTGGGCTGGCAGGGGCCTCTCTCCCCCAGGGAGGAGGTCAGTCCCATGGCCCAGAGCAGAGGGCAGGGGAGCTGCAGGGTGACCCCAGACCCCAGACATTGTGCTCAGGGGCTGGAAGGCAGCTCCTCTCATGCTGGATCACGCAGTGAACCCGCCCGACATGTCTGACAGACAGAGGTCACCTTCCATCGTGGGCATTCATTCACACAGGCAAATCTCCTCCTCTGAATGTTTCTATCATTTGAAAAGCAACTCTGACAACAGGAATGGTTCACTGCAGACATTTGGGGTACCGATGAACTCTTTCAAAGTGCGTTGGGAAAACAGACATAATTGTGGGTGCCTTGCCATTAACAGAAAACTAAATCACAGAACATGTGATGGTCCTTACAAATAAAAGCAGTGTGCAGCAGTAGAAAGGATACTGTGGAGAGAGAGAGACTAGGTGTTAATGCACATTTTGAAGTTTGCACTTCATCTCTATTGCTATTGTGTGCTTCCACTGTGACCTTGGATAATCCTGATCTCGCTGTTCTTTCCTTACCTGTCCTTATAGTGGAGTTTTTGTTCTCTCAAAAGAGAAGCATTGTTCAGAAAAAGCCATTAAGCTTTAAGAGATATCCAGCTAAGCTGTAAAGGAGTTTTATAAGCTTATGAGTCTGTAAATAAAAGATATATATAAGAGAAGATTACCCTACAAAGTCTATATCTTCCAGATATCCCTTGATTTTTAGTTGTACTTGTTCTATTTGAACTATTTAAAGAAAGCAATCATGAAACTACCAGCTCTATTATTGGTATCTTAAGAAATAAATTGGTGGGTAGAGCTGCTTCCACTCTTTAGAATTGTTTAGCATTTTTATTTTCCCACCAGGGAGGTTAACTGTAACCTTCAGAAATTATTTATACACCAGTAGTCAGGAAAGTATCAAAAAAGCTGTTCATTGCTGTTTTCCTTTGATTGCTGATCTTTTCATAGAATGAATAGAAATAACCATAAATTAGAAGAGAAATTTATAGGATGTAGTATCTAGCACAGTATGAAGTATCCAATCATTTGCCTACACAGAATTCCATTTCTAAACAATTCACTTACAATTAATAATATACTGAAATTGTATTCAACAAATCATCCTGTCTTCAGAGAGAAAGGTGAAGTGTTGAACACTCAGGAGCTGCACTGACAGAGTAACCCAGCATTGCCCAGTTCTCAGCAGTATCCCAGAGCCAGATGTGCCAGCACTTTCTCCCTATTCACTGGCCCAGAACTGGCAGCTTCTTGATGCATCACACACCATTTGTAGTACTAGAAAGAAAAATCTGCGAGTGAACAGACAGTCTGAAGACATCCCCAGGAGCCAGTCATCATCTAGAGAAAAAGCTGCTGGAAGCCTTATTGCTGCATTCAGTGAAGACAGCACATACTCTGTGCCAAAGCAGGCACACACTGCCTTTACCAACGCTGCTCCTGCACACACAGACATCCCGAAGCAGCAGCAGAGAGGGTGTTGAAGCAGTTCTAGTGTTTTATCAGTTGCTGATCTGCACTGTGAAAACCTGCAGGGTTCATAGTTACCTGGTGTTTGAGTTACAGTGCTATTTCTGATCCATACGACAATTAGCTCTAGGCCTTCTTAGCCTTCAACCCTTTAAGAGACTTAAAACATCCTACTTGTCTTAAACACTATTAGGATCTCTGAAGGATTTGCCCTCTATGGCAAACTATAAAAAAAGCTGTGACCACCAAAGCCCACACCTCACCCCAAATATGCCACCAGGATTTCTGGAATTTGGACTTTGAGTTAAGCCACCTGACAGGACCTTGAGATAAGATAAACATTTTCTATTGTCCAATTATCTCAGGTCTAAGGAGAAGTAAACAAGGCTGGGGGGTGCCATAGCCCACAGGCTCATTTGCTGCGCCAGGTTTTCACACTCCTTCCCTGCCAGTCAAGGGGGAGGAGGAGTTTTTGAGTGAGCGATGGTGAAAGCTCTGGTCCACATAAGACAGAAGAAATGACACCCAATACCAGAGGCTGCAGGCTGGGCTAAGTAAGCAGACCCTGAGGAGATGGGATGGTGTTTTATATCATGTGAATTTTCTGCCCTGACACAAACTGGCCCAGTTGTAAAACTTCCCCACCCCAGGAAGTTCACATTCACACAGCACCTTTATGTGAGAGGCAGCTGCCATGTCTTAGAAAGGATGATCAACCATCAAAGACCCTCAAAGGGCCCCCAGACTCATTCCTGAAGCCTTCCACCAGAGAACTGGTCCACAAATGGGCAGATCCAGTCTTGCAAAAGGCAGCGTAAATCTTCCCTGGCCCCTGCAGGGGTGGTGCTTGGGTGTACCCACATATACCTGAGCACATATTAACCCACTGGATTCCATGTGTTGGGGGACCCCCATGACCAAGAAGACCAGAAGGAGAGGATCCACGGGATGCCACTGGATCCACAGAGATGGTGACTATCTTTCTACACTAATGTGTCATTCTCTTTCCTTGCCCTCACTCTCTCTTTTTCCTATTTTTCTATTGCTCTACTTCACATTTACTGTTAAATAAAATCCATATTAATGACTTCAGCATAGGATCTCCTTTGCATGTTAATTTGCACAGAGGCATCTCTCACTAATCAGAGTAATCACATAATGAAAAATCCCCAACATCTACACAACTTAAGTGAAAAAAAATAGCCTCCACTTTCCCTTTCTTCTAATTTCCCACTATCCCTTACGAGCCAACACCTCCATGGGCATGGAATATGTGTTAGGTCAGAATTTCCAATGAATCTTTTCCAACAAACCTTTTGTACAACCTTTTGAAGTTGTACACTGCAGTATGAGTTTAGATTAAAAAAAACCAAGACTCCAAGTTCCTAGATCTTCAGTTTTAGTCTGTGAAAGAGCCATCTACTAAGGTTGTACAATGTCTAGAATAATGTACTTTTCAAGTACAATATAATCTACAAATAATACTATATAATGCCGTACAATATTATGAATAATAAGATGAAGTACTAAAGCTAGAGCCAAAATTGACATTTAGGTGAGTAATATAACAAGAGGTTTATATCCTCCTCTTTTACAAGAACGCCATCTGTGAACAGGCATATACCAATTCTTCCCATTAGATTTGTGTCACTGACAGTGACTACAAACAAAAAAGAGGCAGGAAATGCAATTCATGCTCTCAGCAGATATATCTAATGATGCTGTATGAAGCATGGATGATCTGTGGTGGTGAGAGGGATATTAGTGTGCAATGTCTGCTTTTCCTAAAGCATTGGCTGTTGCTCAAGTGGAAAAAAAATTACATTTTTCAACAAAGGCGGATCATCTATGTGCAAACAGTGGCTCTGGTACACAGAAATAATCAGGAATTTGGGATATTAAATACTCTTCATCAGGAAATTATTGTTTCAAAAGACTTATTCAAAAAGATAAACACTTCATGAAGATATCTAGCTTGCAGTTTGGAATCTGAATCTCCACATCTTAAGTGACTGTCATAAGGAAAAGATATTTTAAGGGTTTTTACCCCTTCTGGGGAACAGCCTAAAAATACTCTTCTGGTTTTTTTCTCCTTTTTTTTTTTTTCCTGAATCTCAGAAGAGATGACAAAATTCCCTTTAATGGGATGAGAAAATTGTTTCCTGCCCAGCTCTCATGGTGAGTGGCTGGCAAATGATAGCAACACACAGAATGCAAACAGCTGGATTCAATCACTGCACTTTGTATGTCCGTGAAGTGGGATTGTGGATGCACCAGGTACTCTAAGAACCAGTAAAGAGAGTTCTCGCTGACTCCAGTACAGGCATCTGGCATTAGCAGAGTTCTGAGACTGTCAGGGAACATGGCACATCACACACCGATTGATGAATCAATTAATCACACTGTAATTAACAGAGATATGCAATGACTGCGCTTTGCTGTCTTTAGAGGTATTCAGATACCAGAAGGCACAGCAAATTCTTGAAATGTCTCACTGAGATGTTGGTACTTGAAACCAAAGTCACTGCCTCACCTTTCTAAAAATACAAGAATGTGTTTCTACAGTAAAGCTATTTTTAGGAGGAACATTGCCTAACACGTATCACTCACAGCACCATTTGGTGAAAAAAATCACTCCATGTAAAAGATATCTTCTAGAGAAAGATGTACAGATTCAAACTCAAAAGAAATGCGTTCTTACCCTCCCGTCCTCTTGACTTCTAAGATTCATTATTTTTAGCATGATGTATATCTTTCCCACCACATAATTTAATGATTAGAGTAAGTGTTTTCACATCACTGTATAACAGAATGACATTTTCAAAGTGATGTTTTATTATTTTTTTCACTGATGGTGTTATCAGATGAAAGATCAAGAAGCGGATGAAGCTTAAAAAATAAACATATTACAAATCTTTGCAATTGTCAGCTTTGCTAAGACACACACACATAAATTGAAATTTTATAGACATGGGGAAAGTTGTGTCAGCTGAAGGGGTTTTGTAAGCTTACTTAAATAACATGTTTTATATCATCAGTCAGGTTCCAACAAAAATATGTAATTTAAAATTTTAAAAAGAGAACTCAAGGAAGCCCTTTTTCATCTAGGTTGGTAGCTTATGGCTAAGCAAGAGGTTAGTCTAGATTGGCTTTTAGACTTCCCTCCAACCTGAGTTTTGCTATGATCTTATCAACTGGCTTTTTCAATTTTAAAGCCTCTGAAAAGAATAAACAAGTAATTTGACTCCTAGAATTATTTTTAATTAAAAAAAAAAAAAAAAAAAAAGGAAGATAAAAAGGCAGAGTAATTTCAACAGCACCAACGTGGAGCACAGCCACAGAAGAGCCTGCAGTGCTGCACCTCCCAGGTAAGTGCACAGCTCACCCCAGCAGCAGGAGCTGAGATCCACAGGGATTGTTACCAGGGCCTCTCACAGTCACCCCCTCTGCCACAGCTCATGACTACCCACTGACCCCGAGGTTTTAAACAAATGTGATAATCGGAGCAGGGGTGGAAACCCCTTTGTAGACCTGGTAATGTGCTATCAGGATATGTTACTGCAGGTTTGGATGAGCTAAATTGACTTTTAGATTCCTAATGTAGGCAGGATTTTATAAGAATGGACTAGACACATTTGTTTCCACTTAAAGGTGGAGAATTAATGCCTAAGAACAGCAGTTAATAAAAAAAATTAACAATATTCCAGTGAATGAAAAAGGCCTCATAATTAGGAAATAATTTCCTGTTTGAATAAAGCAAATCTATATAATGGCATATAATGAAGACTGAAGATAAAATTCAGTAGCTTGTTGTCTGCAAGCATTATAGTGAAAGATTTCTGAGGAAGCTTTACAGAAAACAGCACTGAAAAAGCAGGAAAGTAATGCTTCAGTCAGTGGGGGTTCTTACAGATTCTTTATGCAAGCTTGTCTTCCCATAGTTTCTCTCCTACACTCATGTGAAGTGTATGGTATGAAGAAAAACAAAGAAATAAAAATCATTAACAGAATCCTATCAGCCCTTGTTTGATTTATGTGTATATGTAAAATACAATAGCATGATGATGGGATAGATCCAGCAGAATTTGATTTCAACAAAAGCTGAAGAAAGCACAAACAGGACACAGAGAATCTGCTGAACTGCTGTCCTGCACAATCACTAATCCCCACCAGGAGTCCCATGTTTTATATCTATACCTCACCTGAAACATATTTTGCTCTTCTGCTGCCTTGTACCTCCTTTTGTTAGAAACAGAGGAATAAGGAAAAACAATGAGGAAATTGAGAGGGCATGCTGGAGATTTGGGGATGCAGAATGATCTCTCTGACAAATTGGTTCATAATGGATGAACATGCAGTCTAAGTGACTGATGGATTTGCTTCCTCACAAACATATTTAGTGTATTCTCCACATCTCCCATGAATCTACCATGTATTTTTGAAAGTGAATTGTTTTATTACCTCTATGTGTACATGGTAATTACATCTGATGTTTTACATTTAACTCCTTCCTTAAACAGCATTTTTGTGTGACTTTAGAGAACCCAGGAAGTAATTCAGTAATTCAGAAAATTATTCAATTGTTCAATTCAGAGAAATGTTTACTCTCACTCCCAGAGAATGTGAGTGACTAAAGCTAGAAGTACATGCATGATAGATTGCTTTTGATATGAGTTTTGCCACTCTCTTAATTACTGCATTTTTTACTCATAAATTAATTACTTCATTTAGCTGTCTAAAGTAGTAAGCATATCACAGAAGGCGATCCGATTAATACTCAATACTAATGAACTAAAAATATCTTGGACCTATCTCTAAAAGCTCCAGTCAGGATAGAATCACCATTTTGCTGAATCTTAAAATATATGCAGAGAGCAGCATCCCTGCCCATCATGCATATATATTACAGTTTAAACTATAATAAACAAGAAAGGAAAATAAGGGAAATATAGTTTTTCTAAACAGATTGAGATGCCTTTTTTAGTACAAAGTGTCAATGACCTCTCTCTATTGCTAACACACTAACCATCTTTTGTGTACTTCCTGGGAACTGAGAGAACAATGATTCTGTATCTAGTTTTTATAACACAACTTCAAATAAGCTATTGAATGGCAGCACTACAAATTTTAAACATTGCATCCCCACTCCATTCACAAATTTACCCAGGTATTCAGATTCTTATATTAAAGACTGTATTTCTTTAAAGTCTACGGTTCAAGGCAAATTTTTGCCATGTGAATGTAAAAAATCCAATAGAAGCTCAATAGAAATAAAAAATATGTTTTACAATAGCAGCTCAGAAAAGAAGACCATGTCTTTGATTATGAAATTCAAAGTAGATACCTAGCAGCCTTGAATTGTGATCCTACCAAATAATACTCCACAGAGCAGAGCATATAGTGTGAGTAAACTATGTGTCAGAATAACCTGCAAGAGGCACTGAAAAGAGAGAACATCGCAGAACAGCAAAGCACCATTATTATTTCTCCAATTTTGCAGCAAATTACAGCTGTTTATGGAGGCCAGCATGCCAAAAAAAAAGTAGTCAAGCCTTGAAAGCAATGTTGAAATGCAAAACTAGGGGTTATCTACATGATTCTCTAACCCCTTCTGGGTATTTAAATTAGCTTAACTGCAAAGAAAGACGAGCTCCTTTAATTTCCTATTTAATCTTCTACAGATGAGCTGTACTCTAAAAGTAGCCTCTAGAATTGTTTCTGAGGATCTGGATAGTATTTATGTATTAAAAATATTTCATGTAATTTAGGACTTTTAGAACTTCAGCAGAGAAACACCTGTTAGTATCTAGAAAGTTGATAGCATTGAAGCACTTTCATTCTACTGTTCCACTGGGAGCCAGAAGACATACCTTTAATAAAATAACTATAACAGTCCAGAAGTAGTAACTCAAAAAAAAAAAGAACAAAATAATTCAAATAAAAAAGAAAGTCTGCATGACCTATTGAGCTATATTTTACAGACTTCATTACTTATATAAGCAATGACTCATTAAAAGTCTGATAGCCAGTGTCTGTAGGACCTTTTATCTTAGTCAAATACCTCCAAATACCTTTGAAAAATGCATTTACTTATGACTTAAAATGAAACAGCTGTTGTGGGATCACAGAATCAATCAGGGTAGAAAGGACCTCCAAGACTGAGTTCAATCTTTGACCAACCACCATGTCAACTACATCATGGCACAGACTGCCACATCCAGTCATTTCTTGAACACCTCCAGGTGACTCCACCACATCCCTGGGCAGCCCATTCCAACACTTAACCCGTCAGACAGAAATTTCTCCTAATGTCCAATCTGAACCTCCTCTGGCACAGCTTGACACTGTGTCCTCTTGTCCTGTCACTGTTGCCTGGGAGAGGAGGCCAACCCTCAACTGTCTATAACCTTACAGGTGGTTGTACAAAGGGATAAGGTCTTCCCTGAGCCTCCTTTTCTCCAGGCTAAACAATTCCAGCTCCCTCAGTCACTCCTTGTATGGGTCACTCTCCAGACCCTTCACCAGCTTCATTGATCTTCTCTGGATGTATCAGACACATCCTAAACAATGGTGAAATATGACTCTAGTCATTGCTAATACAAATACACACAAACAAGAGAAGAAATTTAAAGTTGTCTCTCTTAACAAAGACTTTTCATCTGAGGCATTATTCTGAGGTATCCTATGACATCCTGCAAACCAACCGAAAATATGAGGAGAGGAGAAATAATCAAGGATACAAGCTAGTACAAATTTGGTTTTTCTGAGAAGGAAAATTTGTGGTCCAGGCACATGACTTGCAGCCAGCAAATCTGATTTTTATTCTCAGAACTCCCAGATTACTTACCCTTTTCAAAAAAGCCCTTCCAAAGCTGCAAATGCAGAAATAAATTAGAAACAACAAAAGGATGGTGATGGAAAAAAGACCAACCAAAACAGAACTGGCTATGTTAATCCAAATTCTTTGGTACTCCAAATACCATTGTGGATACTTGGTTAAGCAGCTTGTTCCCTGGCAGTCATGGCTTTCTGTGTCACTGTCACCTCATGCATGGCCTGTGAATGTGCTGGATTTGTGCCACGAGCCCCTGCACACCCAGCAGGCACCCCAGAGGCACAGGCGTGTGTAAATACACACACAGACAGACATGTGGAAAACGTGAGCAAAGCAGCAGGTACTTGAAATGGTATACAAAATTGTTCTTTTCTTAGGATGATCTTACCAAGGAATGGTGACTTACACTAAGGATATAATCAGATTTTACACATCTGTGCAGCAAATCAGTCATGGCAATGACTCCAGACTATCTGCCACAACCCAACTTTGAGACCAGCTGCTGTGGGAAAGGCTCCTCTCCAATTTTAACCAGAAATTCTGTTTCAGCTTTGGTTTTCCCAAAGTAATTTGTGAAACTAATTCCTTTTTGGCATGATATAGTTACAGCAGTAGGCATTTACCAGAGAGAATGCTTCTCTTTGAAAATGTCCTGGATGCCAGCAGTGATGAGGTGAGAGCAGAACTCCTGGAGAGTCATGGCTATTCATAACTGAAATTTGTTTTAAAATTCTAAGTATTAAATGGCTTAGCACATTTTTGTATGAACCTGCATCTCATGAAGAAAATACAAAATATTTCATGCCAAATATGATGTCAAACCCCCATGTGAAAATAGATATTTTAAAGCTTTTATTCTTCTGCTAGATGACCTCTTATTCACTGAATCTTAGAAATCTTTTAATTCTTAAAGCAGTTCTAGAAGTTATTAACTTTCATTTCTTGAGCCTTTAAAAACTAAATTTTGTTAAAATTCTAACAGAGTATTTTCCAGTTATGATAAATAGTCTCATATTTTAATCTAAATAATTTCCTTTTTCTCTCTTTCCTTTTTTTTTTTTTTTTCTTTTTGGCTGAGCTGAGAGGGCCATAAGGAAGATATATTCAATTCAGTGTTTCCACCATGAACCAGGAAGAGTTGCCAAAAACAGAAACACAAATAAAGAAAAGGCTGCTCCTCTCCAGCTGTGAGGACAGTAAGTTTAGGATTACAGGGCTAAGTACTGCATCTTATTGAAGAGCCAAAGTTGCTTTTGTAACCACTCCAGATAAAAAAATCTGAAAAAGAATGCATTCAACAGCATTTATGAGCTTGGGTTTCATTAAAATTAATAAATATTCTTCATTTTAGGAATCAAACAATTGCAGTGAACAGTCTTGCCTATATTAAAATGAAATATGTATACGTAATCCCTGATTTTCAGCCCTGTATTTCCATAAGCTGTTCAGATCCATGGCAAGGCCAGCACACAGATGCAAGCAAACACCATCTCTCTGAAGATAAACAGGAAAGGTCTGTGATATTATAGTCTATTAGCCTTTGAAAATTAGGTAGAATAAACATCTTTTGTGGTTGGTTAGAGACGCCATTTTGGAAAGATTCCTTTGGCTAAGAGAAAAGAATCAAAAGCAAAAACTAGGGAAAAGTGGACAATTTTCCTAAAAATAGGCTGCATATCTGAATATATAACACAACACATAGTGAGAAGGAAAAAAAAATTACAGTAATGTCAAAATTTCCAGTGTAGTCTTCTGTCACATGAACTGTTCTTATTAGAGTAATACTCTGAAATTATTAAAGCAAGAATGATAACAACCCCATGGAACTCGGAAGGAAAGGGTTAAGAAATAAGAAAAGGAAGTATTTTATTCTTTTAAATATTCTAAATAACCACAAATTAAAGATACATTGCACTGAACCAGCCATAAGCAACCAGAGTACCACATTGGTCACAGCTTATGTTTCCCATGCTTCAAAGCACCAAGCTTACTAAAACATGAAAAAGCTGAGTTGGCCATCAGATCATCATTTCACTTTAAACCAAGTGAGAAGGAATAATCATCTGGCACAAATGACCTTGATTTATGCACAGTGTAGTGTTTATGCTCTCTGTATGAAAACTGGGAGACACATGATTGCTTGCACTGAACTACATATTCCTCAAATTCTTTTATTTTCTTCAAAATTCTTAGAGGAAACAAGGTATCTCTGTAACTGCATGCACTTCCCAAACATATTTAATAACCATTTCTGCTGCTCTCTTCTGGTTATTATAAATAAAGTGATAAATAATACTTGTGCATTCACATTATATTCTTGTATTATTGTGACCAAGAACTTTGCTCTTGGCTATTGTTCTGGTAATATTTTGGTTGTACTGTACTTCTGAAAACCTTTCCCAGCCTGAATACTTTCTATTCAGAAGGAAACCAACTGCAGCTCCCTGGGCTAGTAAAACATCTATGGCCACTTACTCCTCACAATTTCAAAGGTTTAAACACTGTTTAAAGAGAAGCTTCTCCTCTGCTCGCCCTAGATCTTTCTCCAGAAATATTTTCTTTATAGTGGTAGTTAATTTTTTTTTAAGAATATCTGGAGAAAAATATTCACAACAAAGCATGCATAAAGAATGGCAGCAGTTTCATGTTAGCAACATTTCTGAGATGGTTAAGGTTGACTGCAAAGTTGGACTTCAGCTCTTGCAAATCCACAGAAAGCTTGCAGGGATTAAAACTGACAGTGCATAGAGATGGCTTGGCTGGTCATGCAATGTCATCTTATATTTTACTAGCTGGTCACTAAAGCCATGCAAAAGCCAGTGTAACTGCTTAAATGTTAAATTTTTCTTTTTATACAATGTTTACTGTCTTGTAGAAAATCATACAAACATTTATCACAGTTTGAGGTGCCAGATCCTGTCTCAGCTGTAATCACAGAGCAATGCAACACAATGTTTCAGTGTACCAACTGTGCCAAACAGAAGCATCATGGTTTTCAGACACTGCTACAAATAATTTGGATGGATGTTTTTGGTTCTCTGTAATGCAGATGCAAAGAAAAAATTAGTGTGTTTAATTTTCCCTGAATTCTTTCCTGACAGAAAATGTTGCCCATATATTCTTGTCAGAATTTTGGATATGAACTTCACAGCAGGGCACAGATCTCACAGTGACAGAAACAAGAGTTTAATCATTCACTTTCGTGGAATCAAAAATAAGCCCAAGACTGGGGCAAAACCAGACAGGACTGCAAAACATCATATCTGTCAATTTCTGATGTCTGGATTGCAATGATCATAGCTGAAATTCTAGTGATTGAGGAACATGTGTCAACTGAATGTTTCTTGTTTAGTACTGCTTTCTATTTCAAAGCACACAGCAAACTGTCACAGATGTTAAAAACTTCTCGAATTTCATGCACTTGTGCTTAGCTGAATTATTTCCTGTGAAAGATCCTTGACACTTTATTTAATATTTTTGTTTTGCTCTGCAGAAAATACAGACACAAGATAGAAAGATTTTTTTAAACAATTGTTTCTTTCCTGAGGCTTTAAATGTTATTTCCCAATTTCCTCAGCCAATAGTTTTGTTTCCTCACTGTAAACTAAACATCAGTGGACATTTTGTTAGATAATTTTCACTTGAAATTATTTTGTCTTTTTTCTCCTTCCACTGTTTAAAAACTGCACATCTATCTCCAGTTAAACTGGAATGCAATTCCAACTGGATGGGATACACTGTCACTCCTGAAGCTGCTCCAGGTCATGAAGAAGTAATGGGGAATCTCAACAGAAACTTCAGAGGCAGCTGGAAGGAGCCTGTGATGTGCACACTAATGGCTTTCTTTAAGTAGTGCCAAGGTCAATTATATGTCTCAGATTTGATTCTTTGAGCTTATTCATAACATTGCACTACTTCAAAAGCACACAACAGAATGTAGTAAGAAACCAGAGAAATCTTGGTTCAGGAGTAAAGGTATGTGTATGGGATCAGTTCCTCCCTCTGCCACAGACTGTCAGTGTGGCATTAAGCAAACTTACCTTAGTTCAAAGTCACAATGTATACCTTCAGTAAATATAAGGGAGTGGGAAATAATTTCAGTGGATAAATGGCAATCAAAGCATCTGAGGATCCATCCAACTGGCACCTTGTTGTTACTATTCCAGTAGTCGTTTTTGTATTAAAAAAGCAAAAACCTCACGATAAACATATATGCAGAAAATAAAAATACAGAACTATACTGTCAGCAGCACATTCTGCTGTAATAATGTCAAGCATCCACAGGAATTATTGGAAATTATCAATATTAGTCAGGAATAATTTTATACGTCATCAATCTTTGCATATTAATGTATACTTAATAGCTGGAACATAATACTGTTAGCTGTATAAGCTGGTAGTAAGAAATGCAACCAGAAACTGAAATATCAGACAGCTGTACTGAAGGAAATAGAGGTGGTACAGCAGTTACTGTCACTGACACCAGCTGTGAAATACCAGTCTTTTCATAGCCTGGGAAAAATCAGAAAATCAGAAGTAGCAAATGTAAATCAGTCTGGGCTGAACATTGCATTATTCTATTCAAGAGAAAAAGGTTACAGACCTTTATCATTAGGCAAGGATAGACCTTTAGGTCCAATTTTTCAGTTACTTCACTCTTCCAGAAAGAAAACAACATGGGAAGAATAAGAAAACATATGAATAGTTATGCATAAGTGCAGCTGACCCTCCATAAAAGCATGTGAAATCTGCAGTGAAAAGTCCAGCAGTTCTTTCACAACCTCCCAGAAAGCAAAGAGGTTGAATAACAAAAGCTGTTCAATACTCAGATTTAAGGGAAAGTGGAATGAATTTCCATTAACCTGCAGTCAATATGCAGCGTAAGCAATTTTCTTTGAGATTTAAGTGGAATTTACAGTATCATAAGCCTTCCCTTGTGGGTCCAGCCCTTTAGTCCACTAAAACATCATTGCAGTTAAGCTCTATAGGCATTTTCAGATGAGGAGCCAACCACTAAGCACTTACTGAGCTGAGTTTTTTCTCAAAGGGAAGAATTTCAAACTGAAAGATGTTTTGCATTCAAAGAAAAACAAAAACCACTTAATTTGTCTACTCAGAAGCACTTTTGAAAATACACGAACAGGGACTCCCCAGAGAAGCACTGTGTAATTACTCAGATGTCCTGAGGATATCTGGGACCTCTGCCCCTCCAAGAAAAGCACAGATAATTCCAAACCTATGCCTATGTTTCCTATTGCTATTTGTGAAGTCAAATTTATGAGATTTGCAGCTGGTCTGAGTAATTTTTAAAATATATTTCTCTAGTCTGTTACACTACCCTAGCTCACAATTTTCACTTTCAAATCCATTTTTTACCATCAGAGGTGAATAATAAAACCTGAAGATTTTTACATAAGTAATGTGCGGAAGAAGCTGAAATCGATTATACTTTTTTTAAAAGGTAAAAACCAAAGATTTTAATGTTTTTAAATAATTTTATTAAAAATGACTCCATGCAGAGGATAGTTTTTCAAATAGAAATACACATATAAGTAACAATTAAATATAGTTTTTATTTTGGAGGGGTTTTTAACATATTTACAAGCCTAATTAGCTTCCTGATTTCTCTAACTGTGGCCACAGTTCTCAAATCATCTGCAAATTTCTCTTTTCAATAACTTGTCAGTGCCTGCCCACTTGTACAAAAATCAGCAGAACAGGATCCTAGGTCAACAACTAACAATGGCATCTTCTGTTTTCTACAATTCCTGACCCTATCTTGCATTCCTAAAATGCAACAGGGACTTTAGATACTCAAATCTTCTTACTTGCCAAAAGTAGAATAAAAGCCTCGTGCTGTCAGCATGTTTTCCCTCTCTGTTTGAACGTAGCAATTTAATCACTTTCAGGAAATTCTCCAAAGTGATGAGCTTAGAAACAAGGGGTCTGATTCTCTTATTTCTCCCTCTAGAGTACTTTAATGGTACAGAGACATTATTTGTATTAATATAATAATTTTCAGGTTAAGAGCAAGCAGGCTTTTCTTGGAAGAGCATTGTGTTTTGCTAGCAATTTAAAGCTGGTGAGTGCAGATGATTTCTCAGGGATTCCATTTTGGCCCTTCCTCTCAGGGAGGCACACGTTACCCCTGCCTCACCGTGGCTCCTGCAGCTGCTGCCCAGGTAGGGAGGGATCCCAAGGGAGACCCTGTGGGAGTTCACAGGCAGAAGTTGCAGCAGTTCTCAGCAGCCTGGGCAGCCACGAGGCTCCCACTCTGCTGCCCAGGGCATTCCTGCTACAAATTCCACAGAAATGCATCCCCTTCCAGGGCTGCCGGGTTGAAAGGGGCCACGAGGTTTTGAAGTTACCACGGGGATAACGGCAAAGAACATACTCAGGCACACAGTGCTGTAAAGATGGAACCAGGCTGAAAACATCTGATCAACCTGAGAGAGCAGAAAGAGGAAAAACAATGTAAGGCGCAGAGCTTGCCCTGCTTTGATGAGCACAAAGCCCTGAGTCCTCATTTTCATGGGTAACTGGAGAAGCCAAAGGAATGCAGTATGGGTCAAACAAGTTAGGAACAAATCCCAACAAAGATCATGGCTCCCTGAACCTGCTCAGAAACTTCAGCTACTGCACTGGTACCAATACAACTTTCTGCAAAACTCCTCTTACCATCCTTCTGCCTTCTTTTCAGATAATGAGAGAAGATAAGTAGTTCTCCCAGCTGAAAGAACACTGGCACTAATGAAGCAAGTAGGAACGTCTCAGTATATTTCAGTTTCTGAGCATCTCTAACTTAATTCTGGTGCTGAATGTGATGCATTCAGTAGGAATCTTTCTCCTTTGAAAATATCACCATGACTGATGAAAAGGACAGAGAAGATAAACATCACAAAATGCTATCGGGGTAAATGTAGGGGATGTATATTAACTTTGATGTAAGCCTTTCATGGCATACATAAAAATAAATGATCTTAAAAGTTAATACCAATCACCAAGCACATATATGTGAAATCACAAGAGCCATCAGTGAGTTACAGATCTCTATCTGAGCAACAGGACCCATGTGTTATAGCTCTGGATAAATCATATTTACATAATCTGGCTGTGCTCCCTTGCACATATCTCTGCAAAGCATCATTTCATTATCAAGACTGTTTCTTCCATGTGAAACGTAAATCTTGCAATAGGGGCCTGCTGAGATTTAGGGCTGGGTGCAATGTGACTCCACCATGCTAATTAACTAACAGGCAGGCTCAATCTCAAAGTAAATGTCAATCCATGTGATTAGAGAAACTGCTGCACTGGCATTTTCTTTACTGCCTAAAGAAAGCTACTTCAGAGTCATTCTTTACTTTAAATGCCAAACTACAGCACACTCTCTAGTCCTAGGCTCCCATTCTTAGTTGTTCTATCATTACTCTGACTTATTAGTTTTCTCCTTTTTAAAAGTCAGATATTACAGGATAACATTATAGCATGTGTATACTTATACAGGCATAATAGGTGATATTATCAAGCTGCAAAATTTAACACAAGTTTTCCTGAAAATGCTACAATTAAACATAAGAAAAAAGAAGATATTAAAACAAGAGGCTAGAAAGAAATCACATTGCAACAAAAACCGGCTTCATGAGGACATCAGAATAACTTACAGCTCTCTCTGGTGTATGTCAGAAAAAGACATGGCCTAACACATAAAGTCAACCACTATTATTATCTATCCCAGGAATGATTTAGGATCATTTTCTTGCCATTCAAAGAATGCACACATGTAGTTTTGAAGCCATCAGCTTGTTCTTTTTTTTCCCCTACTGTCTGAAAGTATTTTTCACAAATATTTTGTTACCAAACCTTTCAAACAGACACTTGCTCCTTCTCTTCACAGGAGAGAGACAATGCAAGTACAACCTGTAGGTAAATATGGCAGGCCTCAAATTCCCATCCCAGATTCTTTCTACACCAGTTCCATCTTTACATTTGTGTCAGGATCCCCACTTCCATGAAGTGCCTACAGGCAAAGTAGATCAGGCTCAGGAGCCATCATTTAGCATTGATGGAAATCACTTCTGAAAACAGAGAAGTGGCATTTGGATTGGTCCACAGCTCTTCAGGTTACAGACATCAATTCCCTTCTGCACACACACACAGAGGCTCCCAGAAGAGAGCAAGCAGGGCATACAGGCACACAGAGAGGTGCTGTGCAAGTGCCCACACCACCAAGGGCTGAGAGGCACAACTCAGACTTTAAAGTCCAGCCCTGGGCCTGATCATAACTGTGACAGGAAGGGGATACAGGCACCCAGAACTTTTCAAATACTTTTGTTTAATCAGGAATGGATCAACATTGTATGAGATGTGCCTTTAGTGCCTTACAGAAAGACACTTTCATTGACTCTGGAAGATATTGCTTTCAAGTATAGTGCCTACCTGAGTTTGTTCCTCCTAAAAGTTTGCTCCATTCTTGTTTTAAAGCCAAACTATTTTTCATGTTTAATTCATAAGTGTTATACCAGAATGGGAAACTCAAAGCAAGATCTGACCATTTCTACTGATCAGATACTGGATTTTAAGGCTTCAGACCAGTCTAGCTTTTGCATGCTTTGTTGGTTGGTGAGTGAAAGCAGAAAGAAATCTTCTCTCCAAAATTTCTGTGCTGTACTTCCTCTTTCTCCTTGAAATTTGATCTTGCTTAAACCGCACATAATACCACCCTCTTATCTCTCTCTACTGTTGTCATGGATTAGCCCCAGCCAACTACCAACCTCTGTGGAAATGACAGCTCACTCCCCCACCAGCAGGTACAGAGAGAGAATGGGAAGGGTAAAAAATAGAAAATTCATAGGTTGAAAGAAACACAGGTTAATAGGAAAAGTAAAAGCTGCACACATAAGCAAAACAAAACCAGGAATTCATTCACTACTTCCCACGGGCAGGCAGGCGTTCAGCCATGTCCAGGAGAGCAGGGCCCTACCATGTGTCACAATGACTTGGGAAGACAAATACCATCACTCCAAATGTCCTCCCTTCCTTCTTCTTCCCCCCACTTTATATACTGAGCATGATGGCAGATGGTCTGGAATATCCTTTGGTCAGCTGGGGTCACCTGTCCCAGCTGTGTCTCTTCCCAACCTCCCATGCATCACCAAGGTCCTCACCAGCATGGCAGCAGAAAAAGCAGAAGAGGCCTTGGGTGTGTGCAAACACCACTCAGCAATAACAGAGACATTTCTGTGTTATCAGTCCTGTGTTCAGCACAAATACAAAACAAGCCCCATAGCAGCCACTGTGAGGACTGTTAACTCTACTCCAGCCAAAGCCAGCACAACTGTTTGCTATTTCAGTCTCTCTCAGCAATGAAACCCCGATTCACTCAAATCGCCCCTGGAACTGTTGTCATTACATTGCAAGGGTTCCATATTGCTAGTTCCATACCTCCTTGATGTTTCTTGTAGGCATCTCCTCTAAGTACTGACTCTTCCTTGTCCTCACAGCAGCCAGCAGACTCCAGCTCCCCTCAACCAACCAATCCACTCTTTTATAACACTCTCCTTATTGGCCACAGGTGTGGCCTGTTAAAGTCAGGCCTGTTCCCAATCTTTAATAATTAACCCAGCTGCAACTCTTTAGGGGGTTTCTACACCACCTTCATTTACCTGTATTCTATCCCCCTACATAGAACCATGCATCACCTAACAGACTTTTCAGGAATGGTCTTTGATCCCTCTCCTGGAAGGCCCACATTTGGGTTACATTGCATCCACTAGGTAGGAGTCTTGATCTTCTCAACTTTTTACCTCTGAGGAAGGGAAAGAGCTTAGCAGACTAGCTCTTATTTCACAATCAATGAGAAAATTGGTTATACACATGAAAAAAAAGTTGATCAAAACAAGCCAGATAAACTAGCAGCAGGTCCACATAGAAAAGTGATATTTCACTCAAAATCTACTCGACAAATAGCTACAAGAAAGAAAAATTTTCTAAATATGGTGATGTGCACTAAAGTTTCATGACTGTTTCCACTTGCTTCTCATTTGGTTTCAGACAGAAAGATAGATTTTTTTTTTCTGACGTAAACATACTCTTTTCTCTCTTCTAGTCCCAAAATATTAAGACAATATCCAGCCCTTGGGAAAAAGAAATGAGCACTTTCCTTCTCTTCTAATTAATAGGTATCACCATATCTTGAAGACTCCTCTTGTCAAAACATGTGTAACTTGTAGCAGTTTGCTATTAGTAATGATGTTAACAATGACCTGTCAAATTAACTAAAAACAAGTGAATTAGGATTGCTTGTGAAACAGACAGAAAGCCTGATGGGAATGTCAAAACTAATAGAATAGTTTCAACTCTGGTGGTCTTCTAGGATTATATATGACGTCCTTTGAAAGGTCAGAAACAGTTAATCAGCTTAACATAGAAGACTTGACCAGAATTGTCACTTCAGAAACATTTCTAAACATTATACATGCTTTGTTTTTAAAAAAAACCCCAAAAATAAAAAAGGGCTTATTACGAAAAATCTCTTCAATGCATTTTGACATATTCTTTTATAATCACGTTTCTGTACCACAGACCTGTCTAGACATAAAAACATATCTGGAGTTTAGAAGGACCATTACTCATTACAGCAATTCTCTACCACCTCACCAAAGTAACTCTTACATTCCTTAATTGAATGAATAGAAGATTTAGGTTAATGAAATAATTATTGAATCCAGGGTTTTCTTTAGGCAATAAAGTTTTCCAGTACTTATTTCTACTTAAAGGCAAGTAACATCTGCAAAAAAAAACCCATTAAATGGGAGCTTTGGGAGCATACACACAAAGATCTGAATGTAAACCCATTTTGAAAGCATGGTTGCTAATCTCCTGCCTAGAAGGAATGCTCTTCTTTGTCCATCCTTGTTTCAAATACAGGTATATAACAGGAAAAAAAACTCAAACCAAAAAACCACCATCCCCCAAAGTACATACTTTATTATCTACATCAGTGAAAGAATCTACATTTTTTTTACATAAATGTAATACTGTCAAATCTTCAGATTTTCATTATGTGTTTTCTTAAAATAACATTTCATATTAAAATATATTGACATGTCACGACCAACAATACCATAAACCATCAGGTTTTTAATATTATATTTATTAATTAATTACTAAATTCAAATTTATCTTTGTTTTCAATACTTGCAATAGATTTAGAAAGACATATTCTCACACTATCTGGATTTTACATAAGCACCCAAAAACATTCCACTTTTCACTGTCTTGAAAGTAGAAAAGCAGGCTGAGGTTTATGTCTAAAGACCTGACTCTGGGTCACAAAAGGAGAATTCAAAAGAAAGAGGCAGAGTTAGTTGCTAAGAGACCACAGCTACTGAACACATGCTGTTATCTAATGGCATGCAATGGAGGCTTTGCCGTGAGAGAATGTGTAATGTATCTCTATGTACCAATAACTCCTGTCATTTACTGAGGGCAAAATACCATAATAATAGTGCAAGAGGCCCCTCATTGTAAGCTGAACCACACAAATGCTTAAAAAACCCAATACAAAAACAAAACCAACAAAAAAAATCCCCTCCTAAAAGTTGTGAGGACTAAGCCCCTCTGAATTCATTATTATTTCTTCGTGTGCTTTTAAGTTACTAAATTGTGAGTTTGATTACATAATTCACATCTCTGTTACTAGTTTGTTGATATGAATCCATATCTTATAATCAGCTGTATAAAATTCCAACAACACTGAAGCATAGAGAAGAAAGGAGTCTGTACCAGCCTGATCATTCCAGAACTAAAATGTTTGTATGTGATATTCAGATAATAGAATACCACCCTTTTCTGCAACACGCTTTTAACTAGCAGAGTCCATTTAGAAAAAGCCAGTTTTGGGTTTCGCGCTGAATACAAGGCAGCACAATGCTGGAAGCGTGGAAAAGGCAAACTATTTCAACACTTACCAGGTTCAGGTTACAAAACCCAAACATTTTTTTAAAAATTCTATTTAGAAATTTATTTTTCATATTTATACTGCTTATTGAACTTAAAAGTTTCGCTAAAATGCTGCAGGTATCTCAGGAATATCATGTGGAGAATAGATAGTGCTTCTGCAGCTCCTTTGCTCTAAAAAGTTTCAGATATGCTTTTTTCTTAAGCAAAGCATTCCTTCTGTCTCCCAT
Source organism: Ammospiza nelsoni (assembly GCF_027579445.1). NCBI lineage: Eukaryota > Metazoa > Chordata > Aves > Passeriformes > Passerellidae > Ammospiza > Ammospiza nelsoni. The sequence goes on from NC_080634.1 coordinate 100,110,735, forward strand.
ATCACTTCTTCTTACTCCTCAAAATGTTAATCTGTCTGAACTTGCAGAAGAATATGCAGCTGAGGAGCTGTGAGCAAACCAGCCATGCTCAGCTCAGCCATTCCTGCTCAACCGCTGTGCCTGTAACTAGATTCAGCTTCCTTTCACAAGTATGTCTTTCCTCTGGCTATACAAGGCCAGTGCAAGACTAGCTGAAACCAACCACTAAAGTTGTCTATAATTAACAAAATTAATTCCACATGTACAGTCATAATCATAGAAGAGCTCAGGTCATCTAGTCCAGCCTCCCTGAAAAGAGCAGAGACATCTCCAACTTGCTCAGAGCCCCATTCACTCTGACTCTGAATGTCTCCAGGGATGAGGCACCTACCACCTCTCTGGGCAATCTGTTCCACCATCACCACTCTCAGTTTAAGAATTATCTTACTTGTATCTATGCTGAATCTACTCACTGTTAGTTTAAACCTTTGCCCCTTGTCCTACCAAATGTGAATGTGGACAAGGCAACACATGGGGCTACCAATATCCAGGACACAGATGTACACCCTGTAACTTACATTTATTTATGAAATTTATGCACCTTAACTCTAGCAAAAACAGGTAGGATGTTTACAGAATAAAACCTAAATCAGGCTATTTCCATTCTTTCCCTTGCAACATCACACTAAAAAGGCAGCTTTGAGGTTTCTTGCACAAAGCCTGTGCAGAGTCTTTTCCCAGCACTGCTCTGCCCCATGCCAGTGGCCTTTTCCAGAATAGAGCATCCAGAAAGAAAGTGAAGCTCTTGTTCCTGGAATGGTAATACTGATGCTCCCTTGAAGATGTGAATCTGCTCTAGTTATTCATCCACAGAGCTACAATGAATATTTGCTTCTTAGCAAAATTATTGAACTAATAAAGTGCAATTGCTCCTTTGCAGCTTTTGTGGTCAGTAACAAATACAGCTTTCATGAATGTGCACTCTATTCTTATGCCAAAATTCTCAAATAAACAAAACATTGTGACATTCTTCCCTTAGTGTGTGTGTCTAATTACTGATAAAAGAAATGGGAGTCATAAATGTGAACTAAAGAAAAATTCTGTGTATTCACCTAAATTCAATGAGGATTTCCCTCCCCACAAATTCCTGAAGGCATCCATTTAATTGCTGTTTTCTTCAAATACTCAAAATAGAGGAGGCAGAATTTTCAAACTGTTCAATTCTAGTACCTTTTTTGTTCACTCAAAAATGTTAACTAAAACTTCTGGAAGAAAATAAATAACCCTATGCCTATAATTTGGATCAGTGTTCACAATCAAGACAGAAAAAGGTGCAGAAAGGCAGAAACTTCCCCCACTCAAACACCAAACTCATAATGAAAAGGCAATGAACCATGCATTTAATTTTCAAGAATATTCAATCAGAATATTAAAATGCATTCTGATTATAAGACACAGCTAAAAATCCACATCTGCCTTATATCCATAAAATCTTTAAGTGATTTAATAAGTGAACAGAATTTCCAAATTAAACTTACAAATACTTATGTATAATCAACAAAATCAGCACACGCCTGTGTATGTATATGCTTGAGCATTTTAAACAGAACAGCTTTTATCTGTGAATAAATTCATTACGAATTAGAGTCTTCCAATAGTTATGTTTGCAAGAGGTATAATCATGGTTCTAACTCCACTGTAGTAATTTGAAAACCTCCATTTGCTTTTAAAAGGTTCATCTCTCTTCCAAGGGTACTAAACATAAATAGGTTTGGAACTATTAGTATTCTTAGATGAATATAAGAATAAGACCAATGTAAATACAGGCATGGAAGTAAGACCCAGTGACCTCAGTTTCCATTTCTGTCTCCAAACAGTCATCACTTCAGAAAAGGGCAGATCATTGCATGCATCAAATAAATTCTATAAATTATATTGCAGTATTGTGAGGCACTAGCCTCACATTATCTGTCCTCTGGTAACGTTTTTCATAGTGCTAAAGAGATATAGAAAGCATCTGTTATTTTGCATTTCAGTAACCATTTAAATTAAGAAAAATATATGTTTGTTCCAGCAGAAGTAAAAGCCTGACATAAGGCTTGGGATTCATTTGGGGTTTTTGAGTTAAGGAGAGTAGCATGATTTTCTTAATCTTAGTGTAGAGATTGAGACTATGAGGGAAAAGGTGTGCTTGGATAGAGTAGAGCATGAAAAACACACCTTGGAGACTTGAGCCTGTTGCACAGAACCACATTACACACATAGCATGCATTCCTTGCAATAAAGATCTACATTTCAAAGAAGCAGTTAAAGCCTTTCCTGAACAGGTTGCAAATCCCTCTAAGAGTTGCACAAACCAAAACCACTTTGACCTCTCTGTGATGGATTGCATGTGGAAGGTTTTCTAAGGAATTTGAGTGCCAACACCTGTTCCAATGAAAAGGGGCTCACAGTTTCTGGCTCTGGAAATTCAATTTCATAGAAAAGGGTCTTTGACTTTTGGTCTTGAATTGTCATTTTCCACAATTTGACACTAAATGCAATAATCCAGACATATGAAAAAACCTACTAGAATCTGCACAAAATGCTATTGAGCTAGAGGCTTCCTAATAAAAAATTAGAATTATATTTTCATTCTAGGCCATAGAATGAAAGCATATTTCTGACTTTCCATTGATTTATATATCTCCTTGTAACAAATGAAAAAGAGTATTTATACTGTATCGCTAATGGAATCTTACAGCAGTTGCTAAACAACTTGAGAATGAAAATAAATAAAATTTCTTTTCAATCTGTTATCACTTATCCCTTCCTTTTGTCTAGGATATATAGTACAAATATTTCATTACTTCTGACTTCTAAAAGCAAAAGAGTTGTTTTCTACCAGTATATCTAATCTCTGTAACCAGTTCAATCTAAAAAATTTTCTCTCACCTCAGTGTCATGTAATTTTTGAAAGACTATAAAAACAGGCAATTAATTAATTTCATTTACAATTTAGAAAGTACTTAATAAGTAGTCTCTTTTTTTGTTTTCAAGAAATTGTTGCTTTCAACAGAAGTGTCCATGGAACTATGCATTTGGTGAGGGTTCATACTTTAGGAAAATGCTAGCAATATACACGGCCATCCTATTTGAGTTAACAAGAGCAACTACATCATTTCAAGTACAAGCATTCTCCTTGCTCCTGGCTCCCTAGAAAAGGGGACACAAAACCCAGTAAATCCCACTTGCAGGAAGAAAAACACTGGGAGGCCCTGAAGCGATGCTCGGCCAGAGCTTTGAAAGCCCCACCATGAGTTTCCTCCACAGCTCTTGGGCTGCTTCCAAAGGCAGGAATTCCCTTTGGCCTTCACTGTTCCCTGCTGTGGACACAGAGACACAGAGAGCAGAGCCCTCCTGGCCCAGGGCAGGCAGGTCCTGCACAGGGCACAAGTGGTACCAACAAAGTCCCGCAGTGGAGCATCCTCATGCATGAGCTGGACCAGGGAGCAGCTCAGGGCACAGGGCACAGGGAGGTGCAGGCCACTTGTGACTCATTCAGCTGAAATAAAACTAAGAAATATGACCATGACTGAAAAGGTAGCAAGAAATTGTTGATGCTTTGAAGCCTGTGTTCTCACAGGGTTCTAAAAGCTTCAATATCTGAGAGTAAGTAGCAGACAGGACAGAGAATGGAGAAATGATTTCCTGCTCTTGCTGATGGCCATTTATTTGAAAGTCCAGAACAAACTCAGATGCTGCTTACTCTTACATTTTGGTTTCCTAATCTTGAATTTCAATATTAAATCTGAAAGTAATACTGATTCAAGGAGGCATTCCAAGGATTACCTGAGTCTATACTCTGAGCAAAGCTAAAAACTTTCACACTCTGTTCCAGTTATAAGTGCTAATAGGAGAAAGACAAACAGGTACTGAAAGCAGCAGCATTTAACCAATCTCAGAGAGAAAGCACTTATCTTTAATGAACAAATAGCAGGGACAAAAGGCAGGGGCATGCACTAGTCATAACAATTGCATCAAGAGTCTCTCTGTCACTAGCTGTCACAAAGACCAAAGAGGAACAGAGCAGATTTATTGCTAGGCTTGTGTGGAGGCTAATCACTAATTCTTGCTGATAGTTTGAAATGTTTTGGATGGTTGATTTTGTTCTATTACCAGAAAGAAGCTGTCAGCCACTACAGAGAAAACAAACACTTTGTGGCAGATACAATATTCCTGATCAATTACCAGGCAGCACAAGGACCTGGCTCAGCTGCTCATCATTTCAGTTATTCGCCAGCAGATGGGACTTAGAGCATATTAGTGTTTCAATTAGTCACCATCCTTATGTACTTCATAAGAAAAACCCAATAAACTAACTAAAAACATTCAAGAAAGCTCTTTTTTTTTTTTTAATAAATACATTCCAATTCTGAGAATCAGGTCTGAGTGTCTAAGGGAATGATAAACTGATTCAATAGCTCTTCACTGCTTCAATTTGAGCTGACTTTTGCCATGGCCCATGTTTGTGATGACATGGCCCATGTCATCACATTCTGTTCTGTATGAAATCAGATTCATGCTGTGAGTAGCTATTGAATTAGTTTGTCTTTCATTTAAACTCCTGTGAAATGAACTTATTAACTGACATTCAACACTCAAAAATCCAACAAAACAAAAAGATACTAACAAAAGACTAAAAAAAACCCAAAAAAAGCAAAACAAACAAAAAACCCCAAATCAACCAACCAAGAAAAAAAAATCAACAAAAAAATCATCTTAGTCATACAAGCAGCAGCATGGGCCCCCCAGCCCCCTGCAGCCTCCATGCCTGAGCCCCAGCTAAGGATGAGCAAGCAGCTCTGCTCTTTGCCTTTTCATTTCCCCAGAGAAAAGAGCTTCAACAAGTTGCTATTTCAAGAGCTTGCCAGAGGCAAGAACAATGGTGCAAAATGTTCATAACTACTTGTTGCACATGAGGCACCAAGCAGGAATCAGTTTATTAGTGTTGTCAATCTACTTTGATAAGTACTGGGAAGTCTACAATGCAAGGCTTTGTTTCTTCACTTTTTATGAGGCACCTAATTGTCATGGCTATTTTTACTCTCAGTGTCTTACAGTTTGATGTTGAATACAATCAAGCTCCCAGACTCCACATAAACCCATGTGCATACAACCCCATACTCCCACTATGCCTAAGTGACTGCTCAGGATCACATTACGGCCAATTAAAACACACAAGGAGAAGAGGTCCAGGAAGGAGATCACATTGCACCAAGGTAGGACACATATTATTCTATTTAAAATTACTGTAGATGTACTTGAGACAAGGAAAGCTGTGAGGTTTACATTTTAGGAGAAGGAATCAATTATCCTGCTGCTCAAGGAAAATAAGGATTAAAAGAACTCATGTGGCACAGTGGAAGACATCATCTTTCACTGCAGTGAGCATCAGATAATAGGCAGAGCTAGAAAGAAAATCAGCAGGAAAAAGGGACTAGAATGAAGAAAAAGAGAGTATTTCAGCTCCTGGACAACTATTTATTTCTAAAAAAATAAATCAACAGAAAGAAAAAAAACCAAAACAAAACTCCCAACCAAACCAATGTCTATACAGATACTGTTCTTATTAACCAAAATCTGAAAATTGATGTAATTATTTGCAAAATAATTCCACCATGGAAAACCTCTCTTGTGCACAGTCTTGATTTAGTAACACAAGGTCTTTCTTTTTGCTCAATTTGACCTCAAGCCCTGCAGTCAATTTGTATTTTTTAGTAAGAATAGATGCTCTGCTTCTCTGACTGGACTCCATACTTCTATCCACAGGTTTGTTTCCCATGCAGAGAAATACAAAATGCTTTTTTGCTTTTTCACTAATTTCCTGTTGTATTTTTATAACATTACCAAAAAGTCACACAGTGAGGTCTTAACCCCTATTGATAAGTTTTTTCTCTTTTCACTAGAGATGTAGTAAAAAATAATAAAAAGCAGGCAGATAATATCTATGTTATTGAATTTTGAACATAATTTAGTTGGATTTCAGGTTTTGTTTCTAGAAACTCTAGGAAAATTAGAAGGGTTTCAAGAATGCAAAGCATACACTGTCAGAACATAACAGAAGAGGAGTGAACTGCTTAAAATCCATACACAGCCAATTAACTTATATGGCACACAAATGATTACAGATGTTTCAAAAATGTAACTTTTCCCTGTTCACGTTTAGAATTCACACGGACAAAATTCACAGAATCACAGAATTCCCACCTCAAGTTCCAGCCACTTTGAAAAGGCTCCTCAAATGGTGTGCACAGATACAACATGCAAATTCTCGTATTAGTTAATTAAGCAATGGTGTGTGGCTGAAGCTGTGAGAGTAACCAGGTCATCAGTGTCTCAGGAGTCCTGCGTGACATGCTGAGAATGCTCCCTGCACCGGCTGCAGCCAGGGCTGATGTGTTTTCATTCCCCAGGAAAGCACAGCAACAGTAATCCTGCCTCATCATCCTAACATCCAACAGCTGCAAATTCTAAGTCCTTATCTCGCATTTATCTGCATCATGTTGTTTTGTGGTGGGATTTTTAACCCCTCTCAACAGCCACTGCAGAACTGCATAGCATAGATGGACTTAGCTGGGCCAACCTCCAGATTAAAGCAGGAATAGTCAAACCTTCCAGGACTGTCATGCCAGAGGCCATACCTTCCAAAGAGAGTTTGTCTCACAGAAGGCTCCCCACTTCTCTGCAAAACAGCATCTCAGCAAGGGACACATTTTCTCCATGCCTTGAAAACAACCACAGGGCTGGATTAAGTGATGCTAATGGCAAGTCCCACATCTAATGTGGAGGCGTGGGAGGGAAGATGGAGGAGAAATAAAGCAGAATCCCATTCTGTTTCATCCTGATCCAGTGAACTGAGAGGAGGAAGACAGCAGCCACATGAAGGAGCAAGAGGGAACACAGAAACCAAAAGCCTGTGTGAGGAAACCAATTCCAGCTCCCCAAATCTGGTGTCATCCAGAGTGCAAATATCCTTCAACGCAGCACTGCTTGGCCTCCCCTGTCCTCTGCCAGGTCTCAGAGCTGCTTCTCATGTGATGCTGGTGGGAATGCAGCAGGGTGGGAGTGCAGCATGGGCACCCACTCAAGTCCTGAAATGGCAGAGCCCTGTCAGGAACACAGCTCTGCGGGGCTGGGACGCAGTGTGCTCCGCTGGCAGCTGCCTGCTGAAGGTAAGGCAGCTGTGGGGCAATACCAACAACAGAGACACTCTGACCACAAGGACCTCTCCTCCCATCTGTACTTTTGTCCTCTTGAGTGGATTTCACCTCTTTTGTACTGCACAAGGAATGGCAATACTTGACCTAGTAATCCACAACTGTTTATCAGAGTCCTTACAAAGACAAAAAATAATTTTCCTCATTTATCCCGGTGCTCTTGATGTCGGCCCATTTTTGTTTTCATGTACAAAACTAAGCACTGTCTGTTGTAATAGAAATGAGACTCATAATATTACTTGCAATGAATAGTTTGAGCTGGAAAAAAACCTCCCACTTCAGCAATAAATTATCTCCAATTGTAATTTTCTTGCCTCATGCTACAACACTGCCCCCTAAGTACAACATTTTCTCATTTTCTCTTAAATAAGAGAAATAGTTGAAAGAGAATATTTCTGCAAGATCAGTTCCTCTTGCTTTGAGAAATAGAAGTTTCAGATTCCCAGTGACATTTGACATTCTATGAATGTTTCAGTATTTTACTGCTCATAAGTGATCCATTATTTTATACAAAAGCTGTACTGAGCAGGCACCACCTTTTTAATGTTCCACAAAACCATGGATAAAAGGTCCTTAAAATTCTCCTTTTGTGCAGTGTGCATTTGATCATGGTAGTTTCCCAAATGCTGAATTCCTAATATGAAGTCAGGTTTGTCTCCCCCTCATTCTCCAGGCAATCTGAACTAAAAATGATTTTCATTATCAGTTGTCAAGTCTTCATACAGAAGAAAAGTCATAAAAAAACCCCAAGAGAAAATACTTAAAGAGAACTTGTGAATGAGAAAGACCATGATTTATTTTTGATAACAGGATGATTTTGACTCCAATATGTGGTTGCCTTCAGCCCCTATGGTCATCTCAAGGGTGCTATTTGGATTCTCAATTATGCTAGTTTAACAAAGAGAGGCAGAGAAATATCCTTGCAATAATAAAAAAAAAAATTATGGCCCAAGCCAACATTAAGTTTAGTCAGCCTTTTAAAATAATAATATTTTCAGACCTGTCAAAGTAAGTGTTTTATTATAAATGGAACTTATATTGAGATATGATTAAAAAAAAAAAAAAGGAAAAAAGCCCACAGAGCACTTAAATATTAAATATCCTTTCATTGTTTTCTTCAGATCATTCTATTAGATGTACCATTTCTGATGCTCTTGAACTGAGCATTGGCTGTGCAAATCCTGGCATAATCTCGGTGGCTCAAACTAGCAGACCCAGCCCTCTGTCCCTTCCCCAGGCAACAAGTTACCTCCAGTTAAGCCTGCATGGGATCCAAACAGCACTAACACCAGTGTGATGGAAAACAAGGGTTTTAGAGCTCCACAGATCTCCTGGCTGGTTATGCCCTTTTTTGACCCACACTCTTAGAGGAAAAGTCCTCTCCTTCTAGCAGAGAAGGTTGTGAAAATCACCCTTTTTAAAAACACTTGTGTTGATATTATTTGTGTTTAGAGAAAGTATCAGATGCAGGCATGGGACTTCCCCTTGGGAATCTACCAGCAAAACAGATCCTGAAGATACACATTGATCAGGAGAATGAATTCAGTGTGTGCCCTGCATTCTTGGATAATAACAATGTCATGACATTTTGCTTTCTAGAGAAATAATGATCTCTCTCTTCCCTAAGTGACTGAGCCAAAGCCAGCATAATCTAAATTATTTCAGGGAAAATATCAGTATTTTCTCTTTATATGTGCTAAGATGGCAAAGCCTAGCCCATGCTTCTTTCTGTCTGTAGAAATGTACAACTGAGTCACTTCTAATTTCAGGCAATGCTAGTGCTACACATGTATCCATTCAAAGGAAATTATTTTCTGTAAATTTCAATCTTTACATGCTTTTGTTGTGTTGTCAGGAGAACTAGCAAGACTGGCTAGCAGGCAAAGCATCTTAGTGCTGCTGCCTGTTGGACCCTCTTCATTCTGTTTTTGTCTCTAGTCCTGAACCTCTGTTGAATGCCCCTGTATTTCTAAATATTTCTCAAAGGACCTTCCATGGATGGCCTTGCAGAACCTCCTCCCTTTCCATCTTTCTGGCAGGTATGCCCTGAACATTTCCATGCCTGTCACTCCTTTTCACCACTGTATCACCTACCATGTTCTTTGGGGTCCTTTCCAGCAGTTTTGGACCAGACTCCACTCTTCTTTCAATTAATGTACAAAATCAGACTCCTTCTGAACCCATGGGTAATCCTCAAGGACTCTGGACATGAAGGTTTGGTTTCAGGACTTGCCTGATTCACATTCTTCCTTTTTTCTTCCTTGTGTAAATCTGTATATTTGTCTTTGCTTCTGTTATTCATTTCTCCAACTCTTTTAAAGAAATTTAAGTTCTTTAGTACTATTTTCTACAGATTTTAGCAGCCACTAGCATCTGCCTCAGTGTTTGAATTGTATAGAGCATTTCAGATTAAGCTGGGATGAGAAAAGCTACAGAAAGTAAAGCATATTGGAAAGATTTGTCTTGGTTTTATACTGTGCTGAATTTCTTCCCTACCACAGCTCAAGAAAAAGGAGGCAAATCCAGACAAAAGCTCATTAAATTGTGCCAGGCTACTTCTTAGACACTGTCTTATATTGTATGGACAAAAAGTCCATTTCTTTCATTGCTTTTTATGTTTCCTAATTGTGTTTACTTCTGTGAATAGGAGTTCCTATTCCATGTGAAGGCTTATAGGAAGGACATTCAGAGTGATAATGAGGCCAGCAAATCTATGTTAAATTAACTTGAGAAAGCCATGATGTTGTTGTAGCAAGACTGGGTTTTCCATTAAATGTGATTAAGAAAATAACTACCACCTTACAGTTGAAGTCTACCATCAGAATCTCTCGGATTTCAGAGAAACATCATAGGTAAAAAAGAATACAGAATGCCTTTTGTTGTTGTTGCTGTTGTTATTAGGGAACCTCTCTTTCAAAAAATTCTGGTTTTTATTTTTTTGCATGGTTTTTCTCAACAAATGTAATTTAAGACAGACTAGACAAGGAATGTCAGATCAGGCTCCAAACATCGAAGTGTGAGAAAATATATTTGTCAAGATCACTTTAATTAGACCAACCAGACCCATATGGGAAATACAGTTTTATCACCAAGAGCTTCAGAAGTGTAGAGCAGTTCTCTGGCTAAACTGCCTTTCCACCCAAGCAAACCAATAATATGAGCAATTATGGTTTCGTATACCTATAAAAATAACAAGCATCATACTTAGGTAAAATAAAAATAGACAAGTTAATCTGAAGCTTCAGCAGCATAGGCTTTTAGTGCTGAAATTAAGCAGCATTTCTAAGTTACTGAGGAGCTCAGTGCCACCCCTCCAGCCATTACAGTCCTGGCACCATGCAGGGCTCTCACACATGCATCACATCTGACAATCACAACAGGTAACAACAGGGCACAGCCACACTTGAGTTTAGTCAAAATTATATTTAAAAAATCCCTTTTACCAATGGGAAAAACCCACAAAAATTGTAATTCTTGTGTGGTCTAAAAGTTAGTGCAGTTATTGGTTTATAGAGGATTTTACTGGCTAGCAGTTTCTCATTTCAAGTAGATTTATAAAATTCAAATCATATCTGCATACATCTTACTAACCTATAGAAGTTATTAAATAAGACCTTGAAAAATTGCTTGTAATTGAAACATAAAGTGGAGTCTTAACTCAAGCTTTGGAAATTCAGTTGAAATTAAACTGTAATGAACCTGTATTTTTACAGAGTTTTTTACTTTCAACCTACAGTTTGCCACATCTGCTTAAATTCCTTTCCAAAGCTATACAAAAGCTGAGCTGTTAATGGTTTATTGTTGTGTAAACTGTATTATTAAAGTATGCATTTGTGTTTTTTCTTCACCTAGGAAGTGTATTTTAACTTTTTTATTTACATGTTTATTTATATGCATCAGTCATAAAAATAAATTTTATAGTTCATATAAATAACCTGAATACTATTTTAAGGATCACAAATATACTCTGTCACCCAAAATGTGGGATTGGGAAGTTGTATTTCAGCTCCTACCTTCCACACATAATAGGCAGCAGTTCTGGTTACAAAAAATTTACAGCACATTAGAACAGTAAAAAAAGGATGAGGAAAGTGCCTTTATTAGCTTTCCCATGTTATAGATTCAAACCTGAGAAAATTACAGCCCTGGGTGTACAGAGGGCCACCATTTTAGGGACGAAATTATGACCCCGTGAAGTGTGTCCAGCCAGCAGGAAAACTCATTACTCACTTCTGAAAACTGAAGTATTTGGCTCAAAGTCACCCTGAGAGTCAATAATGCAGCCAGGGAGCAATCCATGTTTCCCTCACCCCAGTCCAGCTTGCAGAGTAAAATTATCTTCCCAGTTAAATACAATATTGAACCCCAGTCTCATTTGCTGTTCTTTTTCCTGACTAAGGTTGTTTCATTGTCCCTTACAACAGCCACTGTAGGTGCAGCCAAGAGCAGTGGTATTTCCAAAGACCTGTATAGTAAAATATCCACCAGGTATGCTACTGCTGTTCATTGCCTTGCTAGGGCTGAAAAATCCAGCATGGGTAAATTCTAGTGTTTGCTTAGCATTTTGTTGGGACACAGTGCCTACAGTTATATGAGTCGATAAAATGAGCCTGAGATGTTCTCTGGCACAGGCAAACATAGAATACCTCACATCACATTGCTAACTTCTCATGCTCTCTGAAAGGCTGGTCACAGGCACAATCTCTTGCAGGGATTATCCCTGGCTCATCCTGGTGCCCAAACCACTCCTGGGAATAAGGAAGGCAGCATTAGTTTGCCAGATCAAAATCATGTTCAGGTGCTTCCCCATTAGCAGAGACCTGCCCTGGCCTCCTGCAGACCCCTTCTTCAGGGGTGAATTTCTGTCCAACATAAAAAATAATTTCCCTTCATGTCAAATTTCTAGTGACACTAATGGATCAAATAGCAGCTGCAGCAATGCAATAACTTGATTCCTTCTCAGTCACTAGGAAATCAGGTTTTTTTATCCACACTCCTTTCACAGTTTTGTGTGAAACAACCAGATCTATAATTTTTGGTGCTTCAAAATTTAAGGAAAGAAAAGAGCAACATGGCCATTAATAATGAAAAAAAAGCAAACCAAAATGCTTAGTTTCTCAAATCACAGGGACCCAAATTAAATCACCCACAAAAAGATAAAAATCCTTTGATTTCAGAGTGGGAGGAAAGGCATACATCAGTTTTGATCTCGCTGGCACCTTCCATGTACTTTCTATTACTCTGCATTTGCAGTACTGCTGGAAATACTGAGGTAGGGGGGAGAAAAAATACAGAGAGACCGTTTTTCTCAGTCTGACAAGAACAACATGGAGAGGCTGTTTTTTCTAACAAACACACTTCCTAAGAGTTAATTACTGTCCATTTAACACAGGGGGAGTGATAGAGGCACCGCCGAAACACACAGTGCCATCTAACGGAGGAACCACCTTGTGGAACCTGAGCGTCCAAACAGGCAAAAACAAAGTCCACACCGGATCTGTGTCAAGCCACAAGCACACCAGGAATTTTTCAACCAATAGGTGATTCCTGACAAAAACGTCATCTCTAAGTTCAGCATTTTTAAATAATCCGGCTGCATAGAAGGGTAACTGCAGCAAAACCCAGTGGCTGAGGCTGCGTTCTCTTCTTCCAGGGTGCACTACAGCAGAGTACCAAAGGAAAGCACACCAACACAAGCTGGTGACACATTCCAAAAGGGACATGTGCCAGACACCTACAGAAGGGTGGAGGAAAAATAATTAAGCTTCAGTGTGGCTCTCCTCTCCCCCCAAATCAGCCCTCCCACGGGGCAGTGAGAGCGCACAGCACCCTGCCATGGGCTGCCCCTGCTCAGGGCTCTTGCAAGCTCCACCATGGACTGTACCCCTACATCAGGGAAAAAGGGTTCCTTCTATAAATACAATTTGTGGGAATGAAATGGTAGTGAAAAGTCCTTATATGGCTTTTCAAATCCAAACTATGTCATAGCTGGGAGGGGATTTGCAAGGGGTGTTAAACAGTTATTTTTAACTGCTGCTTATTAAAAAATAAAGAGAAAAAGAGAGGATTAAAAAAAAAGGCAAAAAGAAAGAATGCCTGCATTTTGAATAAATAACACAAATTATAATGGTACTTGAATTCCAAAATCCTCAAGCCTTAGAAAAATATCTAAGGAAGGCAATACAAATTGGAGTTCATTATACAAATAAAAAAAATGCTGAACATTTGTATGACAGACAGAAAAAAAAGCATAAGCATAAGAAATAAACTTTTCTCAGTAGAAGATTCATTAAAAATACCCTTATATTAGAATGATACCAGGAGACTAATTTTGAGACAATTTTAATCCTCAATTCTCTAATTATTTTAGTGTTTGAAATTTCAAAGTATAACTACACATGGTAAAATAATTTGGCATTTTAAAAGTGCATAACACCCTCATGGTAGTTAGCAGAATATTTTGCAAATTCAGATGGTGAGATATATAATGATATCAGCATATATGACTAATTTGTAACTCACACCTGGGCTGCCACATCTTTCTAGAAATTATAAGGAAGCTCTTTATTTCAAAGAGAACCTTAGAGTCCAGTGATAGTATATTTATATGTCACATTTTACTCAAGGCTGATTAAATCCATATTTACTTTCAAAACTAAGCTCAAAGGACCACAATTATACATTTTGTATGCATACATGCACAAAACATGTCTCTCCAGCAGTTTCGCATCTCTTGTTTATAAAACACTGAAAGTACAAATCTAAATGTTTCCGCCCTCTTTTTCTTTTCCTTTACATATATGAGGAAACTAGAATTTAGCAGAAAAATATTTTTTCACATGAAACTTGCTTCTAATTCTATTTCATAAAAAATATAATCGATAAGGATCACAGAATCATTTGGTTGGCTAAAAAAATTCTACGGATTTTATAAATATTTGAGGCCTAAAAATGGCAAGGCAGTTTGAAATAAACTAAAACCAAATATATAAATGCCTTCAGTGTAACTGTGAATTTAACAGCAAACTATGTTATTCTTGACTAAAATAGAACTCTGTCTTTTTTACATTAATAAAGGCATATGATCAACCATGGTAAAGAATGTGTCTTTCTGCATGCCTGATTGTGTTAGAGATAAGATGATAAAGTAATTTAACCAGTCCATGAGGCTTCAGCTCATGTTTACCATAAAACTCATCCTCACACCATCCTTCCCACTTGCTCAGCACAGGGATTCTCTGGTAATGTGGTTGCCCCTACAAGGGATTTATTTTCTCCCCACTGGTACATGGGATGAATCCCCACGGAACATTTACTTCATTGCTGGAATCACCAGTTGATTTTTTTTATTAATTGTTTTTAATCATTCCCAGTACTGGGAAGCTCTCTCTTAGTAATCAGGACTAGACAGTGTTTTCTTGGGATTTTCCAGGGAGATTTTTGATGGAAGTATGAGAAAAAAACCACAATAACATCAAGTTTCTTGGCATTAGTAGGCTGATTGTGGCTTGGCTTCACTTGTGGATTCTCCGTCTCCTCCCCTCCTGGGGCACAGGGGGATGGGGAATGGGTGTTGCAATGAGTGCATCAGGTGTGTCTGACACTCCTTGCTCCTCAGGGAGAGGATCCCTCACATTCTTTCCCACCATGGCTCCTTTCTGCTGGCTGAAGTTCTTCACAAACTGCCCCAGGGTGGGTCCCTTCCATGAGGTGCATTCCTGCAGGAATAGGCTCCAGTTGGGTTCCCACAGGGTCACAGCCTCCTTTGGGCTCTTGTGGTGTGGGGTGCTCCACAGGCCGCAGGCAGATTGTGCTTCAGCAGGGATCTTGGTGGGCTGCAGGGGCACAGCTGCCCCAGCATGGTCTGCACCACAGGCTGCAGATGAATCTCTGTTCTGGCATCTGAGGCACCTGTTCCCCCTTCTCCTTCACTGACCTTGGTGTCTGCAGGTCTGTTTCTATCACAGATTCTCACTCCTCTCTGGCTGCAATTGCTTCTGTGCAGTAACAGTTTTCCCCTTTTCAGTAAGTTAGCACAGAGGTGCTGCCACTGTCAGTGATGGACTCAGCCAGCAGCAGGTCCATCTTTGAGGAAGCTGAACATGGGGAATTGTGGTGGTGTTCGCAGGGGTCTTAGGATGAGGGAAGAGATGAAAATGTTAACTCCATGTTTCAGAAGGCTTGATCTATTACTTTATGATATCTATTATATTAAAACTATACTAAAAGAATAGAAGAAAATATTTCATCAGAAGGCTAGCTAAGAATAGAACAGGAATGATAACAAAGGCTTGTGACTGACTGAGACAGTCCAGACAGCTGACTGTGATTGGTCATTAATTAAAAACAACCACATGAGACCAATCACAGATGCACCTGTTGCATTCCACAGCAGCAGATAATCATTGTTTACATTTCGTTTCTGAGGCCTCTCAGCTTCTCAGGAGAAAAAATCCCAAGGAAAGGATTTTTCAGAAAATATCATGGCTACAGGGAATCTTCTAGCAGCTTCTCACAGAAGCCATTCACTACCAAAAGCTTTTCCTCACAAACACCACCAACTTTTCTCACCTCCACCCTCCCACAGGCAAGGATGTCATCTTCTATTTACTCTGGGCAGATTGGCTTGCATTACCAAACACAGTTTTCACAAGAGACAGGATGTATGGAATAGGATGCACCATGCAATATTTCCACCAAACCTCTCCCTGGTACCGCCTTGCCATCATGCAGAGCTGTACAGGACAGGGAAGAGGTGCTGAAAGGCAGTCCTGCCTCAGCATTACTGCTCACCACAGTGCCCTGGCATGCCTGTGCCACATGCTACCCCAAATGTACCCCCAGCCCTCTGCTGTGCCCACCCCAGGCACGCAGAGCACTCCCCAGGATCAGTCATGGGACACAGGCACTCTGTGTGCCACTGCAGCTCAAGGCTCACTGCTGCTGGAGATGCTTCACCTCTGCCAGCAGAGGTTGCTTTTAACATGGTGATAGATTCACCAAGGGATAGTTGGCTTGGATGGATGATCTGGTGGTCAGTGCCCCTGCTTACTGATTTAACAGTTGAGCTGGCCAGAGGATCAAATGGCTTTCCCTAAGTGATTCAGTAAGCCAGGGCCACACTTCTTATTAACACTCAAAGTATTTCCTGCTATCACCTTTAGCCCTGAATAGCAAAGCTGCCTTTCCAGAAAATGAAGAAGCTGAGAAACTATTGTAAAGTACATTAAATTTCAATGAGAGAACAAACTGCGTAGAGTGTGAAAGTGCAGAATGTTGACAGATACATCTTGAAAGAATAAAGGACAAGAGGTGTTGAAAAACAAACAAAAATATAAAATTTATACTGTTACCTGTTTTAGAAAGGGACATAAAATACTTTTTCAAGATTAGAGATGAAAAAGCTACATTGATCCACATTTACCCTCAATTACTTCTGGGAGATGAAGGTTCAGCTTCTTGTTTCATCTGCAGAATTCTTTTATGAAAAGTCAATTAAATTTTCTCTTGGTTGAAACATTGTACCTTTTTGTAAAATCTCTGTCCCTTGCTTCTCTATTTCTCAGATTCTCCCCTGTAAAGTCATGATAATGAATGTTTCCTTTTCTCCTACCCTTTATCTGAAATGGCTTTCAAGTTCTGAGGAAGCACATCATACAAAGTGACTTAACAGGAGAAAGCCCTATTCTCAGCAATTCCCCTAGACACTACTAGGGAGTTCAGAATATGAAAGGTTGCATAACTCTCCCTTAATAAAACAGAGGTTAACAAGACCATAAACCTCTACCCGTAAGTTCAAACGTTCTTTCAATATTACTGCAGTGATAAATAAAACATCCCCAGCATTAAAGTTCCCATCATTTAGGCCTTTCCTCTTGATGTTTGCAGTGTGTTTATCAAACTAAAGAGAGTTCATAAAGGAGTCCCAGGCTCCAACTATCAAGTCAATACTCTTCCCCGTAAACACAATATCATAAAGCCAAACTGTTTTAAATACACTAGACTATAAAGTTTTCTTTTCATTTGTTATCTCTCTTGCACCTGCTCTAAATACTTAGCTTAATTGATGGTCTCTAAACAATCAGTGTTTATATTCACTTTGGAGCTGCTTCAGAAGAAAGATAATAGTCACTGTTTGTTTTCCTTCTGTATCCCGGGTGTCACATTGAATGGAAACTTGATTTCCATTGCAGACACTGGCAGGAGAGTCCTGCACCCACCACAGACATTTGTTGCCTGACTCTGGTTAACAATTCACATATTAACCATGTTACTTTACCTTCCTTTATGTTCGAGCATTTTTATTGCATTCCAGTAAACCCAACCACCTTTAGGAACAGCAACATGCAGGCTGGTAAATCTTGGCCTGAGGCCAGCCACTCCTACACCAGGTCTCTGGGACTGTCACCAAGGAAGTGAACTATTTGTCCCTGGGGCTTCACTGCCCTGAACTCACCTACTGGATGGACCATGGGGTTGGTTTGCACCTCATAGCCCTGGGGTAAATAACCCAGGAGCACTGTGTTTGGTGGGACCTGAACTCTATTTCCCACTCCTGGCATCATACAGCCTTTGAAGAGTTAGAGCATCCCATCTCCATGGCCCAGGCTCCCAGAGGGGTCACAAGGAACAGATCTAATCACAAGCTTTGAACATATTCCCTACATTTCAAATCTGAGTCTGCAGAGCACTCAGCAGGATAAGAAAAACAAATGTTGTGTAGTTGAATGACACACCATGAAGAGGAAAAGAAAATGGAGAGGCCCTGTATGGTGTTTTGGTAGGGTTAATTTCCACATCAGTTTAATTATTCATTCTTCAATAGGAATCAAGTTCAAAAAAGAAGGAAAACGAAGAAAAAAGGTAAAACTTTTAGCTCCTCTGTGACAAAAATGTAGCAATCTCTGGAGAATGTTAATGCTACAAAATATAAAATATTACTTTTATTACTCAGTGTGCCTCATATGTAGATGGAATCTCTTGTTACCCCAGTGGTCAGGTTCAGCTGACAACCCACTGAGTAAATAGCACATGGGAAGCTGGGGAGCAGTGGCACCTTGGAATATTTCCATCAGCCCAAGAGAAATGCAAAGAAGCCAGGCACCAACAGGCTCAGTGTTTGCACAGTTCAGACTTTGAACCCACATGCACCCCAAAAGACAACAGGGACCTTGAGCCCCTGAGCTGAGGGCTCATCATGGAATGTTGAGCCAAAATACCATCAGGAATGATCTCCCAACACTGGGACAGGCAAAGGTGTCTTGGCACAGCCCAGGTGCAGCTCTCATGAACTTCAGTTCTGCTTCCAGGGCACTCCTTATGGCCAGACACCACTTCTCAAGGGAAGCTGGATGGCCATTCACAACACATATCCGTACATGCACCATTTGGTAATTTTATTTCTGTATTTGAAAACAAACACCTCTCTTTAGCAAACAAGAAAATGAGACCTAAAATATTTAAATTCCCAAAGAAAGTGTGATTTCCAGTATCAGGTCATGGTTAAGGTAACATTTTTATCACTGCAGAGTTACAGTTTCTCAGTTACATGTTTCTCAACAACACATTTTCTAGCATTATCAAAGAAAACGCAGTGATACCTAGATAATATGCCAGCATCCTCTCCTAAGAAACACTTCCCACAGACTAAGAATGATGGGTGTGCAGAATTCTTTGCAAGAGTTCACTTAATTATCTCTCAACTCTACCCTTCCCAAACTGGGAAGCAAATGACAGGCAGTGTCATTTCACTCACAAAATGACAATTTTCATAAAGCATGGAAATGAAGGTGCAGATATTGCCAAAAGTATGCCTACCTAACAAGTGCTTTTTAATGAATGCAAAAAGAGACTGAAAAGCTTCTTTCTCAAAAGGGTGCTGTTAATATTTCTCTTTTGATCTGACTGAAAACATGAGAAAATAGTGATTTCAGCTGTGAGGTTTTTGTGGTTTAGATAAACATTCTTGCTGTTAGGGAACTGATGTCTGACAAACTCCATTCCTTGATTTATCACATTTCACACAAAAATTCATCTAATTGCATATTGTTATTTTTTGCATTTACAGTACTATCATTGTAGCCCACCATGATTACAGCACCTGTGAAACTCAGTGCCTGGGGGAAAACTACCTTAATACCTTCTCCTTTCTATTAGTGGAGTAATTCAATATGTTTACCTTCCTGAGCACTGTCATTTTATACAACCAAAGCTACATATTTCCTGCTGAAACACTGCAAGAAACATTCTTACATTGTGCTTGCTTAATATGCTGGGTAATTCACAGGAGGAAAGAAAAGTATTTAAACAAATAAAAGGATACTCAGTTTACTTTCAGGCAGAAAATCCTTTTTACTACTTATTATGTTTTTATTTTAAATATTTAAATAAAACCCCTCTTTTCTACAGTTTGGGAGGTACTTGAACAAGAAATTAGCAATCAAATTAATCAAGTTTATTAGTAAGGATTTCCATATTGATTCAGTTACATTTTATTTTTTTATAGCCATCTTCACAGCCTATGGAAACTTACAGTACTTCCTGTTATGATTATTATACAGAACTTGTAGAAGACCAAAGAAGCATGGAAATTTCATTTGTTTCCCTCATTAAGTAAAGATTCAAATTCTGCATTTTATTGTGCATGCACAGCTTCTCTTTCTATTCAGTGGAACTGAGGGCCAAGTCACATCCCTATTTATTCTAAGATCTTATTCAAAGATAATTCAAAGCATATCTTTCCTCTACAACTCCATAAACAATGAAAAGAATTGTCATCTTTGGTTTTCAGGCTTTAAAACACATCACTGACTTGACAGTTCTTAGAAAGTGTGCTAAAAAATAACTAATGTTACAACTTTAAAGAACATGCTTTCAGACTCTCCTTGCTGTCTTTCTTACAATCACACAGCAAAAAGGATAAAATCAAAGATGACTACCCAGCAACAAATATTCTCCTTGAATCTGCTTATCTAGATTTTATCCATTAAAACTTCTACAATTTAACTGAGAAAAATGATTTAATGAATACAGACATAATTAAAATCTATCTGCTTTTTTATTTTTGAAAACTCCAAATAGATAACAATTCAAAGGGCAGAAGGGAAAATATGAAAATATATGGAAGATGGCATGCTTATGAGGCAGCTTTGGACTTAAAGGAATCCAAAGTAAGTTCCATAAATATAGCAGTCTCCTTTTCACTTTAAAAAAGCCCCTAAAGGTGGTTTTGCCCTTCGCTGGAGATAGTTATCAAAGTGCTTATGAACAGAAAAAACTGCTAATATTAAAATACTGTTCAGTTGGGCTCCACTTCAGCAGTAGTTTTCCTTCTTTCAATGATGCACGCACAAACCTGTGTACTCACATCTGCACATACATTTATTTAAGAATGTGAATAGAAGACTTGGATGCACCAACACAAGGATGATGCCAGAATCTTCTGGGGATGAGTAGCTCAATCCCACAAAGCGTGGCTGTTGTGGATTAACACCAGTGGGCAGGTAAGCACCACACAGTCACTGGGCACCACCCTCACTGGGATGGGGGAAGAAGAAAGGAAAAAAAGACAATCCAACAAGAAAACATAAGATTGAACAAATAAAAAAAACCTGAATAAGTGGAAGAAAAGGGGGAGGGAGATTGGAGAAAACAAGCAATGCAAAAGCAATCACTCACCACTTCCCGTGGGTAGACTGAGGCATAGAGAGTTCCTGAGCTAAAGATGGCTAATTCCCTATATCTCCCTATTTTCCCTTTTATTGGGAGGCATGAATTTATGTTCCATGGAATATCTCTTTGGTTGGTTCAGGTCATCTGCCTGGTTGTGAACCTTCACCCTCAATCTATTCACCAGGGTGCCAGAGTGAGAAACAGAGCAGACCTTGATGCCCTACAAACATTGTTCAGCACCAGCTAGAGTATTGAGTGTTATCACTTCTATTTCAGACAAAATTCTGAAACACAGAGCTGCTATGAAAAGAAAAATCTATTCTATTCTAGCCAGGGCCAGTGCAGAGGTATAATTACTTTCATCAATCCTGGGTTATATTCAGTAGAAAAAGAACAAAAGGAATATTTTCTAAGGCATAACAAATGCTGGCAAGCAGCTGGGCTGTTATGTTTCATAGTTTTTTGGCAGTAGACTGTACCTCTCTCTATTAATTCAGAGGGACCAAAATACCTAACCACTTCTGCAAATGTTCACTTTGATTACATCATTCCCAAACTTTTAAAGTTTGTAAACTCAGTAAACTTAGTAAAACCTGAGTTTGTGTATTTTTCTGGAGCCATAGTACATATCACTAGGAACTCAAAGAGGGCTTACTTCAAGACAACCTTTCTTATCTGTGAGAAACTTCATAAAGCATATGCCTGCACATTTGGGGTATCATTTTGTGGTTTTGCAACTGCCACAGCCCATTCACTGTTCTAATAGGCAGGACACCTGTAGAATTAACAGCACCAAAGACTCCAACCTTTCCCCTGCCAACCTCAGGACAAAAATCACCCTGTGCTCACAAAATTTACTTGAGTAAAGTCTGGAATTTTAAAAATGGCATGAGTTTAAATATGACACTTTCTAGACATAGTTACTCCTATTCAACCTGACTGACACATGAAGGATGCTCACTCAGTCTCTGCTAGCATCCCTAGTATTGCTGTCTAGCAAGGAGAATTAGGTGAGTCAGACTGCTACTTCATGGAGAAGCAGATATATTTGTAAGAACCCTGCCAAATCTCCTACCTGATGTCTAAAAGGACATGCTGATGGAAGATAATCTGGAACCATTTCCCCTTGCTAACTGGTCAGGGGAAAAGCAGTTGTCACTCATCACTTTCTTCTTCTGTAGAAGGCCCTTGCTTACGAGCCTTCCCTCTTCCCACCTACAGCTGAGAGAACAAAAAGAACATATACAGCCCTCTCTTACCTATCCTACACCAGCACTTGTACTTTTCTCCTTGCCTGAAGTATCTTTTAGCTGAATCCAACAGTGGTGATAGATAAAACCTTTCATACACTACTGCCACAGCTAAGGTGAAGAGCAGATGCCTAAAGGAAGGAGCTAAAGGTGATCCCATCAAGTAAATGACAGAGACCAGAAGTTCTGTGTTTGAAAATACAGGACAAAAATGAGAAGAAGCAGGGAAATAAGGCAACTAACAAATGCTAGGAGGTCCAAGGAAATGGAGTAGTTTTCCCTAGATGGGTACAAAGGAGTTGCTACCCACAGCAGATTTCTGGAGGAGGCTTGAAGTAATTTGCACATATCAAGTAACAAATTTCTAAATTGCAAATTTGGCAGTGACATTACAGATTTAGGAAGCTGGTCTACCACTAAAAAGGAAAAAAAAAAACCCTTATGGTACATTTGCCTTTTATAGATCATTAAAATATTTATTTGCTGAGATAACAGATATGTTGGTCCAGAAGGATTAAGTGCCCCACCTATTTTACTTTAGAGGGCCACTAAGTTACAAAGAAATTCTCAGACTGCCACAGGAAAGAAAGCTTACCTTTAAACTTATTACTTTGTTGGCACTCACAATTCCTGTTTCAAAAATACATTCCTAGGCACCAGTGGGGGAGTCTTGACAGACTCCCAGAAAAGGCAGAGAGCCAACTTGTAGTTATTTTAAAGAATGCATCAGTTGTCTACAATTTTGCACCCTGGTACAGATCCTGTTTGTCTGAAAGGGATCCAGGCCATGTAAAAATGGTCTGTTGGACAGAGTCCAGAGTTTTACAGACTAAAAGCACATAATTTTACAACATTCCACCTCAAATCTTGCATGAAAATGCTGGTTAGCAAATTGTGATAGGTAAAGGGAGGCAAGCAACTTTTAACATTGTCAAAGCATTTTTGGGTCAATCTCAAGATTGTGGGAAGAGCAATATCATCATTGGGAAGAGCAAAATGGAAAAGTAACATCTATAAATATTTTGTGTTCTAGTCTTTCTGCATCCTTGCAGTGACACTTTACTCTGGTACACTTACAGGGAGGAATTACTCTGATATTTCCAGTTTACAATGTATAGGCTCCTTGCCATCTCTTCAAAATTCAGATGAACAAAATAATCTAACTGCCAGCAGAGTCTGTTAAGCTATTCTGCAATACTATTGAGAATCAAATATGAGACTTCAGTTCCATGAAGACGTTCTTACATGATTACTTTTATTGTCATCAGCAGACCTACTAACCTACACAGGACTGTGCTATACAGTCAAGTTAAGCAAGTGTGTAAATGTTTGCAAGTTCAGATCATTAGATCCCTATTCTGGTCCTCATGACCTAACATAGCAAGTAATATTCACAATAAAATTGAGTCCTTTTCAATTGTTAAACACTGAAACTTTGTGTGCAAGATATGCAATTTCTTTGCACCACTTAGTTCTGAAAGTCCTTTAATGCTGTAAAACAGGCCAGTGATATGAATTCATCACAGACAGCTTATGTGCAGGCACACTTGTTGGAGGCACAGCACCCCACTGCAGTGGGAGCTCAGCATGACCATACATGCACACAGCTGAAAAACAACAGGTAAAGCTGCTACATTCAAAGAATCTTGTTCCTAACAGGCTACAAGCCTTGCTTAGCCAAAAGTCAAGTTTACCAAATAAACAGGCTTTCAGCAAAGAGTGATCAGGTTTAGTAAAAGAGGGAATCACAGCCTGAGCAAAAACAACATCTGCGTAAGTGAGGACAAATGCTCAGGGCCCCAGACAAGGAGACAGGCTGACAAAGCTGTGGATAAATCAGGATGCCATCCTATTCAAAAGGAAGGATTCAAAAGAGACGTTGGTGCCCTGTTATTAATCCAGTCACTTTTGAGTGGTAGATCATAAGAGTGAAGCTGGTTAGGGGCCCCCACATTAAAAGCCATTTGAACTTGTTCCAACAGCATTGTATAAGAAGCTGCCAGTTGTACCAGCCTGACATAAAACAAGATCCCTTCATCTTCCCTTATAGAGCAGTTGCTGCAGAGCTATTTGCCTTATAGGACCACATTTGCCTGCTTCATCATGCCATAATTCCAACAGAGCAGGGTATTTTTAAAACTTACTGCAAGGAAAGGAGGCGCAGGAAAAATTGCTTTTTAGACAAAATACTTTATATCAATAAACTTAAAACTAGACAAAAAGGTTTTCCTTTCAGAAATTCCTCATTATACACCTAGGTAAATTTATGGAGTTCTGAAGCAGAGAAAGACAACAGAAAGGAAGACTCACTCACTTCATACTCTGATAAAATACCTTAAAAAGTCACTTGAGATGTGTGGTCTGAGTTCTTCTGACAAAAAACGAACTCAGATGATTACACAAAATACAACATTAGAAGCTGCCAGGAACAGCTCAAAGCAGTCAGAGACTGAGTCACTTATTCAAGACATAACAGACTCGGGGTTAAAATCCCATATCAGAGCAAATTCATATGCACTTTTGAAAGCAGCTTCTCTGTTCCTCCTCCACACCTTCCACTTTAATCACTGTTCTTAATAGTGAAGAGCCTCTTTATAATAGAGGTGTTGTCAAAATTAATCAATTCTTCTAAGAAAATGTGTTGACTAACTCATGCTTTCAACCAGAAACAGTAGATGAAAAAACTAATAAAAGAACACAAACCAGAAATAAACTCACAGGGGGGTCAGCAAATATGGAATATGGCTATTTGGCATATTTCTGAGTAAGCTGCTGAGATGCTCTTTACAGGCAACCTACAAAGCCCACAGTGGGTTCTAATGCCACCCCTTGTAATAGAGGCATCACATCTATCAACCTTTTTCTTTTTCTCATAACACAGACCAGTCATGTAATTGGTGGGACATTTGCTATTTCAGTGTTTGTTATTTCTTGTGCCTTGAACAGTGATTCCAGCCCTAGTTAAACTGCCACGCAGTTCCCCTGAATCCCAAATGCATACATATCCTCAAATTAAACACAACAAAAAAATAAACACCAATCTGAAAATTCTCTAACAATAGAGCTGGAGGAAGTAGTTAATTTACTCTGAATGCTGTAAATTTGGCACAACCTGGTGCTTCTGCATCAGCACAACTGTCAAGATGCAAGTCAGAATTGAGACATGGAAACTCCACCATGTCATCACATCCGCGCCACTGCTCCTCTCAGATCTGCTTTCTGAAGAGCCTTCAAACATTTTGCAGACCTCATTTGCCAACAGTTGAGTACACAGTGCTTCACCACTTCCCTTGAAAGACTACTCCATAAATGTTAGTCATAAACTGAAGAGGAATTTATAATTGGATACAGATCTCTCCCCAAAATTGTCACACACCATATATTAATTTCTGTGTGCTGATCAGTGCAGTTTGAATGCTTCTATAATACTCATTCAACATTCTCTTTGGTACATGATGGGATGAAATACTGTAAATAATTCCTCTTTTGTGCTTTTGAAACCTTTTCAGACAGTTGTATTCCTTATAGCAGATAAACAGTGCACTGCAAAAGCAACATCATACTACCTATTACTTCAGTTTATGAGCTTGCATCTTAACTCTAGAACAACATATATGATGAATAATCTCTCTTGAAACAGAAAGATGTTTTGTCTTTGTGGAAAGGCAGAAGAACAAATGTGCTTATGTTATATAAGACACATGAACAGTGGGGTTCAGCACAGCAGTATTTTTCATTTGAAGAGTCAAAGGAAAGTGTACTTACCATTGCAATTGTAAATTAGATTGGAATTATACCTATCTTACATTAGGCAGAAAAAAGAAACATGCTACAGAAGAAAAAAAATTGAAAGTCTTGATATTAGATCTCCTATTACTTCAGTCTCCTGCACCTGGGATCTCTTCCTTTAAGAATAAAGTTGGAAGTCACTTTGGATAGAAGCCAGCTGTCTGGAATCCTTTGTCCAAAGTCAAGTGTGGGCTTCTAACAAGTCATAACAGAAAAAGGCAAGATCCTTTCACTTTTTATAGTATCTTAAAAGCTCCTTTCTCCCTGCAGTTTCACAGAAACTTAAAAGATAAATTAAACCAGTGCAATTGAGAACAGAAAAGTCATGCTTCATTTTCAAATGTTCAACATAACCTATAGTAGTTACCACTGTACTAAGAAAAAAGTTCTACCCATCTGAGAGCAAGAGAAAACTGGGAAGGTAGTAAAAAGTGAATATAAGAAACAACAGAAAAACTGCCTTCAGCTCTTACATGTATTTGCTACTGTTGATGAATTTTGATAATTCAGAGAGATTGAATATTGATAATTTGATAATTTTGATAATACAGAGAGATTCCATTAGGCACCTGCAAGTTTTAAAAACTAGGTCAGTCTCAGTTTACATGGACTATTCTATTAACTTATGTGTTCAGAGCCCTGAAATCTTGTGGTCCCATGAACACAGGGATCTCTGCTCCCCATAGTTCATAAGTTAATCCTTTTTTTCCTCTAGGAGTTGCAGGCAGACTAATATTACTGCTTTGAAAACACTGATCATTCTGAGAAAGGAACCCTTAACTGCAGCTGATGTATCACCAAAAAGAATACTCCAAGGGATTTAGACATGATTTCAAGGGCACAGAGGAACAGACCTTGGGAACAGTCTCTCCTGGATGGGAATGTGTAAGGCTGTCACCTTCCCAGCACTCTGCTCAACAGATACATCCCTATTCACCCTCTACTGAAAAACACACAGTGCCTTAAACATGAGGCCTGGGAACCAGGGGTAAACAGCAGTGACTTCTTCAGAGTCTGAAAAATTACAGTGAAACAATTATAGTCAAACAGTTACAGTGAAAGAATGATTAATTTGGACAAAATTTGTTTTTTAAAAATCCAAGAAAAACACAAATCGGGTTCTATGCTTATACAAACATCTCAGTACCTGATTGCTATCTCTACCTATTCATAATTCAAGAGACCCAAGTTAATGAAAGTGGCAGAAGCCTATGGAGGCACCTGCCTTTACATGGAGCTTTTAAGGCTTTTGAAAACCTGTTTTGATTTAGTCTTAGTTTTCCACCTGTCACATTTGCAGCCTCCACCTGGGTGGAAAAATTCCATGATTTTTTGGGTCAACATCCTCATAATGTAAAACATAAGAGTGACATTAGTTATGCTTACAACCCAGGGTACCTCCTTCCTTTGGTGACAGCTCTCCCCAGAGGACCACAAAGTCCTGACTTTTGTGACATTGTTCTTCCAATGACACTAACTCATTCCCCAGGAGGGAATGAGTTTATATTTACACAATTATGTCACCTTGTGGCCATAGCACTGCCTCTTTAGGAGAGGGAAGGTTTCCAGCACACATCTTCCATTTCCTGGGCAAGTTAGTAAAACCTAAAACATCTCTTCTTGGGCTTATAAAACAATGAGTTTTGTCCAGCTCTTGAGAGAATAGTAAATAGCAACCACACTTGGAAGAAAATTGCAAGCAAACAAAACTATGCACTGGCACTAAAGAAATTAGTGAAGTTTCTGGATATCAGAAGAGGGCAGCCCATCACCTCCTGTAATGGGGATGTTGTAGGTCTTGGTCTGGGATAGTGACTGCAACGGGCACAGCTGTCAAGGCTTAACATCACACCTCACACACTGAAGTCTAGCAAAACCTGGCTGCAGCACACATCTTTCTCAGTCTTGTGTTAAATTATTTCAGAGGAGGAAAAAAGCTGAGACACAGTTCTCTAGAAAGTACAGAATGTTTTTTATTGAATATTGGTTCCATACTTGCACATTATTGTCCAGATTTTCTTTTTCAGAACATAAAACCATGAAAAACCACTGACCCAGTCCTGATCTAGGAGAAATATTGAACCTTGCTTAGAAGAATGTCATCTTTCAAACAAGGTTTAGCTTTAGATATAGTCTGTCCAAACATTTTAGAGAGTATTTTCCTCTAGGCAAGACGTCGAAAGCTGGGTTGGAATAGACATATGGCTATACAGTTGCTTAAAATTACTGAATATTTTAGTAGCCTGGTTCAATTTAATTTTTGCAAATTATTTTTAGATGGAAAACTTCTAAACCTCAGAAAGAGAGTTGTATAGTGTTGTTGCCTATGAATATGAAATAATATGCTTCTCTCCCAAAAACACAGTAATTAATGGTTGTAGTAATTATTGCCATCACAAACCAAGTATTTTTCCTAACAGTTACACATTGGCTGCCTGAGACAACGTTCCTTTCCTCTGTGCTCAGAATAAGGATTGAATTAAGACAGAAACCACTGTGGAAGACAGTAAATTTCCAACAGGAACGAGCAGAATGCATTATGGCATCCCTTCTGCAAGATGGAGTCCCCAGTCAACCACAGTCTTTGCCCAGAGAGCTGTGAAATTCACAGTGACTTCCTCGCCACTCTGTCTAAATACTGACCTGGAGAAGAGTTCTGAAGAACAGCCCCAGCTATGAAGGGAGGAGTGAAGAATATTCAGGCTCTGCCACTGAGAGATGTCTTTGAACAGTGCAGCAGAAAGCACATTACTGCACCCATTACTCTCCCCAGTACTGGGTAGAAACCCACCACTACTGCAAATTGCCTTATGTTCTGTGGGCAGATACCCCTGCTGTAACACCTTTGCACCCTCCAAATCAGAGTGGAGTATTCAAAGACAAGTAAACAGATGGAATGATTCAAATGAATGACTGTGATAGTAAAAAGGATTGATGCTAATCAAAATATTCACCTATATTTTAAAATCACACTAGGAGATCATTTTCCAGTTTTAGGAAGGTCAACAGTTCAGCATTTGCCATTTCATGAATTAGACACTAACAATTAATTTAGTCATCACTAAGAAACTCATTTAGTAAACAAACCTTGTGAATCACGATCTCGCAAAGCAGCTAACCTCAGAAATGCTGAGTCATGAGAAGGTTATAGGAAGTATCAAGTAGAAGAAATTAATCTCACTCCCATTTCCCTGTTTTTCTATTTTTTTTATTCTCCTTTTCCTGGATCATTGCCTTTAATCTGAGACCTTATTGATTGACTGCTATGCCTTGTACTCTCACAGAGGAGTTAATGGATATAGCACTGCAGTGAACAGCATCAATCAATGACTGTAATCAATGACTCAGCACTGCCACACAAACGGGGGAGACAGACTCAGCTGTGGCCCGTAGCACATCAATAACACATTGTACACAACAAACCAGATTTGTTCTCCAAGAAGAACCTTGTCATGTAACTATCCAATCTACCTCCTACTTAGACTCAGTGCTGAGGAGAACACCCTCCTCTCCTCCACCAACATAATCCCCACTTTTATTTACAGTAGTTAAGTTCTTGCTTACTTTACATCAACAGAGATTGTGCTGTTCCAGTGTTCATGGCTACATCACATGATCTACATAGTAAGAGAAAAAGGAGTGCATTTTTACAGTAAATGGCAGTGGTTTAAGGCATCATTTCCACACATGTAACTATTCACACTTTTACCATGATTTTATTGGGTTTTGTATTCATTCATGTAATCTCTGTATTTGCTGTTACTCAACGCTAATGTTAAATTGGGAGTCTTGGAAAAAATGCTTGAGACTGATAACTAGGTAGAAGCTAGAGTAACAAAGTCATTTAGAGTTCCCAAACTGTAAAGCAGTGAGTCTATGGTACTGGAATCCATAAGGAGAGTAGCAGTGGGTCCCAGTCTGAGGCTGAACCTGCTCTTTTTTACAGGTAAGGGCCAGCTGTGAGACACCAGATCTACCTGATTGCAGTATGGAAACTGGAGGCATAAAGACACGAAAGGAAAATGCAGGCCCAGCTTAAGCACTGCTACGGTGTTGGGACATGGACATGAGACAGGTTGGGGTCTGAAATTGGAAAATATTTCCAGATTTCCTGTTAGGGACACAACCAAAGTCATAGCAAGCAACTACAGCTGTAAGTCTGAAAAGTCTTTGTGGAATCCTGCTCACCATGAGGATCAACTACACTTAGATCCTCTACAAAAAATATTTTGTTCAGTCTGAAAAATCTCCAAAGACTGACCTGGCAGCTTCTTTGGTTAACCCATCACAGTGCCTAAATACCAGCTGTAGAGTTCTTCCTAGAATCTAATGAAACTCACCATTAATACAAATTGCCTTTTGTTCCATCCTCAGAGATGAACAATTAATTACTGTCACATTTACAACCATGTCTGTGTTATTTATTCTCTTTTCTAGACAGCAATTTACCAAGCTGAGCTCATGCAAGGAAAAGCAATGAGTTTCCAGATTTGGGGGTGGCTGCAGCAACTGGATGTGTTCACCTTTTGTTCTCTCCTGAAGGCAGCAGTGGGCAGCAGGAAAAGCTCAGCTCCTCCCTGGGCCTCTGGGTGAAGGCAGATGGACAGGATATTGGTTCATGAGATGCTTGTACAGGACACACTGGGAAGCCAGATTTTCAATAAAACACTCTCAGTTCCTGCAATCTATGTCACATTTCCTTGGTACAATTTTTCATTTGCTTTCCATTAGTCTTGCTCCAGTTTTTTTACTGCATTTCTTAAAGGATCACGCATAAAACTGGGTGAACAATTCAGGATGGCATTTATCACAACAGAACAGGGCAAAATGTTTACTTCTCATCCTCTTGTTGATAATACCTTCAGTAATGACTCCCAGAATGGCTTTCCCATTTCAGCATTTTGCCTCATCAGCGACTTGCATTCATTTTCTAATTTGTGGTAGCCCACAGATAGTCCTGCTGACTGAATTATTCCCCATTTTCTATAAATAAATTATATTTTCTTCTCTGACTATAGAAACTCATAGCTTCTTTTGATTCCATTATATCTTCTTGATTTCAGACCAGCTTGCCAGCTAGTGAAATAACTTTCAAATTTAGTTCTACCTCCCTCAGCCTGGGTGTTGTACTGGAAACTTGGCAGATGACACTGACTGCATCAATTAACTTTTTGGTTTTGCAAGCCCTTTCTAGAGAGCTTTTTGTTTTAATTTTTATTATATTATAATAAATAATTATAATATAAAGTTGGAATGCAGAAATAACCATTTCTGCATTCCAACTTTAAAATGTCTGTGGGGAATAAAGGCCTTTGAGCTGATGGTTCTGTTCAACTGTAATCTTCCATTTTCTCCTTGTGTTTTGTTGCTTTAGTTCTCATGTGGCAGAGAAAATATCCAAATGGAACTCCTCGTGGTACAGAAACATATGAATTAAACCTTCAAGGCACATCAGCTTAACCTCCAAAATTAAAATGCAAGCAAACAACTGTAAGTCATTTCACTCACTTTCATTAATCCAAGCCAAAGTAATCTGCTTGTGCATTCCAGCAATGTGGAATGATACATGCTAGAACCAACATGGCAGGTCTCTGAAACATCAATACCTATGGGGTATTGCTGAAAAGTTTAGCTGTTAATCTCAGCAATTTATTTCCAAATCCAGGTAACCTTTTTCATTAAAGGGAGCGCTCTAGAGCATATGTAGATATATAAAAATGCATGTTTTTCCTTACAAGTATTCCACTCATGCCATAAATGTGGTGAGATTCTAGAATGAAGGATATCAAGCTTTAATATTTTTGTTTTCTATCAGGTGCATTCCTCTGTTCTCATTATCATTGTCTGACATATGGATGCATATAATCCTTCCTTTTGTATTTACATTTATGTGACCCCTCCAAACCATTGAAAACACACTCAAATATGGAATACTTGCAAGTCTAGATGTGAACTTGTCACTTCTCTGTGTATACCATATATATCATTCTTTAGGACATGCATTTTATTATAAACACAGCTTAAGTTTTATTTATTAAACCAATCATACATGCTCACTGAGTCCAGTGATTCACATCATGTACAAACTGAACATATTAAGCAGCACATGTGCAATAAAGGCAAACAGATCTTTGCAGTCTAAGCTTGCATTAATGGTGGTGGCATGGCAACATATCAAAGGCAAATGCAACATGGCCAGAATTTCCCACTGGAGAGTTAAGCACAGCTGCATAACTTTGAGCCCACAACCAGCAGGATATCCCAAACCACCCTGGGTACATTGCTGTACTTAAGTTAAGAATTCATAACTAACTACTAATTCCTAAACTCCCCAGCTAAAATTGGATGGAATTTCCCATGAAGGAAGCAACTAAGAAATGAAGAGTATAGTAAAACAACTACTCAATTTACAGAATTAACACAGCAGGAACATTAATGTTGTTTCATACATAGTGGAATTAAATTTGTCCCAAAAAAAAAAAAATCCACCTTGGGAGGCTGGATCTGAGGTTTTACATGGAATTTTCCAGGCTAGGCAGCTACAAACAGAAATATTAGGAACTCAGCAGCAGGAGCACATGCATCTCTGGAGGAGCACAGCAGACAAATCATAGCACTTTCAAAGTGACACCCTGAGCACTCTGCAATGCAGTGTCACCAAGCAGAGCCCTCTCAGCCACTGCAATGCCTGGAACTGTGCACGAGGGGTCAAAAATGGCCTTTCTTTCATAACACTGAATGTGAACACTATGAATGCTAAATGAAGCTGAACTCAATATAATGATGTCTAATAAAAGGAACTGCTTTTTTTTTAATATGCCATCTCCCTAAATCCAGCTTTCAGAAGACCAATACAAAACCAGCATTGAGTGACACTACTAAAGAAAGGAGAGAGTGCAACTTAACTTCTACCCTCTAATGAACCCTTAAATGGAAGATCTTAATTTGTTCAAGGAAAATCCTGAATATTACCCTACCTTTTAGGTAAGTACTAATTATTTCATTCTTTGTGCACACAATCACATGAAAATAGTAACTTCACCAAAAAAAATTCAGCAGTGATTTTAGATGCATATGAAATTGAACGTGCTACAATCATAGATATAGATAGATTAGGAAACAAGTATCTGCCTTTGTACAGACTCAAGTATATTTCTAGATATCTTGTTGAACAAAAAATATATTTAATGTGAAAAAATATTAAAATATGGAATCACACAAAATTTGCAATGAAATATTTGTCTTCCATTGATTACTTGCTACACCATCAAAATCTAGATTTTAATATTAATATTTTTAATGAAAGAAAAAAAAAAGAAAACAGCAGGGAAATACATCCTAAGCAGCTGGTAAACTCAGACCCTAACACAGGTTGCATATTTTTAATATCTTGCCCTTATGAGTCTCAAAGCCATGTGTACTCCAAAGCTCTAACCCTGATAAATGGTTTTGAAACACAACTTGGAATTAACACCAAAAAAATATAATTTAAAGGATAAATAAGACTACTTGCAGGATAACACAGGACTAGAGAATTTATAGAGACTTAATTTTTAGCCCAGTCATTTTCTCAACCTTTTGGAATGAATAAACACACAAGAAGATAGGATAAAAACTTCACATCTTCATCACAGGCTTTTCATGCTTCACATTTCCCAACCCTTTTAAATAAAATACTTGCATTTTTCCTGTCCTAAACAATTACACTACACAATAGTGAACAAATATACAGATGTCACAGACTTCTAATCCAGAGCACAGTTGAATGTTCTCTCATCTAAGAAAATGCCTTTTGAGCCATTCCTCAGCTTCACACTGCCCAGCTTTTTGCCTCCTTCATTTTCATGACTCTTAGGCATTCAAGCTCACAGGGGTAATGAATGCAAAGCTAGGCCAGAGGTTTCTCAGGGGGAACACCCCATCTCATTTTTAGGTTGTGGTTGCAGACTGCAATCATCATAGCTGTATCCTGAAAGTGGCACACCAGAGCCAAGCAAGGCTCTGCATATGAGGACAGCTGCTGGACTAGAAAGCCCAGCCTAGACTTGGAATGATGTTTTTAACTTTAAATTCCAAATACATTTACCAAAGGCTGAAAAAAGAGAGGCTAGTTTTTAAAAAGGTTTAAAAAATAGGCAACACACACTTTTTATGGATCACATGATCTCTGGAGAGCAGCATTAGGCAGATGAACTGGGCAGACAGATAAAGATGCCCTTCCTGTAATTCCTTATCATTCATCTTCAAAGCAAGTATTTCACTTCATGCAATACAGCGAATTCTACAGAAAAAGTGATTTTGCTTTGCTCTCTAGGCACCCATCTCCACCTTGAGTTATTCTTAGAGCTCTTGCTCAGAGCTCTTCAACTGCAGATGGCAATTTTCAATTAGGTATGTGCTTCAGGGGAAATAAGGAATTTACTAAGGTCACTTAAGGGCAATGAAATCACACATGCCATATAAAATGCTTACACTACAAAATGATAGCATAATGGAATGGTAAAGCCTTTAACAAAATCGTAAAGGGAACATGCAACTACAGCATGTTCCTTTATTATTGCAAGCTCTCCAGTTGCGCTTTTTTAAAATTTTATTGAATATGTGTAAAGATACCAGGAAAAAACATGATGTATCAAACTCCTTCCTGACAATGTATAAGGGCACTCAGCTTCAAATTATATGCAAATCAGAAATTGAAAGCAAAAATGGGGTGATGGATGCAAGTCAAGCAACCCTATAAAAAAGTGTCCTAACTTTGTTTTTAGGTTGAGCAGATTACTAAATGTGGAAAAACATTGAAGACATTTACTATGTGCTTTCATTTCTAAATAAATTTTAGAATAAATACTTAAAGTAATTTCTGATTTAAAAGTGACAAATTAATAACAGTTCTCATGAATTAAGCCATCAGTAACACAACAGCAAGGCAGAAGATCATTTTGGTTCATTATCAGCACTATCAAGTCCAAGTATTTCTGCTTTCCTTCAGTCTTGTCTCAGCTACACAACTAAAGCTGGCACCACAGGTGCGTGCACAGACTTGAGGTGCACATTGCCTTCCCCTGGGTTCAACACATTCATCCTCAGAATTTACATTCCAACACAACACCATTACTGCACTCTGAACACAGCTCTGCCATTAAAATTAATATAAATGAATCCTTGAATGAATGGGGGGAAAAAAATCTTTAACTTTTTTCTTTAATCAGTGAATAAAGCTCATCACCTATTAACATGGGTTAGAGATCCGTTCCTAGGGTAGCAGGCTGACTTGCAGGACCTCTGGCCACAGAATGGTGCATCCCATTATTATTACTACTTTTAATTATTCCACATTTTAAATGGGATAAAAATATTTTTATTTTTATTTACTTTGAAATTCTTTTCACACCATAAACAAGGATAAAATTTTCCTGGGGGATATCTCCCAGGCATCGGTTCCGGCCTGAAAAGAATTTGCTTTTTGTGCATCCAGGTTAAAGGAAACTTGTGCCACACCACAGGCACAGCACCAAGCTGAGGTTAAACCCTGGGGCAGACACTGGTTTTAGGCAGGTCCCCCTGATGCTGCAAGCTCTGAAGCCACATCATGGCACATGTGCTGTGTGTGGCAGAGGCAGGCACTGTGGCTGGGAGCAATGAGAACCAACTGCTCTCCTCATGTCCCTTGGAAGGGTCACAGCCAGAAAGCTCACCGAGGGGCAGGCAGGCCCAGCGCGGCCTCACCGAGGGGCAGGCAGGCCCAGCGCGGCCTCACAGATCTGCTCACAGCCTGGGACACGGCAGGCTCATGGCAACCCCAGACACACTGCAGAGACTTTGGACCACGCTTCTACCTGGCTTGGCACTGGGAAATACCATTAATGATTGCAACACAGCCAGACAAACTGATGGGGGCAATGCAATTTCCTGCAGAGACATGAAAAAGGTGATTTAAGAGCAGGTTTCCCTGGAGTCTGCTCTTGCCCTTTAAATTTATGCTTTGCTAACAGCCCTGTTAAAAGTCCTTTCTCTGTACTCCTTTTCAATTCAAAATAATAAAGATATTCCACAAAACCACCAGGATGAGAAATGCAACAAGTGAAATTTATGGTTCTGGTCCACCAGCCTTGCTGTGTTTGTGGCTTCACCACAACCAAAGATGATTCATCACAATAAACCCATTAACTTCAGCCCTGAAATAGGTATTTAGGAACTTGCTATGTAGTTTGTGGTGTTGAAGCTCCTATAAAAGTTTCTACTGAAACTACTACAGCTATCCTTTGTCGTTCCCTTTAAAACCTCACTCAAGATTCAAAGTCCGGAGTTAACAAAAATCTTACACAGAAATGAATGAGAATCTCTATGAACACAAGTGACTTTTAATTCTTTCTTTATTCTGAATTAATTTAAAGCAGGTAATACAATAATACTAATCTCGAGAGACATTAATTCATAAAAATCACAGCTATTTAGAAGGAAGAGGGTCTTTAAATAATAATCATCTTCATTGTAAGCTTCTAACCTCCTAGGACTTTTACTTTCCCACTAGGAAAGATGCAGCTACATCTCCCATAATGAGTGCATTCACATGCCTGTGCACACATAAATATGAATAACCAGGAAAATAAGAGGAAAGTAATCATATATCAGTCTTTAATGTCAGAAAAACAAAAATCACTTTGAAAATGCACTCTAGCTAGTGCTCTGAAACTTTTTTTCCTTAGAAGTTACTACAAGAGATCAACTGCAAATATTTTTCCCTTCCTACATAATACACCATATTGGCATAAAACTTAAATAAAGTTCCACAATGAACATGCTGCTACTTAGCAGTAACTGTCCTGATGACTGCACACCAGTATTCTTACAGCTAGAAACCTACTGGAAAATAGTTTTAAAATTTGTTTTTCACTATTGCCCTGACTAAAATCTGCAGGGAAAACTTTCTCCATCTTTGTGAGGATTTTACTGAAAACCTGTTTCAAAAATGTTATCATACTGTGCAAATACTTCCTAAGAAATACATATCCTTGTTTTGAGCTGGGTAATCCCCATTGTAGTAGAACCTGTTTAGCTTACATTTCCTATAACAGCACCTGAAGTTTATTTTTTAACTCACTGCAAAATCTTTATTGCTACAGGAACTCCCTGTATTGTAACAAACACATTCCAGCTATGCTGATTTAGCTGCATTCACACACATCCAAACAAAACACACCAAAACCCTAGACATGCTAAAGGGGTGCACCTTTTGCAAAATGTACAGTTTAAAACTTAAAAGAAATACCAAGTAACAAACGTGTCAAGAACTTAGTTGCCCTGATATACTAGGATGGTAATACCATGGATTTGCAGCGCTTCAGCCAACCGACCAAAGCATCTCAGCTTTACTTCCAGTCTCGGCTCACATCTGCGTTGCAACAGAGCTGAGAAAGTTTGAGACTCTCTCAGCAGAACGAAGGTGCATCCACTGAGAAGCACACGGAACGTCGGACGAGTTGCGGGATCTGCCCCCAGCACCGCCCGCTCTGCCCCGCAGCCCGCACGGAGCTCCCCGGCCGCTCCGCAGGGAACAGCAGCTGGAAGCGCAAACCGCGCTCCGACCCTCCCCGCGCCCCGCACTGCGAGGATCCCCCTGACATACCTGCTCCTCCATTTTTCCCCCGGCAGGTTTTTCTCTTTTCCCGAGGCCGGAGAGGAGGGGGACAGTCCCTGCCTGGCAGCGCTGCGCTCGCTGGGCTGCGCTCGGGCCGCTCTGCCCCGCTCCGCTCTGCCCCGCCCGCCCGAGCGCAGCGCAGCGCTCGCCCCTCTGCAGGCACACACACACAGCCCTGCCCCAGAGCTCCCCCAGGTCCCACAGGTTTCCTTATATAGGTAAACACAAATTGCATGCCCGGCGACAGAGGCTAACTGGAAGTAAGCTTAATTTAGTTAACTCCACAGATACCAAATGGGTCCGAGCGCCTGAAGTTTGCTTAGCGCAGCGTGGGGAAGGGACTTCAGAAGGAAGAGCAGTTTCCTTGCAGTAGTTCTGTGAAATCGTCAAGTATTTAATGTAATGTGAACTAACACTCGGTATTGCTATGGCTTTAAGCAGTGGGTGCATAGTAGCACCTATGCAGTTATCCCATTACTTAAAGCCATACCAATACCGAGTACTAGTTCACATTGCATTAAATACTTGACGATTTTACAGAACACTGAGCCAGCATTTTCATCCTAGAAAAGTGGAAGTGACAAAGGTTTGTGCACACACCTTCTAAAAATGTTAAAATAATTCCCACAATATTGAAGTTTCCATAAAAGACTATCATATTCAAGTGTTATGTGAAAAGGTTAGAAAATTAGGATTGCATTACTGATATCAATGGAAAGATGCAGCGTAGGAAAAACTTGTTTTACTTTTTCCATGTTCATTTTCTATGCAATGTAATGGTTAAGTATTTGGTGACAGATCTGCCTTTGTCAGAGATGTGTGATTACAATATATTAACAGACACACCCCTACCTAAACAGGGAAACAGAAACAGAGGAAGTACCAAGAACAAGCCTATGCTGCACTCTACAGAGCAATGACATCTCTATTTCACATATTTTTTTCATCACCTTGACTGCTCACTGCTTGCTAACCCTTTTCTGCAAATACAACTTGTTTGTCCAGAAGAACTTCAACAGGCAGTTAATTAATTAATTAATTAC
The DNA here is from genome assembly GCF_027579445.1 of Ammospiza nelsoni. NCBI lineage: Eukaryota > Metazoa > Chordata > Aves > Passeriformes > Passerellidae > Ammospiza > Ammospiza nelsoni. The sequence continues at coordinate 100,149,364 of NC_080634.1, forward strand.
AGGGAAAATCATGTCATATGTGTCACTTTATTATATTCAGGCAAGATTCACTATTAGTTATGGCTTTTCTACAAGCTAAAACACTGCTGATATGCAGGGGGAATTTGCAAAAAGCATGAGGATAGGGAAAAAAACAATAAAAATGATGGAGAAACACAAATTTATAAGCGAAAATGAGAAAATTTTCAAGATTTGATAAGATTATGAGAGCTTACTTAAAAATACAATGAGCTCTAAAATAAACAGTTATTTTTCATTCTGTCCCCTGGATATATTGTCTATAAGTCAAAATGCACAAGAGACACAAATTTGGCTTCCTGGTGACCTATGAAGTGTTAGAAACCCCAGTGTACCACCCAAAAGCTGGAAATCATAATTATCCATTGGACTACAGCATTTTTTATTGCTGCCCAATATATGACTTGAAGATCATTAAATAATATACTGCACAGAAAAGCTATTCCTAATGTCCAGTCCTAATGGTTTCAATACTTCTTTAGTTATAATTTTCCTCTTTCCCTGAGGCATAAACATTGAGCCTCATGATACTGCAGGAGTTTGACTTAGAAGTTGAGAAAAATGAAAAACAATACCAATAAAAGTTGTAAGACACTCAATAAATACATCTAAAATAGTCTCTCTATAGAGTGTATAGGGAATCAGTAATATGTGGCCAGGGGCTTGGTGTAATGATCTTCATTTAGTTCTTTTGGGACAGATAACTCACTTGTGGCTCCACTGCATAAGAAGAGGATCTTGGCCTTGCCAAGTTCATGCTCCTGTGACAAAGCATTTGCACTGGGCTACATAGCCAAGTATTCCCTTACCGCCATGATCTCATGACCAGTTCCTGAATGAGTATCAGGTTTTTTGCATGAGTCAAGCCAATTAAAATTCATCAGATTCCCAAAACTGCAACAACAAAGAAATTTTAAGAGTGCTACTAGGCTAATAGTAGATTAGATAGTAGATAATACTTCAAGTGTGGTTGACAGTCTATCCTTAGGCTAGCACTTTTTCTGTTAGTCAGCCCAGACCCACAATAAACATCATATTCATTTATCTAAAATATTCCCTGAATTAAGGACTTTCCCACCATTTCTTCATTACCATACAGGGGCGTTACTTACCCTAGTCTCAAGCTGAAAACTCAACTAACTTTCATACCTGACACCTGACATACCCCTTTATCTCCTGACATACTTGTTTACCTCCATCTCTTTACCCGAACTTCATATTGAGAATCAGTCAGGGGATCTAGGCTCTTACAGCTAGGTATGAAATCTCTTTCTTTTCTTCCTGGCCTCCAAGCTGTGATTTCATTAGAAGGCTGGCAAAAGCATGAAAAGTTTCCCCAAGTCCTGCATATGCTATCTTTGCAAGAGAGAATCTCTTTGCTTAAACAATGTTTGTAATAAAATAATAATTTCTTCCTCAAACATAAATCAGAATGAAATTTATTTATACTTTCACAGCATGTCTCTGCTAAAGCATCAACAGCAGTTCATCATAATAATAGATGTCATTGTCAGATTTTTTTTGTTTCTGAGTTCTTTATTTTTTAAAGAAACTCTATATAATTCTCAAGCAATTCAGAAGCTGATTGTTGAAGCTGAGAGTAACTTAGACTTATTACCCCCATTTACTGTGCTGCCACACATATATATCCTCATATAGTGCTAAGAATAATTATGCTGAAATCATCTTCTCCTTTTCTCCAGGAAGAGGTCTGTACAATACAGAATACAAGCAAATTTGAGCTTGTATTCTGCATCAGAGGGTATAAGAAAAGATCTGAGCAGACCTCTAGCATATGTTTGGTTTAATGCAAGGAATTTAAAGTTCATTAGAAATTAATGCAATTGATGACAAAGAGTTGTTTTCTTTACTGCTGTGCTCCAAGCTGCCCCCAGAAAAAGCCCAGCATTAAGCAGATACTCTCATTCAGTGTGTCATTAGCTTGTTTCCTGTGCACAATCCATACAAACAGTTTATTGGTGTTATTTTAGTCCCTGCTGTTAAGATAGTAACTATTTGTAAGCCAAATGACCTTTGTCCAGCAGAGCCAAGAATCACAGTCCTGGGCAGAACCTTGGTTATAGATCAGTGTGTTACTGCCTTTCTCTTTACTTCCATTTGCATGCCCTATTAGCCACACTTGCTTCATCTCAAAAAGTGGTTTATAAGAAATACTTTCTCTTATGAAAAGACTGATGGATTTTCCCTCTTCCACTTCTGCCCACTTTTTAAATACATAGTCATGTCACTCTTTGTATTTTTGTACCAGAAATGGAAACCTAGTGTAAATTTTCATTGTGAATTTCGATTGAATGGAATAGGTGAGAGCAGTACACCAAGAAATTTATATGAAACAAATGATGTTAGTTTCCTCTCATCTTGCCATGAGTCTCTAAATATCTGCCTTCAACTTTTTCCCTATTAAATGCTTAGGGTGAAACACAGCAGGTTTAGTCTCCTTTCACTGAATTCTTACTCAGTAACAAGGTTTGCTTCTGAAGTTCTTTGTAGGCTGAAATTGTCCACACTTGAGTGGCTAAATAAATTGGCTCAATTTATCCAGGTAAGTATAAAGCAACAGAGATCTCTCAGGTTTCACTGCACAGTGCTGCACATTTTCCAGAATCAAGCTGTTCATGCATTCTCGAAGTTCTAATTTCTTCCATGCAATGGCAACACTTCCTTTCACTTTGATACAGGCAAGATTTCAAACCTCTTCTTGGTGTCTGCATCTTTACATCTTCAGTTTCCCTCAGAGATGTGCATCACTGACATCCAACAATGTCTGTTCTGTTTGTGGGGTGCAACAAGATCATTCATTCAATAGTTTATTGTTTGTTCTCAGCTACATTACCCAGCCCTCAAATCAGGTAACGTGCTCAGCTAGAATGGCGGCAGTGAGTACCTGACAAATTAGGTCGATTCAGTTCTAACAGCCTTTGTTTCATATACAAGTCTCTCCAAAGATATGCAATATCATAGGGATCTCTCTTTCTACATGAAATGGTTTTTAGATTAAAAACCTAAACCCCTGAATACATTTCTGCGTACAAATCCACAAATGTTTTTTCTTTTCTACCATTAAATAATTTATACACACAGAACACTAATATTGCATTTTAAGATACTGTGGCAGTATACACAGATACACAAATACACAGATCCACTCAGACTTTTAGTTTACAACCTGAAAAAGCTATGAACAAAATGCCCTACTGCTGAGTGCAGCCTTCTCCAAGTAAGCTAACTGCTGGAGAAACCCATCTGAGTGGATTTGTCTGGGATAGAGTTAATTTTCTTCTGAGGGGCCAGTATGGTTCTGTGTTTTGGCTTTGTGGCTGAAACTGTGTTGATAAAATACTTTTGTCTGGCTGTTACTGAAGAGTGTTTGCACCACCTCAACACACAAAGCTGCCTTTTTTCTCACACTGCCCCACTCCAGTGAGAAGGTCAGGAGTGGGCAAGGAAATGGGAGAGGAGAATACCAGTAACTACAGCTGACCCATGCTGGCCAAAGAGATGTTTCATACCAAAACTATTTATAAAAACCCAAGATTGACTAAGAAGAAGGGGAGTGGCTTCCTGAGGTAACCATTGTTTGGAGAAAAAACTGGCTGGACATACGTTGTGTTACTTTGCTGTGCTTTCCACCATACTCACCTATTAACTGTCTTTGTCATGGCTCATGAATTTTCTGACTTCTGTTTTTGCTCTTTTCTTCTTGTATCTCACTGGGGTGGGGGTGAGAAAGTGAACTGTCCAGTCCAGAGACTAACAGCAGAGAAGTTTTGGAAATTTCTCTTTACTGCTCCTTACCTGTTATTTGCTTTTGCCTCGCAGAAGATATTTCAGAGTAGCTTGTATAAATGCTCCCATCTCATTTCATGGAAAAGTAAAAATCTGTCATGCTACATTGCCCTCTGCAGTGGCCCACTAAAGTCATTTGACTTCACCTTGAAATGCACTAGAGGCACCAAAATGACAGTCACACATCTGAGAAACAGCTGAAGTTGTCTCTCAGCTGCAAGTTCCTTGGCTATAACCCTGAGCACACAGGAACTTCAGGGAAAACCACAAGATTCCAGGTCAGCAGGTACCCTGGCCACAGACTGGGACCTGAGAGCTATGTAGCCACAAACTAATTTATTCCCTTAGCTAATAGAAGGCACAGGGGTTTGCTTTCCTTCCAGCAAAGGCAAACTAAAAATTATTGTAAGAACCTGCATTCGTTCAACATTCAGGCTGAAAATGAAAGTAGCCAAAAAAGAAGAAACTAAAAGGTTAAGTTATTCAGAAGCAGTAACTCAACTGCACATACTGTGGGCAGCTGAGCACGTACCTTATCTGGGGAGCACTCGCTGTACAAATCAGTTAACTTTATGACACAGCCCTCACTTTTTATTATTTCCTGATCTGGTGTTCAATTTTACAGCCTTAATGCAAGTACTTCGTTAATAAAGCATTACTTATAAAATTTGACCACATTACTTAACCTTTACAGAGAAACAAAGATGTCAAAACAAGTTAAGGCCAATGACTGAGGGTATTATTTTTACCCTTGGGAAATGAATTGAGCTTTTTTCCTCAACAGTCTTTCAAAATGCATCATTAAATCACTGTAACACAACAAGTTGCTATCTTTACTCTTGTACCACGTGTTCTTCAGGTTTCAGTAACACACACTAAACAAGAGCTTTATGATTTCATTAAATACATTTTAAACTCGGGGTTGTGGTATTAGATGAAGCCATTAGCACACAATCCAGCAAAAAAGGTAATTGCTTCTGTAGAATTTAAACACTTTATCTGGAAAAGTTAATGAAGTAATTATAATGTTGTTATTAATGAAGATTAGAGATGGATTTAAATGGCATTTGGAAAATAAACCAGACAATTAAACAGGCTTTCAGACTGTGTAAATTCCTTAGGGTCCAGGGAAAAACTCTAAGAACCTACACTAAGAAGGACATTTGGAAAACACTTAGTTCTTAATGCCATAGAATTCCAGACAGCAGAAATTATCTTCATGTCAACATCAACACTGGGGACTTCAAGCACTGTGATGCTTAATGCTGACCAGCTGTGCTTGAAGCTTTGTTTTAAAGTCCTCTCATGATGTCTTTAACTGCAGCACCTTCCACATGAAGCATACATTTCTGATGATGGGGTAGTTGAAATGTCATTAATGTTTGAACTGACATTATCAGATTAGTGAAATCAGTAACACAATTTTGCATGGAGGAGAAGGATGATGCTGCAAATGCAAGAGTCATTGGCAGATGATTTTTTTATATTTCATCCCATGTAACATTGCAGAAAATAGAAGAAAGCATGTGTACTGGAAAATCCTGGAAAATGAGCCCAGAGAGGTGTTCCAGAGCAGGAGAGGGCAGGAAGGGCAGAGCAGGGCTTCAGGTTCCCTGGATGGCCATGAGGGCAGCATCAAACCCATGGTTTGTTGACACACTTTCCCTGGTGCTTTTGGAGCACTCACAGCTTGGCAACTACATGAATTCACTTTACCTGAATACAAAGGTGAAGTGCTGAAAATTGGAGCCCAGCCACCATAAGCTCTTCTGTAATTTCTGGAAGAAAGATATTGCTGTTTCCCAGACCGTGAATAAGTGGATCACCTGAGAGAGGTGCACCTCTCTTAACCCTTCAGAGGGTGACCACACACATGGCTTAGAGTGCCAGTTACATGCTTTAAATTGGGAGATAGGACTGCTAGCCAAAGAGCACGTGAAAATGAGCTACAGGATGAAGAAAATATTGAACAAAATGGATAGTAAGCAGATTATGTGACTCAAACAGCACTATTTCTTGGTAGAACACATGGACTAGGTAGATCCTTAGTTTTAAACAGTCCATATCTTGAAGCCTGTGTGTATAACAACATCAAAAATTAGGGAAAGACAGTAAAGGCCAGAGAAAAATTTGCATTCTGGGAGATTGGAGTGTTTAAAGGAAGTGTGGATGTTTTTTTTATTTACAGGCCTTTGTTATGTGGAAATCCTGAAACACTGCTCAAAAGCAAGTTTTGTCATGGAGTTGTTCCCTGATGAGGAAAAGGAAGGAAACCATTCAACAGTACATAAGGAGAGTTGTGTGTGTATTGCAAAATCAAAGGTTTTTAATAAAAAGTGATCTGTCCCAGCCACTACTTAAGGTAAACAGTGAACTCTTTTGTTCCAAAACTTATTGAAAATAACTAGTCAAAATGCATTTTTAGCTTTTGTGTCTAAACAAACAAAAATCAGAGATAATACTCTGATCTGTTCTGAAAGAACACATATTCCAAGAACTGTATTTAAGAGTAGGGGGGTAATAAATCATGTATACACATGACAGCTGAGGCCTCACTTAGGATATCCTTTGACCTTCTCACTGTGAAGATGAGAAAGCAGCAAAGATGAAGAACATTAAGAAAGCTGCAAGCTATAAGGAACAAGATGGAAAGGACATTTAGTTTAAACAAAATATGGAACATTTAAGAAGTTTTTGAGAGAAACAAGATGAAAGAGAGAGACTTGATTGTGGTTGTTCAAGGAAAACGTTCAGCTAAAATATGACAAATTTAGATTAGATGTGAGGACAAATCTCCAAATAAGAGTTATTCATCAATAGAAAAGTCTGCCAGGAGAAACTTCTGGGATATCAGAAGAGGAAATGCTTAAAGGGAGATTAGATAGTATACTCAAAATAGTGAAGCAGATAAACCTGTGAAATATGCAAAAGACTGGAGTGGATAGCTTCTTTCAGCCTATACTAACTTCTTTCAGCCTATGCTTCAGAGTCTTTGTTTAGGACTTTACATATAAAAATTCTTTTACAGTATTTGGCTTGTGAGAGGAGTAAAGATCTAGTTCTGCAAAGTATTAATCATTTTAAAATTTCCTAGCTATGCAAGTAGCCTCTCTGAATTCAGTTTATTTTAACTCAGTTCATATTATTATATACATATAATATAGTGTGACCAGAAATACTCCCTAACTACCTTAATAAAAACCTATTTTGACAGCAAGCAAAGAATTGTAGCTGAAGACTGGCAGATTGGAACAAACAGAGGTAAATTTTCATCTACTCTAAAGAAAATATGTTTCCTCCATTATTCCATTTTCTCCTGCTACCCAAGGCTTGCTGGTGAGCGACACCTTGACCTCCTTAAACTGGTGTCTTCTTCCCAAGGATTTCATTACTTTTACCCATAAGCACTCTATGGATGTAGATTTAAATGTTACTAAATAACAACTTCAGGAGAGCCACAGGGAAGAAAAGGGGGAAGCTTTATCATGCCAGACCACTCCATCATTATTCTGCTCTTTTGGCCCTGCCACACAGCATCTACACTGCCAGCCACAAACCCAGGCAAAGGGAAACCATTGCCCTGATGCCTCAGGTTTTAGCTTTTATATTTTCCAGATTCTGTACTGCTTTAGTGTGTAGTTCTGAGCTTTATATTAGGGAATAGTAAGCTCTCTTCACAGAGTAGGTAGACAAAACAATTCCTTTCCTAGCTTGGGACCAATGACAAAGGATACAAATCTCAGGCCCAAGAGTATAAACAATGGCAGAATGAAGAGAGAAAAACAAGAAGGATGGGACTTCATAACCTAAAGCTATAATTGGACAATTAACTCCAATATGCAAACGGACCAGAACTTATAAAAGTGAGAGACCCCGTGACTGGTCATCCATTTTGTGACTGTTCTGGGTTCATCTTGGGTGCACACCTGGCTGGGCTCTTGTGCTGCCCAAGGTGTATCCATTGAGGAATTATTCTTTATTCTTTAACTCCTTCTAGGCTCTGTTCTAGGTCAGCCTTCCCAAGGCTTCACCCTGCCAAGCTCTTGCTCTCTCAAGCAGCATTTAACACCTGGTGAGGAATGCTGGGATGGGGAGTAATTAAACTTAAACTCACTTGTCCAGGCAGCTCTCAGGTGTTGCACATGGCACAACAATCAGCTCTGTGTGTGTGGAGGCCACCTTACCCTACAGCAGCATCTTCTGTAATCAGATTCCTGCCGTAGGAAAGGTTTACCCAGATCCATATTACAGCTGCCTCCACCTCTGAGCTATGGGCTGTTGCTGTATTTGAAGTCAGCACTTCCAGGGCTCGGTTTAGCTCAGCTATTTTAAGCATCTGCTTTAGAATTGTGCCCTCTAAGTGCCTGTTTTTCTCTGGGGACTGTAAAGTGAATATTGATCGTTGGCTCAGACACTTTGTCAGCTGATTCCCACCTCTAGATATTTATTTTTCTGTAAAATTTGGCATCACCTTACCAACGATGGCAAGCAGTCAGGCAGTAGTAGAAAAGTAGCAGATCTGTCACTGGAGGAATAGAAGCAAATCATCAAATAACCTCTAACCAGTCATCTTCACTGGCAGGATCCCTGGAGACATTATGTGCAATAAAGAAAGTTTAGCTATTTGTTCTTGTAACTAAATATAATCACATCTGTAAGTATTTGGTGGGTAGAAGCTGGCTGGTTAGATTACTTTTTAGCTTTTTAATATTTTTTTGTTTAACTTCACAGGAGTGCTGACTGTTCTAACTCTTTTTAGTAGAGAAAAGCAATAAGCTAGCATTTTTTTCTTGTCTTTTTCTTTTTCAAAGCCCTCCTGAAATACATTGCACTCTTCTAAGTAGGAAACTAACAGGTCTGTGAATGTTGTTTTAGACCTGCAGTTTGACCAACTCTAAAAGAAATTAGAGCTGCATGAATAATTAAAAATAATTCCTCTGTTAAAAAATCTACAGACTATTGCACAAGCATGTTGGCCCAAGCCATGTTAATCACAAAGGTGAGGAATAAATGCTCAATTAATGGCAGATACAGAAAAAGAAATTTAATTAAATCTAACTGTTAAGAAACTTAGTCTGTGAGCTGATCTATAGCTAGGAAAATGTAGTCACTGTCCTTGGGGTTCCATTATCCTGGCAACATCATCTAGTTTTTTCCCTTTCCTATTTCCTCTGTTGCTTAAACACCTCTTGTTATTCTCTCCTCCAGCAATATTGAAGGTGTAATTGAAGGAAGAAGTGGACAAAATTGTTCAGCCCATTATGGAAAATGCTGCAATACATTTTGTAAATTAATGTGGAAATACTACCAGTTGTGTAGTAAAAATTGAAGGTAGGAGTATCTTGTTTTCAATCCAGGAGTTTTAAGTTCAAAACAGTGTTAGAATGACAGCCTTCATGGAATCAGAAAACAATTTTGTTTACTTTGGGAGCTCATAACTCAGGGAAAATGGAAAGTTTAAAGAAGTATGTTTTTTATAGCTAGAGATACCAGAACAACCTAAAGTGCTCAGAAATCTCTGTGAACAAGACCAAAATCTCTGTGAGAAGTGAAGGCAACTTTCATTCCCTGAAACGTTCACTCTTCTGTATTGGAATATAAGCTTTCTGCATGCTTTGTCTCCCAACTTGATTGCAAAAAAACCTGACAGGACCTGTTGTGGCTTGAAACATACACTCCAAAGAGAAGCATCAGAATTTACATAAAACATTTAAATACTGATTCCATTTTGCATAAAAAAGTATTTATTCCACTGTTGAAGTAATTAAATGTACTTCAGTAAACACACTACAAAACAATATCGAGTAACACTTGCCCTTGTTTAAGAAGCCATGTTTCAACGGCCTGTTCAAAAGGCAGGTGCTTGAAGGTGACTTGCACTTTAAAAAAGGAAAAAAATATTGCTCATTCTTCATGGGGTTGAAAGTCTAAAATAGGAAGGGTACTAATAGGAGATACTTTGACATTTTCATTGGTCATAGGCTTAGAAGAAGCTGAGTCTTATAGGTACTTAGACCAGTACCTATAGATTTATATATGAAACACTATTATTTGGGGACATTCAATAATGAAGAAATTATACTGTGATATTGGAAACAAGGTATTTTAGAGCATAAAGGGAGTTGAAGCTTTAGCTGTTTATATTTATTGAGTGCTACTACTTATAATAATTTCATAAGGTTTGCAATATTAACAGTTATCTCAAATGAATTTCCAGTTCAGTTAAATCTGCATGGCATTCTCTTCGCCTTTCAGTTCTTTACCTGAGCAACTTTTTGTAATAGCCATGTCCAACAAAATCCACAGCAGACTTCTAAAAAGTGAAAATCAGCAGGAGAGTCGCCCATCAACATTTGAAAATGAGCTCTTGTATCAGGATTATTCAAAAAGTTATACTTCAGTTGTTGCTCAGGCCACAGGAAAGCTTTGCACCTTGCTCTCTTCCAGGTCTATAACATCTCCCACACTTCCAAGAAGGGATTCCCAGCACCCTCCTCCTCTTCACTCCTTTTCCCAGCACAGGGAGTAGAGCAGTATGTGCCTTTCTCCCGAGCAGCCCCAGTACAACAGCCCAAATGGTTTCAGCAGGTGATGTGTGAGAGCTGCTGTTTGTCTGTGTGGGTGGGGATGTGTATCCAGGCTCAAGATTCCTATTGATCCTAGGTGGGAAGGCAGCTCCTTACCCTCACCTTTTCATGTATCTGCAACATATTTCTGGTTTGCCAGAAACTGGAAGAACCAGTCACCCATTTCTGCTGGGTGGGAGTGCTGGTAGATGGGGTGGCCCAGCTGTTTGTTTGTTGAGAGGCTGCTGAGCTGTTTGGAAAGGAGGTGACACTGCTGACATTGGCTTCGCCTCTGCAGGGTTCAGCTGGCACATGTATTTTCTCTTCCTGTAGAACTTAAAGAAAACACATCTAAAATTAAAAAAATTAGCAGGGGGAGCACTTTTTTTGCTGTCTACAGCAGCATATAAATAGCAGCAGCAATAGGAAATTCTGCACTAGAGCAACAGGCTGCACAATGGCTTTCTTTGAAAGTTATATGGATTAACCTGAGAACAGTTTCCAATATTCATCTTACTTACATATTAAACAATTCCTTGGCTCAACCCACCTTGTCATATTTGCTCCCAAGCCATGGAAGTAAGAGATTATTAAGCTCAAGAACTGTTCAGGCTCAAGGTTTATCCCTGGACAATGCCTTCAGGAAAGCTGGGGGAAGGCAGAACCTTCTCTGCTTTTGGAGACTGGTGATGCTGACATGCAGGAAAAAGAAGAGTGTTGCAGTGTTTTGTAGTTACTCATGTAGAGAAGACAGCTTTTGAGATGTAATTCCACTGTTAAAACCCAGGGGAGACGGTTCAGGTGGTAAACTGTGATGTCTCTATAATCATCCACAGTGTACATTTCCTTGAGGTCCTGCAGTAGCTTGTGCATATATTTACAAACCATGTGTCTGATTTTTTCCTTTCTTGTAAGTATAAGCTATAGGATAGATGTGACAAGGCAGCTCATTAACATGACAGCAAGGTGCCCCAGTGTGTTTGATACCACAGTTTTAAGATATGAGTGACAGTAAGGTGCTAGTAAATAGATAAAGCTAATAATGTTCTGATTCCCTTTAATTTGGGACAGTGAAGACTTTAGAATTAGTTAGGAATTTTTCCTTTTTTTTTTTTTTTTCTTCTTCTTTCTGGTTTCTGTGGTTTGAAGTATGCATCCCTTGGAATTCTTCTTCAGAAACATGTCAGTTTGAGGTTTCCTCTATTTCCAGTGAACAAGAAGATAATTGAAACCCTTCCTGAGTTACAGCTATGTTTCCTGCTGGAGACAGTGACAGATCCAACCAAGCAGAGAGAACACTGAAATGCAAAAGAACATTTGCTGTTTTATTCCCTTCATACTTTTGACATATACAGGAATTCCCTGGATCAGACTACAGGTTCTAAGAGGCAAATAGCAAGAGATGCCTGATAAACAGACAGGAACAGAGACCTCCAAAATTTTCTGCAGCCTGGGAAAGCTCCAAACCCATCATCTACAACAGAGCACAGCAGCCTGGCTGCTGAGGGGCAGGGAGGGAGGCAGATCCAGAGGCCATTCACCACCTGGTTTCCCTGCTGAAAACCATCACAGTTACCTGCCCATTGTAGCAGTGGGATGGTTTGTGCCACGAACACCTGCCTGGGATGAGTGGTGTGGTTATCTCCACTATGGGGATTGCCCGGCTTCCCAGCTGCTTCTCTGAGAATCTGGGGTCTTGTCTACTTAATCCTTTATGATGGGACCTTTGTTTCCCCTTGTATCTGCACCCACAGACTAGGAGAACACAATGTAAAGCCCACCTGTGAGACACAGCAGCTACAGAAATCTGATGTGACCATAGGTATAATAGGTTTTTGTCTGATGTGATGGCACACTCAGACTGTGCTGGTAGCAACTAGCTGGGCTGGATTTTGTTTCTTCATCACAAATGGAAATGTTTATATTTCTAAGAAACAAAAAAAATCCACTTAAAAAAAAATAAATGTTGGAAAGTGTTTCCCAGACTCCAGACAGACTCTTCTATCAAAGGAAAAGAACAGCTGCTGGGTAGGGAATACAGAGCTGTCAAATCAGTATCCATGTTATGCCCATCGTGCATTCCTGTGACAAGGAATCTGTTGGCAAACAGCAGCACAAATTCACTGCCCCTGGGGTGTCCAGCAGAGAGCAGGGCAGCCAGAGCAGCAGGGCTGTGCTCAACAGGAGTACACTCTGTGGGAGCTGCCATGGTGGGCTTGAGCTCAGCAAGGAGCTCCACAGCCTGTCCTTGCATGTAGGAGGCATCTCTTATGTGGCTGGACACCTATATTTTTATAAGGGCTGGATATGTAAACTTTAAACCAGTGCAAATTATGAAAATTCCACCTTTGGGTTCTCTAACAAATTCATGCACAGGCTATCCTAAATACAGCTAAGATTTCTCTATGATTGCAACTTACAAAATACTGAAAACTGTATTTTACATGATGATAAAAGTGCACTTTTGCCCCCCATTTTGATATTGAAAAAGATAGATCATATTGTTTCTAACACTGGAATTATATTCAAATATTCGTGAACAAATAAAGCATCATTATTCAATTCTTTAAGCTGTTTGCAAAATGATTCAAGATTTTGTAATACTTTTTTCACCTTTACCCTGCAGAAAGTCTCATGAAATAAAAACAAGGAAAAAGAATATTGCCAAATTACTTGGATTTTTTAAAATAATAAAGACTGTACTCTGCTATGACCTAGGAACACAAGAGATGTAGCTTTCACAGTCTCAGACTGGACACTGAGTCCCTCTTTTTGGCTTCTGTTTAAAAATTCTAATTGATTGGAAGAGAAAGATGGAACGAAAAGATTTCATAATTTAACACACCAGTGTAAAATCAGCATTTTGATTACAAATATAGCACTTGCATTTCCTAAATGTATGTTCTTTTTAGCATAAGTTGTGTTACTAAATGCATGGCCTAATGTGTAGGGATGTGAGTGGATAACACAATAGGAGCAAATTTGAAAACATAGCATAAAAAGTAAAAGAGGGAGGCAGGCCTGCACATAATTTATATCCTCAAAAATGTATTGTAATTTTTTTTCATAAAATAGATGGGGGAAGAGAATGGCAAATTTTCTTTACATTTTCTTCCAAAAATAATAAAATACTTGGAGCTTTTTCTGAGTCTAATGAAGCAACTTACTGGGTGGTGGAAGTAGAGTAGGGAAGCATCAGCTGTTTTTAAGAAACTTACTGCTCTCAGTTCAGACAGTGTCTGAACACTTATGAAGGCACTTCCTGACAGGATACATTTAGCAAGGAAAAACTCTGTGGGAATCACCCAGTCAGTGACAGGACAGTTATATCTGTCCACAGCTGAAGCAAGACAGTGCTTTGAGTGAAGTGCTAGTGCAGGAACATCATTTCTGTATTTTAGAATTAAAAGCCAATAATTACAGACCATATTAGAGTGAGCTGAGAGAATAAATAGTTCTTGGCACCAGTAAATCTCAGGACTGGGATTTAATTCTCATGATTGGTCTTTGTAGTCCAGTTTTTAGTCCTGTAGGATCACACATTTGGTAAATTTGAAGCAGAACTGCTCTCCTGGGGATGTCTGCCTTTAACCAAGTTGGCTCAGGTGTGCATCAAGCAATATCTAGCTGAGCTTCTCAGTTACCAGGCTATTTTGGTGAACTCTGCACTCCATGAGTTTGATAACATCATAATGCCTTCACATTTGCATACTGCTAGCTAGGTATTCCTGCTGAAACAGCTCTAAGTGACAAGCTGTCATCATTGTGACTTCAATACATACTGTTTCCAGCCTGTCCTCTGTAGTATCCCCATTTTATTGACCTGGTAGTTCATAGATCACACTTTCAAACACATATCAGGTAGATAATGCATCAGCCTGCTTGTACACTTCAAAAAACAGCAATGTTCCCATGGAGTGCAACTGCAGAATTCTGGTCTCCCACCAGCACAATAGCCTGGAGTGTAATATTAGAGCTTAATTTGTTTTACATATGGTAGACTTTATAAATGTACCATACATATTTCCATGCTGTGGTTGGATTTTATGGAAAGACTGCAGAACTGGAGGATAAAAAATATAATGTAATTCCTGAGCAATTCACTATAAACTGAATCTTGGAGAAAGGCCTTTGCATAAACAAGAGCACCAATAATGCTCACAGAGTGACTGTAGGGGCACAGAAATCATATAGAAGCAAGAGAAAAAGCCGCCTACATTAAGTTCCAGGAGGAGAAACACTGCATTTTATCATGAAAAAGTCATTTCAGCATGCTGTGCAATAGGCGGCACAGTAACAAACCACTGTCATTTAGATGCCACTGAAAGAATTATTTCCATCATCAGTGCTGGTTCACCTTCCCTGCACCTCTTTGCCCACTGTTCTGCTACCTTCAAGTCTCATCCAACAGAGCAGGGACCATGTCAGACTGCAGTGCACAAAGCAGTCTCACTTACCTGTGAGCAGGGACTGCATCTCCAGGAGACACACACAGAAACCTGCTGCTGGCCCAGCCTCCCGGCACACAGAGCTACTTAGAGGTCTTTAAACGTGTTAATGTAGTACTTCCTGACTGTCCACTGCTTTAATTCCTCCACTAAATTACTTCAGAGACTACACATATGTTATTGGAATTTGCACCTTGGTGAAAAGCATGCCTGGGGTGGCCAAGAGAGGCCATTTATTTACACTTGCTTTCTACTTCAATCAGCCTGCTCTTTCCTCATTTTCTCTCAAACTTTTCCTCTTTACGTTCATTTTCTGCTTCTCTCACCTGTTGACACCAGGAAAGAGAAAGGTCACAATGAGATTATTAGATTTAAATTGCCCTACCCCATTTGATGTTGCAAGGACCTTTCTCTGGGACTCAGCTGTATTTATTTTTCACCACCTGCAGCAGCAGTAACACTGTTATTTTCCATCTCCCTGGCTGCCCTGGAAAGCTGTCAGTCACAGCCAGAATGATGCTTGGCTTCTATGGGATGATGTCACTGTGGTTACAAGTGGTGGGGCAGCAAGAGATAACTAAGCCTCCAAAGGTCATGAGTGAAGCCCCAGGTAGCAGCTTGGAGAAGGACATGGATGATGTCCTTGGAGAAGGATGATATAAAATCCTGCCCCTCTTCCACAGCTACTCCCCTTCCCCTTATTGGTTCTCACAGATGGGGAGCCCAGGACCTCCTTGCTGCCCCACACATTAAAAACAAGCTCTGCACCTGAGCTTTGCCTCCCTCCTGTCTCCATGGGGCAATTATTCATGGTTTTCTGAAATGTTTTTTGGTGGATCAATATTTTATTCCATTATTATGAAAAGCAAAACAGGTATATTGCTATCAAATATTTTGTTTTGTTTCCCAGGAGAGCTCACTCTCTTTTCATGCTTCTAATTAATCTTAGAGATGCTAACAGGAACATCCCTGGTCTTGCAACAACACCCACCTCCTAGGAGACCAGCTGCCTCTTTTCACTTGGAATTTGTGGCTCTCACTGCCTTTTTCAGTGTCATTGCTGCCAGACCTTGGGCTTGTAAACATAATTCTAATTTTTCCTGTCTCTTTATTTGTTACTTATAACAAGTATTTTTGCAAGCTGTTCCTCTCATACAGAACTTCATAAATTGGTCTTAGTACTGCTGGATTAAACTTTTCAGCAAATGTGAATTATAAACTTTCCTGTACATACAAAGTCAGCTGTAGTTCCAGTCAGGTTTTCCACATGGACCTCTCTTAAAATTTATTTTAAGGCTAATGTGGTATTTTTTTCATATGGTTTTGGGATGAGTTTTCATCTGACACCTTCATGCTCTGTACCTTACAGTAAAATATGCACTTGGGCTACATTTGCTTCAGGGAGCCAAACCATCCATTTTTCACTCTTGTCCTTCTGACTGAGTAATTTCCCAGATGCAACAAGGAGAACCCAGAGGTGTATAACTAGACTGAAAGAAAATTAGACGATCCATTTCTGGTGTAATCACTCTACTATTCTAGAGCATTTCTAACAGAAAAAAACCCTACTCCATTTCCATTTGCAAAGCTTGTGTGTCTTCCCTAACCCTGTCCACAACAGCTTTCATCCCTTGGAAGACAACTTCCACTCAGGAAATGAAACTATCAACCTCAAGAGGAACAGGTGTGCAAAATACAATCAGTGGGTAAGTAAACCATGGGTTTGGAAATCCCACACATAGGGAAGGAGAGCACAGCAAAACATGGCAAGGACAAGGAGAACAGCAAAGCCAAATGTGAGCAGCTACTGAGGTGTTTCAAGGCTGAGATCCAGCACAAGTCGCAGCGCTGTCCTTGTGCTTCCCCTCCACCAGAGCTGGAGCCCAAACAGCCCCACAATGGGACATTTTTCCCTTTCTTCAGGGAAGCATTTGGGCTGGAAGACAATGCTCCTGGCTGGATTTGCTTACAAAGAACTGTTCCTTGACCTTCCCTCATCCTGGAACATCACATTAGCTGGTGCCAACAAAAGAGACGAAGTGGAAACAAGGAGTGCACCCTCCTTTTAATAGTTGTGGGGATTTATCCTATGGTAAATGATGACACAAAGCAGTAATTGGCCTAAATTTTTTTAAATTCTTTCTTTCTTTGAAAAATTTGATACCAGAGAGAGAAAACAGGTAGACAAACATATACATAGTTCTGGATTCTTACGCATATTATATTTTATGTTATGGACATCAAAAATCTGGATATTTTAAATTTTATCATACTTCACCTTTAGCTCATATAAATCCAGACAAATAGGTACCAGCCTTCAGCTCCAAATTCCTTTTTCACCCACTCAACTTGTGCAACCACTGTAATCTCTGTAGACTCAGTTTTGCATAATGAATTTTACATAATATGAAACTTTTTTGTTCTCTTGCTTTTCATTAGGCTTTGTGCTGGTAAATAAATTACAACTTTAAATTACAACTAACAGTGAAAATGTAACTTAGGACCTCAAATAATTACTTTTATATTCTGCTCATACAAACGATTCTGAAGCCAATAGCAAACCTGTCTTACTTGTGGGTCCCACTTCAGCTGGTCTGTGAGCACCCTGCAGGGGGACAGGATGAGTGCAGACAGCCCAGTGGGTACGGGCAGGGAGCTGGCTCAGGTGCCACAAGCACAGTCAGTGTCATTCTCCTCAGCCAGACTGGCATGCCAGGCAAGAGGGGTGTGAGCAACAGGAGCAGAGCTGCACCCCAGCCTGTGCAGCCTCGCATGCAAGACTCTGCAGGCAGGAACCCTGACATCTAAGATCACCTTTCGCTTGCATCCTACCAGTTTAAAACATCCAGATTGCTTAACTTGGCTACTTAGTTCTCAATACTTTGACATGCTTTATATCATCCATAAATTTTATTCACAGTGCTTTTATGTTTGCTTTTTCAATTTTTTATAAAACAGTATTTCATAGTCTTGACCTGTAACTCATCTCTGCAAAATCCTATTTGAAATACTTCTATTCAGTGATAAATCTTCCATGACACCACCTTGATGTATACCAGCTACCAAGTGTCTAAATCCATTTAATTTACACTTAATCAATATCAGATAGTGTTGACTTCTAATTACAATAACATGCAGTTCAGGGCTTTATGAAAGGCACTTTCTATGGTATGAAACAATTGCTTTAATGAAGCAAACTTATCTCATCAGAGGAATGAAACCAGATCCACAAGCCATAAAGGCTGGTTGACTCATATTCCTATCCTTTAAATTGTAAAGAATTAAATCCCATATCAGCATTCTGATGTTCACCCTGCTGTCTAGGACTGATGACAGCCTGCTTGGTCTAATAGCTTCAGTTATTCTGTCTGCCCTTTTCAGCTACTTGTATTTCCTTAGCACACACCCTCCTGCCTGGAGCCTCTGTGCCATCAGGTAGATAACTCAGGGCTTTTATTTGAATCATATGATATTAATAGATTCATTCATTTTCATAGTTATAAGGAAAAGCATAGGCTTTTCCATATCCTTCACAAAATCTTTTTCTGAATATCTGTTTTATTAATTGAAGTAGTACCATAGAAGGCAGAAATTGCTATGGCTCTAGCACATACAAAAACTCTAATGTAGCATGACTATTCAAAATCCTTGCCTCAGAAATATTTTATTCAAGGTACAGTAGTATAAGTATTAGTACCTGGTTTTGCAAACAATCTCTCTCAACTTCAAAATGGATGGAATATAAATGCTATAAAATATATGACTTACAAACAGTGACAATAAAACAAAATCTTTTTTCCATGTTGTTCTTGCCATAACCACAAAAGTACAATTATGCAGAAAGTCTAGTTTCCAGCTTAACATACTAGAGGGCACAAGCAAAAAAAAGAAGCTCTTCAAGTGACAGAAAGTTAATGCCTCCCATCTGTAGGCAAGCAACTCCACAGCAGTATCAGAAAACAATTCACTTCAGAAAACAATTCACTATGTTAGCACTTCATTTTCAGCTGCCATTTAAAAAGACCAAGTCCATTTAGTCTACCTGATCCTCAGTTATGTCAGATGAATTCAGCTTTGTTTGGAAAGATCCTCTGTACATTTTTCTTTAAGGGCACAGGAAGCCTAAGAAGAAAAAGTTCAAAACATCTGACAAATGTTTCTGCCATTTGATTTTCTCTGAAGACAGATGCAATGGTTAAAATTTAGCTACATCATATTTTGGTATTAGCCATAACATTTTGAATTAACTGCAACCTATTCAAAATCTGGTATTTCCAATTAACTGGAGCTTATTCACATCTGGCAAGCTAGCAAACAGAGCGGGAGAGTGTTACAGCAGCTTAGCAGAAGCCTGCCATGAATACACATTTGGACAGCCTGGGAGAGCATCAATGTCATTCTGGGAATGTTCCTGGCATGGTGAAAGAAAAACATCAAAGACATTACTGATTTAAAACTGCCTCCAAGAGTGCGATCTGTGGTGACAGAAAATGGAAAAATTAGTCTCAAAGGGACTGTGAAGAAAGAGCCAGTCCAGCATGATAGTGGGTTCCACACATACAGCTTATGTTTTGTCACAAAAGCAAAATAATGTGGTTTCTTTTGGCTGAAACTCAGAAATAAGTCTTCAGGGCAGCTCAGAAACTGCAGGAACCAAACCAAGTTTGGAAGGGACAGCTCAAAAAGGAAGCCTTGTCATCTGCATCGTACATCTAATATTTTAAAAGGCTACTGTAGCCTAGATACCAGCATTTAAAAAACAACAAAAGACTAATAAGGTCCGAAGATGGAACCCTAAAGAGCTATGAGAAGGAAAAAAGGTTGAGCAGAATAGGTATCTGTGAGCTCTGCCTGAGACTACTCCAAACATGCCAAAATAGTACTTGTGGTAACCCAGCAGTGCCTTTTCGAAGCTGACATTGCCTTGGTGTGATTGATGGAATCAAAAGCTTCCAATAAACACAGGGAAGAATAAGGACACAACTTTGATCCCAGGGTAGGCTGAGGACTATTGCAGTCCATGGAATTACTATGCATGATTCCTCTGCCTAAGGCACAAATGCAAATTCTCAAGTATATGTTATTAAGGTTTAATTGGAGGAATTAATTGACAGAGGGTTTTGCAGTAGGAAAATCTATTTATAAGATGTGTTTTCGTAAACCATGGAAACAGCCTCTTAAGTTCCTTTAGCAGTTTTCAAGCTGAACAGCCTAGCTGCTAAAATGTATTTTTGAAAAACAGTTTAAGTATTGAGGGACAATATACAGAGCAAATTTCTTGTTACAGCCTGAATCCAATCACTACACAGTGCCCTGTAAGAGCACTTCAGTACAACATATCATGCTGTTTACTCTTTAGCATTTGAATATTGCTCCACAAAAATTAATTTTCTATAGGGAAGACAGGACATTGGTTACACTCCAACTTGGCTCCTCACTTCTGGGGCATTCCCCTTTGTCCTAGGCCACCCAGAGATCAAGTCCTTAAAAAAAAATTGAAAGAGGCTCACTACACTAAATTCATGAGCTTCAATGAACTCTTCCAACCTGCAGGGACTGTGAGAATGGTGTAAAAGGGTTGTAGTAAGGCTGAATTTTTGATCTACCACTCCTTGATGAGTCACATAATTTATTCCTATAGAAACTAAATAAATATGTACACACAGTCAATTCTTGTATTCCTGTTATGTTTTGGAGGTAACAACACAGAAAGCAACAACTAAGAGTTTTGGGAGGAAAACTGATTTTCATATATACTTCCTTGGGACATAGGTACTTATTTTTATAGCTCACCAAACAAACTGTAGATCTGGGGTATATAGCTCACCAAACAAACTGTAGATCTGGGGTATTTTTGGCTATGTCTTGGATTTGTCTGCCAAATTTATAATCACTCTTAGGTTTCCCATGTGTCCAAAAGATAATTCCAAACAGCTGCAGTATTTGACCCAGGGGGCCTGTATGACCACAAGAAGCTCTGAGGAAGAACAAGAGCATATGCTACAGGATGGCAGTGGTTGGGGAGTAAGTGTGCATTTGGGATACAGACAGCCTGGAAAAGCCAAGGGGATCATTCTTGCTGAGAGTCAGTCTGTGCCAATGATCAGACCAAATGCAATCAGTGTGAATGGCAGAGGGGAAGATGGGCTGTGTTAAGGGACACAGGACACTGGACCACATCCTGCATTTAATTCCACTTGGAAAATCCAAGGCAGCCAAGGAAGGAACGTGATTTAGAAACATTACATGCATGTGTGACTACTAAATGGCCTAAGTAGACAGCTTACATGTTTAAAAAAATAAATCTAGACAAAGCCATATCTTTGCACATGTGCTGAGCAACATTGGCAAATTTCTTCATCATTTAGATCTCTTGAGCAAATGAGTACATAATATCTCCAGTCTCAAAAAAGTCAGAGGACACAAGAGATAATATTAAAAGAAAGACAAAATTACCTGGTTTCCACCAGCAAATCTGCACCTATGATCACAATGTCTTTTTTTGATATCCTGAAGCAAGAAGAGGAAAACAGAAGTTACTGAGAGCAAATTGTACAATATATATACTTCTTAACAGCATTGCCCTTGCAGTTTCCAGGGCAGAGATGTTGTACTTTGCATTAAAAAAATCTCCTTTTTCTCACAGTACAAATAATACAAAATCCTGGGCCATGGTGGAAACGAAGCCAAGCATATTTTACTCTGACTCATGTTAAGCCAGGTTTTTTCTAGTCAAAGTGATTGGTAGTAAAGTCCAAGTTCCCTAATTGTTTTAGGCAACCTTCTCAAGATTAGCTGCTGTATTTTACCTGTTATTTACCTAAAGCATAGATTTCAATTCCCTGACCTTTTAAAAAAAATTGTACACGAATCTTATTTGGTTATGCAATGCCATTTTTTCCTCCCCAGTGGGGAGTTTTCATATCATGTTGGGACATTTAACATTAAATTACATAGAAAGTGTTGCCTGAACATGATATTGTACTACATCTTCAGACAATGAAAACATTATGAAATCTTTATGGGCATCATTCCCACCAAAAAATATTTTCCATATTAAATGTTGCCATAATTTTACTCCAAAGCGCAATCAATATTTCTAAAAAAAGTAAATATAAATGTATTTTCCAAACAGTTGATAAAAAAGAATAGACAGGTGTGTTACACGTATATGACTCTAAAACAAAGAGCTACATTAATCTTTAGATTTTAATTGTTTTTTGCAGTACTGTGCTTTAAAAAAGCATTCCACCGCCATAAAATTGAGAGGAAATCAATTCAGCTGGAGAGTTTTTGAGGTCATAAGGACCAAAGATACTAAAACAGGCAGAGACATTAACAGGTATAATATAATTAGTATGGAAATATTGGTATATTGCCATTTTTAGACCATCATAATAAATTTTAGAGTCTTAATCAGGGTAACTGAATTGTTGATGATGTGCAATAAAATATAAAGTAAACTGCTGCTCGGGCTATCCAAAAACATCTCCTCCCCCTCATCAGTCCCATACCCTGACCTTGCTTACATTCCTGTATGCATCAGCAGACTGGATTTGGGATTAAGAGATTCAGACCAAAATTGAAACATGGCAGGTCCTTTGACTTTAGGTTATGCTCTAACTTGTACCTTTATACTGACAGAACTGCATACTAAGAGTGTCTTCATTCACCTTTAAGCCTTTAAACCTGCCCTCAACCACACTGATTGAGCACAGTCTTTTTTGCCTTTTCATAGGCAAGCTCAAAGGAGACAGCCAAGAAATGGGGAAACCCACTGGGCTCTAGTTCAGCACATTATTTCTGTTGCTGTCTCCAAAGTAAGCATTTGAAGAAAATCAAAATATGCAAGTGGTAAATAGCACAAACAGTGGTAACAGCAGGACATCTAAAACACTGCTGCTTCTACACTTACTGAGAACCTTCAGCTCCTAATAATTGTCCCAGGGCCTCAGAAAGTGGTCTCAGAACATTGTTCAGAACCTGTTCCAGTAAAATACTGAACCAAGTTGCCCGCAGAGGTGATGGATGCCTGATCCTTGAAAACATTCAAAATTAAGTTGGATGGGATTCTGAACAACAAGGTTTAGTTGAAGAAGTCCCTGCTAGTCTTGGACCAGGTGACCTTTAAAAGATCAAATTCTATGATTCTATAAACATACAAAGATGAATTTAGGAGTTAATTTTTTAAATAGAAGTAGCTGTTGTTGTAAACATCTGAGTCAAGTTACTGTTTTCTTTAGTTCACATGGGCTTTTCCCCCAATTACTTTAACATAAGAGCTGTACCTTCCTTTAAAATGTAACTTAAAAGATTTTCAGCAGGTGGGATAATTTGTGTACATTTGATATAACCAATTACTCTATGTTTTTAAACAGACACTATAGGTACACTTTTTGCTAAGCAAACTTGAAAAAAACAGTAATATGAAATAGCAATAGCAGAAGTGGATCATTTGAGAGAACAACAAAAATTTTCTTAAGTAACTCGAGCAAATTCCAGTCACAGAGAGGAAAAAAATCTTTCATATGTAACAGTGATTATCTACTGTAACATAATCTTGAGAAAATAGGGAAAACTCATTAGTAATTTAAAAATAACATTAAGGAACGGCTCATTTCTGTTGTCTGAAAAGGCACTCCATCTTCCCTGCTGCATTCAATTTTCACTATTGCACAAAAGTAACACACTAAAAAAGTTATGAAGACTAAACTTTGCTTTCAGTATTGACTCTTTCAGGAAACATGAATTTAATAGATTATGGAGAAGAATCTTATCATACCATTTTCTAGGCATAAGATGGAAAATATTTGTCCCATTTATGCACGAGTATAAGTTCCTTTTTAAAACATTATGTCTATATATATAGTTACATGGATATGGATAAAGATATAGAATCCAGGGTTTCATAATATTTTCCCTTCTTTACCTCATATGGAAGAGAAACTCTGAGACACAACTTACTGAACAGGGCAGATGGTCGGATTCAGCCATGGGATATAAAACAAAACTTGCCCGCAGTTACCAATGCTTCAGCTTTTTAACCTAACTCCAGCAAAAGGAATGCAGCAGAAATTGAGGACAGATGAGGACAATGTGGCTGAAGTAATTTGCTGCATTAAGCAGACATGGTGACTCCAAGCTGAGGGAGGCTGAGTGACAAACATTACATGACAAGAAAACACCGATTTTCTCATACGACTCAAACACAAATTTAAAACTGGCAAGAACTTCACAATATTTTTGTAGCTTCAAAAATGAGGAACATAAAGGGAGTAGATATTGCCACTGTTGTAAACTAAAGGTACAAGGAGATACAGGCAAAACTTAGTTAACCTCTTTGCCAACTCCACCACCTTTGTCCTGGATTTCTTTAAGCTTTTCTCTGCCCTAGTTCATGAAGATGAATACAGGGAACATGAAATCACACAAAACCTTGGTTACATCCCTGGTGGTTGCAGAATTGTGGAGGTGGGCACATTTAAAAAGCTGGGGGCAAGGCACTGTTGGCATTACTGTCACCTGGATGTCAATATTGCCAGCAATGTGTAGCTGGATTGCAACACATCCCATCACATCTGCATGCTAAGAGTGAGAAATCTTTTTAAGAGCTTAACCTGCACAAACAAGGATCTATTTATTAGTCATATTATTAAAAAATTATGTGCCTTCCTAAGCAGTTCGAGACAGAAATCCAAAATACATCAACACTTGAGAATCTGATGAGCAATCAAGTACTAATACAGAAGCATTTGCCTCCACCCAAAATTGCTAAATACTGAGGGTCTTGTTGTAATAGTGCCATAGTACAGGATTTTAGAATTATGTTTCTTTAAGTTACCATTTCTGTGGTGAGAGGACTGCTAATTCCTGTCAGCCATCCCGGGTCTTATTGCTTTTATAGTTAGAAGTCAATAAGAGTTTACTCAATAAATTAGTAGTTAATTTTAACTCCCTTTTCTGCAAGTTTGGGGTCAGCAAACACATGTAATTTTATTTGCTTCCACAGATTGCTTTCACTTTTGTTGTGCTTCAATAAAATGTCACAGTACAGCTCTGGGTATTTGCTCAGTTGTAATGAATTAAGTGATTGAATACAGGATTTTAATAAACCTACAAAAAGAATAGCAGAAAATTTCATAGTGGTGTAGTCAGACTCCACCAACTCCTAATAAAAATGCACCATTAATAATTTTTTGTCCAAGTTGATACCTGTGAACACCACAATGCATCTTTAAAGAATTAAAAAACAATCCCAAAACTTTCAAACAGGCTACCTCAACAATGCCATTTGCCACCTGGTGTTTCCCTCATTTCTTCCCTCTTTTTCTGTATCTTCTCATGAATTTGATGTGCCAAACCAAGAGGATGACCTCCTTGACTGACATGGCTCCCTGAGCTGCCCAAGGGCAGGGAAACCCTTAGAAATCCATTCCCTGACTGATGGGAGAGTTTCAGCAATATAACAGAGTAATGGTATGGTAGAATTCTCCTTCACTGCATTTCTTGCCTTGCACTTTTCAGTTTATGCAAGACATTGCACAACTTCAAAATTTGTTGAACTGCAAATAAACCTGCTTTCTGGTAAATTATATAAAATATGATCCACAGCAGGAATATTATATTATGTTAATAAGGTAACAATATGGTTTTATGACTTGGGAGCTCTAATATCACACTATTTTTAAATCCTTGAAAATTCCAGATTTTCTATCATTTACATAACATATTCAGTATATTGCTTTATAAATCCTCTTAAACTCAATTGCAGTTTTAGGACTGCAAAATAAAATTTACAAATACTCAATGTAAAGGATCCAATACAGCTGAATTATCATCTCTGTATATTGGAAATTCAGCAGAGTAGCTCTGTGTGCAGTTGCAGTTGTGACTGCTCGGGTCATGGCTGTTCTGAGGTGCAGGACGTGATGGATCTCGGAAGGAAAGATGCCACAAAATGGGAAGATCCAGTCTTGCCTCAGCCATAGGAGTGCCACTGCTTGAGCTCAGTAAACCAAAGGCTCCAAAGTACCCTTTCATACCTTAGAATTACAAAGCATAAGACACTCAGATGTGAACCTCATTGTTGATATGAAACTACCAAATTCTAAAATGGCTGAGCTGAAATTCATGGGGAAAAGGTCAATTAAAGGACTGCATCCCTGTGAAGAGCCCATATTTGACCTATTTCTGGATCTCCTCACAGGTGTCAGTAAAACCAAAGCTTAGTTGGTACATTTCTTTCCAGCTATCCATTGACAGTAATTGGACTCTGCAAAAGGATTTTAGAGGATTGAATTGACCAAGAAACTCGCTCAACATTGTTATGCCTGTGATAATTATACAAAAGTAGGTCACAACATCACTACAGGTGAAACTGTTCTGAATGAATGAGATCTATAAGGAAAATGGAAATTTGCAGAAATCAGTTGAAACACAGATGCTAGACATAGAAAGCTACACAACTTTGTATAGAAGTCCTACTAGATATAAACCTATTCTATCACTTCTGTGGCTTTTCTACCATTAATACTTTGATATGGATATCCACAAGATCATCATATCATACCAATCTCTAAATTAAATGTATGCTGAGGAACTCCATAGCTGACATTCTCAGTAGAACCATGCTGTTGTTACCAATTGCTTTAAACACACTATAAAAGTTCAGTAGAAATCAAGCCCTATTTGTACTCCCTCAACTGCTTTGGTAGAGACTGCTCAGAACTCAAGCTCAGTGGGACAGCAGAATAGGATTCTTAAGTCATTTTTTCAGTATATATCTAAATACAGTATTCTTTAGGCATCATGACTGCCTGGAAATATAAATGACAAGGTTGCTGAAGTGATATAGTTACAACTTTTTACTCACACACATAGTTTGCTTTGTAACACATTTAAAAGATTAAATTTTTTTAACACTTCATGCAGTTATGAACATTTTTCATCTCAATGTACTTTTAAAAGACTCCAACTTAGGATCTACTCATGTAAATTTCCACTTATCTTTTACAATCACTGCAACAAAGCTGCACAATTTCCCCACATTAGTCACAGAATGAAACAAAGCAATTCGAGTGCTGCAAGCATCCTTTTGGAAACAGCTTGACAACTCTACACACTCGTTGAAAGTTAGTAGAGTAGAGTTTATTTTTAGGACAACTTCAGTTTTCCTTATTGGAATTCCATTTCTTACAGTCGAAAGAACACAATTCTGATCACTGCAACTAATTAGCAACTGAAAGTAAACAGAAAAAGAAAGCAGTTATTAACTTTATTTGCATGACTTAGGGAGGAAAGAATTACCTAAGGCTTCATCCATTTTTCCATTAAGGCCTAATTTAAGACATTGACTCATAAATACATTTTAGGAGAACAATTTACAAGTACGAGTGAGTCTCCAAATGCTTCAAAAATAAATCAGTTGCAACAACAAATTACTGAATACCCAAAGGATGTCTAATTCCCTTATTTGCCACCACCTACCATTGCAATTCATACTCAGGGTGATGACACAGATACATTACCTAAAACACTGCATTTTTTATTTGTTTTTTTTCTGTGTTTACAAAGTTATATTCATTCACATAAGACTAAAAAACAACATCACAGATGGATGAGGTACAAAAGTGGTTTATTTCGGCAGAATGTACACAATATTTTCTTAAATAACACCACCAAAACCCAGCCCTAGTTCTGAAGAACAGTGAGAACAACTCTCACCCACTCGGTCCCCTTCAATGTCTCAGTTTTTCCTAATTAAATATTAGAGGGTGCCCAAAACACTGTACTGTGTTGCTTGTTTTTAAACTTGAACAAAAGTAGGAAAAAATGCAGAGATTTTTGCACACTGGAATTTCATGAAGATACTACTTTTTATGATCTGCCAGGTAAATGCAGGCAAAATGTGGATTAAAGACTCTCACCCTAGTTTAGCCTCTGGCCTGAATATTCAGTCAAAATCTAACACGTAAGTGAATAAGCACATCAAGGAAAATTAACTTTCCATTTTCTGTAGTGGGCTAAGCATGAGTGCAGACTGTTTAAGTGTTTGACAAGCAGAGTGTCCTCTTTCATTGTTTCCTTGGGAAAAAACAAAAATATCTTTAAGATGTCATACAGCCAGATATTTGACAATTTGAAATTAAGTTGGTTGATTCTGACTATAGAGAAGTCTGAATTCCACTGTATTATCAATTTACATGAAGAGAAATTTCAAAATGTCATCTCCAGACCAGAGGGCAGGACAACATTCTTCAATCAAAAGAGAAAACATGTCATCTTTTGAAATGTTAATATCTAAACAATCTTGCACATTGATTTTTGCAGCTACAAGGAGAACTCCCTCTTCCATAAGTCAAACAGCAAAATTTTAACCCTTGCAAAGGCATCTGTGATTCTTTGTTAGATTGTAGATAGGTTAAGCAACCTCTTCACATAGATTCCAAATTTATTTAAATATTTCCCAATTAAGATATCAAATTTGAACAAAGTTTATGATCCCTAGCATCCTTCTTAGGTTATGAGATCAAAACAAAGCATGTAGAAAACTGAAAAATAATCGGGGACATATTCCTACCTCTCTTAAGCCATAATTTTAAATTACTTGCATTTAAAAGTTTAGAGAGAGGTTATTTTAAATGCTCAAAAAGTTAAAAAGTGTGCATACCTTCTACCTGCCTAACCAAAAAGGAATGAAGTTAATAATCTTATATTTTATGCTGTACTTCTTTACTGGAATGCTTCCACCATACTTCACAAACAGTATTGAAAATGTATCAAGTAACACTCCAGAGACTCAGCAAAAATGACTTGCACAGTAGAGGTTCTTTTCTCATAAAGCTGGAGAGGATCTCAACTCTGCCATATACCTGGAGACATTTCAGAATATTCTCCCCATAAGAGGAGAAAGCCTAAAATGGTTTCATAAATTTCAATTATTATGCTCATACATCCATATCTGTGTCTATAGTTGTGTCTAGACATACAGATACACATTTAGTCTGCATATGTAATATATGGTAATATACATACACCTCATGGATTTGTATACATATCACATACATTCTCACAAACACTTGGCATTTTAATATCCTCCCTCATAACTCACCATGGTGCATAACTTTCTTAACCATTTGGTTTTGTCTTTTTAAGAAAAGCATGACGTTACTTAACATCAAAATGATCTCCTGGAAAAATAATCTTTTAGTGGTAAAGAAAGTGTGCAGGAGATCATCATTTTTCCATATTCTTGCTCTCCAAGGCTGCACACATTCTCTCTATCACAAGTTTCTTCCTAACTTTAACCCTTGCACAGGCATCTGTGATTTTTTTGTTAGATAGTAGATGGGCTAAGCAACCTCTTCACATAGATTCCAAATTTATTGAGATGTTTCCCAATTAAGATGTCAAATTAAGGGTCTCAAAAGTAGGTCTCTGTTTCAAAGTGAGGTTATGCTACAGCAGCATTTTCACTGCTCAGCAAGTACTAGTGACCAGCCTTCTTAGCAAATTTCCTTGTCTCCATTTTTCCTCTATTGACCAGCTTCATTTGTCATGATCAATGCAGTCAGTATCATCTTGTTTCATCATTACTGTCACTCTCTCCTTACAAGTTCTTTTTCTTTTCTTTCATTTCTGCCAGCACCTTTTGCCTCACCATCTCCAGGTGTTACTACTCATGTTCTTAGCTTTAAAGTTGTGCCTCCCAAAGTGCAGGCACAGCTTTCAAAGTCACTTCCTGTCCCTGGCATTCACTCTCAGATCTACCTGCCGGCAGGGAGTTCCTCAGAGACCAGCACTCACCCTTCCTTCAAGCCATTCTCTGCACCAGCACCCCTGTTCTGCCACCCCTGTCGCATGGGGTGTCGCAGTATTGCATGCCACTGATTGCAGCTTCCATGCCTGGTTCCCCATTGATTTCTGAATTTGGCACCTTGGGATAGACAAGACACCCTGAGACAGGCATCTGCCATGAGGTACTTAACTCTGAGCTCTTTCCACCTAGACCTCATGGCCCTGAATTCTCAACTCTGTAAGAGAAAATAATGTCCCCTCCCCCCTTAACAATTAAAGGGACTGCATTGCTAATGTTTGTGGAAGGGTGCTGCCTCTCCAGTGATGAAAGTGATTGGGAGCAAAGAGCACACTTCGCCTCCAGACAGGAGAAACAATGGACTTACTGTTGTACCCCTGCATACTACTTACCATCTCCAGTGCCCACCTTAAGGTTTCACTGCATTTTGCTAAAACTTAGCTGTTTCTTACTGCTTGGTTTGCTATTCTTACTCTTTTGTAACTAATTTAAATGATTTAATGAAATATTTCTGGCAAAAACACCCACACCTCCCAGGATACCTCTGCACACCCAGGCTGGCAAAGCATAGATGTGAATGGGGACAGACAGGTCTGATGCAAAATTCATTGATGGCTACTCTCATTTGTTCTAATGGACTTATGCTCAGGATTATTTGGCTCATTAGAACAAGTGAGAATCTGCCACAGTGTCCCTAATCTTTGTCAGCAGATGTCTGTCTTTGGACCATATGTTGGGTGTAATCACTTTCAGTTGCCATTTCTACTGCATGGTGAGCAATTTGGCAACTACATCCTCTCACATGAGAGGCATCTGGCATAGACAAAAGCAAACCCTGTGGATTTCTCTACCAAACAGAAAGATATTGAAAACAAATTATGAATATCAAAGACCGTATCTGGAATGGACAGATAGTGTTTCCACAGCTATTTGTCTTCAGTTATTCCGTTTTCTGTGTGCATAAAATTATTATAGAAAATTCATGATATTCAGAAACATTGTGATGTGTGACTACACAGAAAGAGAATAACAATTTCATCATTATTTTCATTAAAGCATTAGTACTTGTGTTGTTCTGGGTTTCAGGACATTCCCCCACCTGCCATACAGTGACTTGTAATTCATGCCAACAATTTGCACTTCACTATCACCAGAGTGTGTTGGTCTTTCTGTATCTCTTCTGTATCTTTTCATTATGAGCACTAAATAAGTAAATCTTGTAGAAAATTAGTAATTAAGGCTATGGAATAACATTAGCTCTTTGAAGTGTTTAATGTTTGTGATGAAATACATGAGGACAGTGAAACAGCTTATAAATACTCCTCCCAGTTTCTTTTGACGAATTTCAAATATTTTGCAGAATTCAGACTTAATTTCTTTCAGTCTTAACAAAAACATTTGAAAGATGAACATAAACCAAACAGTGTTATTCACACTGCTTCCTCCTACTTGGTCCTCATGTTCCATGTCAGGTGTTCATTGCTACTGCACTATAAAAACACTGATATTTCATCCAGCAATGATTAGTAGCAAGTTGCCCTTTAGGATTTCTTTTTGTTTTAAGGTGCCTTGTTGCTAGAGGAATGTTTCTTTGGGACACAACACAGAAATTCATTTTGATGCCCTATAAGGCAAGTAGCATTTGTAGCCTTTATAGCATTTTAAATAAATAATAAATTAATAAATTTTATAGCATTTTAAATAAATCCTCCCATTCTGTCACTCAGTAAATCCTGTTGTGTTACTGGCATAGCTTTGAGTACCTTAGGGACATCTGCCAGCTCATCTATGCCAGTGGCACTACTCACTTCCACACCTCTTTGACCAATATGATTTTTTTTGATTTTTGTTATTCTGAAAGAAATGTGGTCTGTGGGAACAACTTCTGCTCAAGAGTTTGATCTCCTGATTGAGGCTCAAATTCCAATTTCCAAGCACAGTGACATAAACCCAATATAATATCAAACACCAGGATGATTCCACATCCCATACCTATAGAGGAAAGTTGCTTGGTAGATTGCACACACATGAAAATGAGAACAGAATCTGAACTGCTGATGAGGGAGCACCACAAAGTTTCATTTGTTCAAAACCTCACAAATCGCAGGTAGACTTTACTCAGCATGTGTAAAGGTGGCAGACATATGCCAACATTTAGAATAAACACACTGGCTGATGTTTTAATCAAATCTTGGTTCAAATTTAATTGAAATAAGAATTCTCAGCATCCATTTTTGTTCAGTTCTATGGGTACAGCATGGATGGAAGGCAAGAGACACATGCTGATGAGGGCATATTAGGGAAAGCATCCAAGGAGCATGTTTCCTTAGCAATTTACAAAGCAAATGAAGGTAATGTGAAACTTCAAATCTTACAATATCTGCTTTATTAGGCTTTAGTTTCTTGTTACTCTTTTCTCATTAGAAAACACTTTTAAACACTAAAGCCTCTATATAACTCCTCCACCTCTTTCAAATCCCTTTCTCTAAGCTCTAAGTCATGTAGTAGGCTTCAAGCTTGGTACATGAATTAGTTCCTTGTGATACTGTCCCACAGAGGGTATTTTACTGATCTAATAAAACCACAATGAAATTACTGTACACAGCCTAATACTGAAGCCAAGTTATTGATTTTTAGGGCTTCATTTCCAACCCTAAAGTGGCAGCATTCTTGAAATCCATGCAACTATACGTGTCTTTGGCAAAGAACCAGCCAGCCATAGCGACACACTGCTCAAGCATTACATTTTCACCACTGCTCCAATGGCCAGGAAATGATGTGTGCCTGTGGGTACATATAGCATAGATGCCACTCAACCATACTCCACCTCTCCAATTAGTTTTTATTGAACAGGTTTGGTTTGTTTTTTTTTCAAACATTGAGATGCCAGGATAGTAAGAAGAATGCTGGTGCCTCAGCGGGGACATGAGAAAAAAAGTAATTTAGTACTATAATTTTATGTCAATCCCAAAGTGTTATTTATTCAGATTGAGGGGCTTGAGAGGAAGATTAAGTATCTGGCAAAAAACCCCCACAACCCAGCTGGTCTTGTCTGTGCTACAATACTAATTTCCACATTAACTTTGCTTCAATATAAGAAAATGTTGGAAATTTTGCCTGTGAATATTTGTTCATGAGGGATTTTATACCATAGTGACTGCATCCATGACTGATCCAAAAAATTGCCTTAATTTCTATAAACTTGTAATGAAAGTGCAAGAGTTCATTCATACAACTAATTGGTGGAAAATTTTGTAATATACTATTAGAGGAAGATTTCAATGTGCACATATATTATAAAGCTTTCAGAGAACATAAAATAGTAAAGCAGAAACTATGCATAGGAAAAATAAGGTCAAGACCTCATATCCCATCCTGAAATGTATTCCTAAAGGAATAGCTTAAGTGCTGTATGAAACTGAACTACATACTTGCCTTTTCTTTTAACCCTCTGAAAACAATGGAAAATGAGAAGAGAAGGAATTAGTGGCAAAGTGTGTAGTACAAAGTAAAATAAAAGAAACAAAGTGAAGAGAATAGACAACAGTTGAACTTCTGTGGAACTTGGAGCTCTAATGTAATTTTCTTAATTTAGTTTTCTTGTTCATTTAAATCCTCTTATTTCCAGGAAACCATTGAAAATTATTTGATTTCACATTTTCCCAACCAGTCTTTCACTCAACAACATATTAATGTCTCTAAGGAGGCTTAGTTTTTACATGAAAATAAGATTTTTGACTTGTATGGATCAATAGAGAAAGTCTCAATTTGTACAAAAAATACATACACATATCAAACAAGGTCTTCTACCTTCTTGTTACTTAGACACAGATTATTACTATTACTTATCAACCTCATGTAAGAAGCAGCTGAATTGCCTATGCAGTACTCAAGAGATGGGAAAACATAATATGTATAAAATGAATACATAAAGTGTGTCTCAGAGGTATTAATGGGAGTAGAAACAAAAAGCTAGCAGAAGAGGACATTTTGCACAAGTTTTTAGAAGCCACCAGTAGCGAAGCAAACTGTTCTGTCATTAGGGTGTACAGCCTAAAGGCATGCCTCTACGGTATTTATTGAATTATGATGATGGTTAACATGAAGTTAAAAGTGTCACTTGGTCTCTTCTGCTTACAGAAGAACTTGCCTGCCAAAAATGTTGAAGCCCCAGAATCGAGTTTGGACAAAAAACCAGGAGCAGTACTGGCTCATCATGGGAAGAAGCAGCGAGCTACACTAACTATTCTCTTCTAGCAAATCTCTTAATGTATGCTAAGTGCATCTGTTTGGTTTTAGGGCATGACTTTTTTGTCTTCTAAGTACAAGAGCTGTCTGCAAACCTCTTAAAATACTTTTCATAATGGTCCCATCACTCTGTGTATTATGTAAATATTTTCCCCCACTCCAATTCTAGAACCTGTGCTGTTGTTTCAATCAGATCTTTACCTTTCCATATGGGGGGAAAAGAGTAAGGAAAGCTGAAGTCATATCTCAAGTGCTTGTTCTCCCACTGTCACTCATAATATTATGTACAAATCAAAGCAAAGTGGATTTTGAGTCTGGAAACTCCCACATATAATTTTCTTATTAAGACTGAAAGTCAGACATTCAGAAATTATCTCCAGTTCAAAGCTCCCTTATTTTATAATGCTTGCAACATTTCTTCATTACTTATAAGGAAATCAACTGAAGAACAGCTATGTAAAATTGGAAGCCATAATTTTTTGATGGAAAATCAGAGCCCAGTAGTCTGTCTTCCATAAGCAATAGTAATCTCAGTCCA
Organism: Ammospiza nelsoni; assembly: GCF_027579445.1. Classification (NCBI taxonomy): domain Eukaryota; kingdom Metazoa; phylum Chordata; class Aves; order Passeriformes; family Passerellidae; genus Ammospiza; species Ammospiza nelsoni. Next base: position 100,183,804 of record NC_080634.1, read on the forward strand.
TTCAATCTGAAGATTTACAACAGCAAGAGTGGATTAACAGTATTCTAACTCTAGAAATTACCTCTCAATTTCACTTAATTAGAGTCTGAATTCAATATACAATTTCATGTTGAGCAAGCAAAAATAAGCTAACAAATATGCAGCCTGTCAATTCCAGTGAGCCCAGGCTGCAGAGAGCTGACAGCATATAGTCTCTCATACAGCTATGAAAATTACAGATTGCAGCATGAAAGATTACATATTGTTAAGCAGTGTCAAACCATGTTGGCAGTTCTCACATGTCAAATGTGTAATTATATAAGGATTATTGCTAGAAAAGCACAAGATCCGGTGATTTGAGCTGAGTGCCAACTCAGCCATTCATTTGAAAACACTTAGGGTATATACGTAGTCTGGATTTAAAAATCACTGTGTTCCAATGAATTCAATTTTTCTTTGGCTGATTCTTGCAATGTAACACTGATGCCATATTGCCATCTCTAAAGGAGACTCCTCCAACCTGAAAGCATCATCCTGTGAATGTCTGAGTTTGAAGGCATGCACACACAGGAGCTCACTGATTCTGCAGTGCTACACAAGCATGAAACAAAGCAGCCCTTACTTCAGATTTTCTTGCCTTTCTCAGTACAAAGCAGAGTTAATATTCTATTATTTTGAATAGGATGTTCACATTTATGATTTTCAGTGGTGCTATGAAAGACTATTACCCACATTCAACTACTGCAGGTAGGGCAAAATAATACAGGGTGGAGAAATGAAAAAGAACTTTGTAGAGAGATGCAATTGGACCAGCTGGGGATCAGGAAGAGAAATTAAACCTGTCAAAAGGCTAAATTTCATAAAAATGGCTGAGCTGGCAGACAGACCTCACTGCCACCTGCACTGGTCTTTCTGTGACTAAATGTGAATTTACAGGGGCCTGTGAATAGGTGACCTCTAGCTGAATTTTAAGAGCCTCTTGCTACAAGCAGAAGTTACTAACTCTTTATTAAATTTAAAACCTTGTGAATATTATCCCAAACACTTTTTTGTAAGTACATAAATTATAGATGTTGCTTTTAGGGCAAATAAATGTCTATTTCTTCACTGGACAAACGTCATTACATCTATCAGGACTTGAAAATAGTGAAGCAGAACTCAAATCTTCACAGGTGTTATCAAAAGAGAAAAAAAATGGAAAATCAGAACCCAAACAACAAGTAGATATTTTCTTATCCTCATTTTTCTCCAACCAGGATTTTCAAGGCTATTTAGGCAGGGCCAGAAGCTGAATCCAAGTTAACATCAGAAATTTTAGATCAGAGTCTCTTCCTTGGAGACTGGTGTCTTGGAAGTGCAGACAATGGACTGCCATCATCTGCCTTCTCCTGCTACTGTCTTCACTCCAGGATGTCTCACCAAGAGCAGTGGCAGGTGCTACACTAACCAGGGGAATCAGTTTCCATCTCCAAAACAGACTCACTTTGTGGGTATGCCAAGAGAGGTCACTTCTTTCTTTTTTCAAGATATATCTGGCAACAATTCTCACTTCAAAGCCAGCTCTCTGGGAAGGCAGGTTAACAATTTTCCCTGAACTCCCCTGATGATGTGAATTTGTTTTGCACTGTATTAGTGAGCACTCCCAGCAAAGCACAGTTTCTCAGCTGCACTCCCTGGCAATGGTGTGGGACAGGGTCTGAATGAAGATTGCCAAGAGCTTGGCTCAGTCACTCCCAAAGTGTCGAGCACCATCTGTGATGGGCATATTCCCTAGGGAATATATCCCCTCTTTCAACTGCTGTCCCAAATTAGCAGGATCTGCCATAGTCTGATATATCCTGTGCAATATCTGTCAACTACATAAGGCTGTGAATATATTAGGGAGCCCCATAGTGTGTCGAAAAGTTAATTATACCCAAATTGATCATTGGCAGCCAGCATGGTCAAGATATCTCACTAAATCATCCTATTGTCCAAAAAGCATGGAACCAGATTTACCCCTTTACAGCTTGCTTTCATTAGAAGAGCTCATTGAAATGTAAGTAGAACTTATCTGCCTAGTTGAATTTTGTTATTAGAAAGATATTGTCTGTATTGACAGGGCAGCCTTATCTCAGACCTGTTTTCCTATGATGAGGATCTCCTAGCAGCTATTACTTGGGGTTTTCAGGGCCATATGTCAGGGCCAGTGTTTGAACACCCCTGCACAAAGGGCACATATCCCTTACCAGCTTGCAGTAATTTTAGCAATGTTTTAAGTCATGCATAAAACACAATGAGTACCACTAGATTCCTATTTTTCCATAATATTGATAAGAGTTTTACAAATATTTGGCATTTCATATTGGTTAACTCAATTGAATTCATTTTTTGGTATGTGCTAGAGTGCATAGAAGTCTATATATTTATGCTTATAGGGTTATTTGACTAAATGAAGTCTAATATTTTCTGCATCTTACTTGAAGTCTGCTTTGCAGTAAAAAGAAGGCTTTCTCTACACTGCATGTTTGGTCTAAGTTCACAGAAGGATATAATGAGAGGCTTCAGAGAGAATTTAGATTTAACCTAATAGGAAACCAAGCAGTAAGACTTAACAGAAATTATCTGATATTTCTCATCTTTTTTTTTCCAGGACTATGATGTGCTTCAGTGAGTAGCTATACACAGCCCACAAAAAGGAAAAAAAAAAAAAAAAAAAAAAAAAAATCACTCTAAGGCTTCTTTGGAACTCATACCAGATGGCATTTGTTGTCATTACATTACAAAGGTTCTATAATCATTGTTGTATTGCAAACATTCCATATTGCTAGAGTTTCATACCTCCTTGACATTTCTTGTAGGCAGCTCCTCCAGGCACTGACTCTTCCTTCTTCTCGCAGCAGCCAACTGACTCCAGTAGGCTGTCGACCAACCACCCACTCTTTTATAACACTGTTCTTCTTATTGGCTACAGCTGTGGCCTGTTAAAGTCAGGCCTGTTCCCAATCTCTAGTAAGTGGTTCAGCTGCAACTCCTTAAGGGGTAAAATTACTTTCTATACTACCTTTATTTCCTTATATTGTATCCCCCCACAGGCATTGTCTTAAATGAAAAGTGGAGAAGGTGTAACCATGTGCCTGGCAGATAAGCTCAGGGAGGAAACAGCGGATACCGATGGAGCAGACCCACAACACGTGAGGCCAGTGCTGTGCACGGTCCTCTCGTGCTGCCCCTTTTGCCACCAGACCCTTTTGCCTTTCTCTCTGGCTGATCCCCTGCTGGGTGCCCCAAGCCACGGTGACCTCATGGACACTGTGTGCCCAGGGCATGGGCCGTGCCTTGGGCATGGTGTCATTCCAGTTACACCACAGCAGTCCTACCCCCAGGCAGGAGCTTCCCTTCTAGTACATCCTCAAATTTGTAAATCCTCAGCCTAAAGAATTTATGACAAATTATCTGGCACTTTTACTTACTTACACTTGATTTGCCAGAAAGATGCCTTAAATGACAATATTTTATATGATTCTTTGTAGAGGCCATTTCTAACAAGCTTGCAAATGGTGAATTTTCCAACGATCGTAGTTTGGGGATCACTACCTTAATATTGAAATTCTTTGGTAAACATTGCTAATAAATAACATGGGTATGTTCCCAGGATGTTTGTCAAACTACTGCTCTGTTCAGTCTGCTCATCAGCCACATTCCTCCTTTTTCCACTGCTCTGAGTATGAGCCACTTTTAGCAGAGGATTTCTTACTCAGTATTTATATCTCATATAAACCTCCTTTTGCTCCTTTACACATGATAAAAATATTTAAGGATTGGCAATTACATGCAGTTTAATGGGTATCCTCAACAGCCATTGTGATTTGATAGAGAAAATAATTGTCCTGTACTTCTAGCCCCAGCTTGCCTGACTTTTACAAAGATCAGCTCTCATTACCTCATGGTTCCACAAGTTTCTGTAAGTCCTTGATGGAACTTTCTTTAATAAAGACCCTTTCCAAACTCAATACTTCTTTTCAAAAGCTTTAGAGTTGAGAGACTTCAAGAAGTCAAGAACAAATATAACAAACATAGCAAAATTCCAGCTGCAGGCTGTAATAAAGAATTAAGGAATTACAACAACTACTGACTCCCATAAAATTAGCTCAAGTCTTCACGTATTCACGTACTTCCAATCTTGCTATAAAAAAACAAAGGCTGATTATTAGTTTCTATATCTATGTTTATTTTCTGAATTTTAAACATAGAGTTCTGCTGACAAACTGAAGTAACACTTAAATAAAAACAAAAAAAAATTAACCTTTTAAAAATTATTTGCATAGTTTGTGATTTTCAGATTCACCAAGGTTTCTGGGGATAAGTTTTCATCTTGACCCTCACAAAACAGTTTCTGTAAGTTTATAGGCTCAGGAATTTTTGTGAGTGTCCAGATATCTCAGAGCATCAGATTTATAAAGCCTTAAAGGGAAACAACATTCATATAAAGCTGCTTTGTTCTGTTGGAAAAATAAAAAAGCTTCTAATGAGTGTCTTATGTGCAACAACCAATGCAGCTTAATATTTGCAAATTGGAACTGTTGGAAGTTCATTTAATATTAATGCCATTTTGATATCTGCTTATTAATTTACTAGTTGCTTTCAAATTCTTTGTTACTTGTCCCTTGTGTGCTTTGTAGCATACTGAGTTACTTTCTGCTCATAAATAACAAATGTATATGTGTTCTGCAGGGATGTGGGACCCTCATGGAAGCAACTCTGCTACGCATCAGAGAGACAGGAGAACTTGCAGACAGTAGTTCATATCACTGGCTTTAAACCTCTGTGTCCAAGATAGGATGTAGGGACCTTTAGGAATGCTTGTTTTTTCCAGTGACTTACAGAGTATATTTAAATGTGTGGTTCAGACTATTTTTATTGACCAAAGGTGTAAATGATAGGGGTTTCCAGATATTCAGTGTTCCTGACCTTTTTTTGCCTTGAATATTTGTTGGGTTTTCCCACAAGCTTGTTAGCAAACCCTCCACAAACAATATGTATCTCAGCTAAAGAATTTTTCAGTCTTACTAGAGTACAGATTTCTTCACAAATTATTTTTTCTAAATCTGTTCCAGTACACAAATAACAATTAATACAGTCTTTACTTCCTTTGGTATTCCCAGTACAGCACAAGAAACTTTGAATTACATCTCTATGAAACCAATGTTACTTTGATAAACTAAGCATTTTCTCATTAGCAAAAAGTACCCATGCATATGATAAAATCTCCAGCAGGGTTAGCAGCTGTTTATTAATGGCTGTTGGCTTGTTGATACAGACATTTATGTTTAAACATGAGCCAACACATTACTGCAATGGGTATATCTGCTCCTGTGTTTTCCATTTCACCCAGGCATATCAGATCATATTCCTGTTTCTTTTAGCATTTGAGTCATTGCAGACTGGGAGCTAGTCCTATTAAACTCAAGCAACCACACCAGTGTAACACTAGATAAAAATGAGAAAACAGACAAAGCACATATTTTTCATGCACAAGCATTTGCCATACATTATGGGTGCTTTATGCTTTTCCTGTTCATTTTCTACTTATATTTTCTGAGATCTGATACACTAAAGTATTCAAAATTATATTGATGAATTATTCAACAACTCTCTCAACTATGATTTATCTGAAAGCAGAAAGAATTCATCACCAGCAGAGCTAAAATAAACACTCTCTTATAACTCTAAGATTAGATTACTGATATAAACAGAATCTGAAATTCCTTCATACAGTGCTCTACATGAACATCAGCAGAGAAAGGAATATTTTCTTGTGGGGGCTGCAAGAGTGCAGAGACCATTTCTTAGCAAAGATAATACTTCTTTCACAAGGGTAGCAGAAGAGCTATGCTCCTAAATATTTCCTCCAGTTGTATTTCTCACAATAAATGGTGACACAAATGGGAATTTACAGGTAGTGCTAAAGGTTTCATATAAAGCAGTTAATAAAAAGGGCAGTTTACCAAGGTTCTCTTGATGCCAGTTTTCAGCAATGAGTAAAATCTGTAGTATACAAGAGTTATATATTTTTTTATTTAACTTTACCTGGTGTGCTTTTAATTCGCCCCTGAGGAACGAGTTACAACCAGTGAATCCAGTCATCCCCTGGGTCCTGTAACCAGGGGTACACAGTTCAGCTTTAGTTCTATGCTTCATAATTAGGCATCCATGATGAATACACACACGAGATTGAAACACAGGATTCCATTGTGCTTTCACTTATTTGCAAACCCGAAAAGTTTATTTTTAAGCTCAGCATTGTATAGAGGGTCTTTTCTTTCCCTGCTGTCACATGAAATGCCAGAGAGGGATGGTTATTCTGGAAAGCCTTTTTTTGTTAAATGTGAACAGCAAAGAAATTAAATCCCAGGCCAAACATTTTAGGATTTGAAAAAGGACAAAAATTATAGAAAGCCAAAAACAAAACAAAATTCTTTTTCTGCATTAGGGGTTTTAAAGAAATTAGTGTAATTCTACTGACTTACTTCACACTTATGATAGCATAATAAAGTGTAGGACTGGTGGATTTACAGAGCATTGCACTGGGTTAGTGCTCTTCTTTATGTTTTTGTAGATTTTCCTGTCTGTTTCAAGAAGTTCTCACAGCTCCACATATATCTGTCAGATCTAGGACTGACTTTCAGGCATGTGAGCTGTTTAAATCCAAGGCCTGAATTAAGTCAAACATCTAGTGACTGGTGAAAAGTTATTATCATTAAATATAAACTTGTTGTCTTTTTTCAAAAAAGATTTTTTTCTCAGTTATCTTTCCAAAGTTTTCATAATATTTGTCAAAGTTTGATTTATCAAAACACAGCTGCTGGTAGAAAAGACAAATATGTATTTTTAGTGTCATTTGAAAATATTAGAACTTTAAAAGCAACTCTCTAGGATGTCATGTTTGGCTACAAGTGGATATTCTCACAAAATACTTTTTAAAGTACATTTTTAATCTAAAAAGTTTATATCTCAACTGCTTCGTCTCTGCTGTATTCCTCATCTACTTGCTGGAATAGCCATATCCACATGACTGTTTTCATCTTGTCTTAACTCTTCTCAAACTCCCTCACCCTATAAATTTGCACAGCCTTTAACAATGGCACTTCTATCTGGGATATTATTTTAGATATGACTGAGATACTCATCATAATAGCAGTAAGAACTGTAAGCCTTTTAAAATCTTGCACAAAATCCTGCTCTTTCAATTTAAGATATTACTCCATTAGGTCTTTCACAACCTTCTTCTCCAGAGCTTAGCCTTGGGACATATGAGAAATACTTGAAGTCATTTGAAGTGTTAGATTGGCACATTTCCTCGAACTGAAAATAAAAAACTTCAGCTTCTGAAATAAACAAAAAAGAGCAAGCAACAAGCTGTGTGTTGTAGACATTGTGAAATCCTGGATTTTATTTGACCTTTCTCCTCTTCTGGAGTGCACACTGGGGCACAAATTCTCCTTCCTGATGAAGTACAAATTGCTATACAGCTGAGGGTTTCAGAAGCAATGAAAAGCAATTTTTTATTATATTAGCTCCTACAACAATATGCCTTCCAAGGAAATATTTTCCTTTAAAGTTATTACTGCAAAATATTAAATGCATGTTTAACTTTATGTTAATTGGTAGTCCCATTGTCTTCAAGCGCAGATTCTTTAAAATTACAGCTCACATTTCTCTTGTTACACACAGATGCTTCTCCTCAGTAGCAGAAGAAGACATCAGGAAAGAAAAATGAAATTTCTCTCTAAATGGATATGTTAAAATGTAATGTCTGAATTGACAGGACCTTCTGTGCTTTAGGATTAAGAAATGGAGAAAGTGTACTTATAAAAGATAAATCCAGCAAAATGTATCCCCAAACAAAGAATCCTGGTTAGTGCAGATGTGTGGCAACCTTTTTTCCTAGAAAGAGGAGAGTTTATTTCTGGTTTAAGGTTTTTAAATTATTTTTCATGAACTCTCAAATGTCAGTTTATGTTAAATAACATTCCAACCTTCAAAAGTTCCCTCTGGTAATAGAAGAACAAAACACAGGAGAAAGTAAATTCTCAATATGCAAGAAAACATAATAAAATCAGACCTTTATAATGCACATTGACATTTTCAAATGCCTTTTTATACTGACATATAAAATTTTCATCCTTATAATCTATAAGAAAAAATTATTTTAAAGATGGCAAAAGACACCTTCTGACACTGAGTGTAATACAGGTTTTTCGGATATTTTGACTTTCAACTCTTAGCATTTTCAAAAAAATTAATCCAAATTGGGTTTATAATAAGAAAGAAAGAAAAAAACAGCAATAACCACAAAACCATTAACTTGACCATAAAGTATTTTTGCCTTACTTAATCAAAATTTCAGCAAGCCATAGAAGTCTTAACCTGCTACACTTAATCTTTAGATTTGGACCTAGTTCAAAGCTTTACTAATGGACTTCATTGTTCTGAAAATTAAAATTTAAAAGAAGGGGAGAAAAAATTTAAATAAAGTGTTTTCCAAAGAGATGTCTAAGGGTATTTTTTAATTTATTACCCTGTGGCAACAAAACAATTTCAGAGGAAAACAACCCAAAATCTCTAACAGAAAGAAACTCTGTAAAACAAATAAATATTCAGGTATTTTGTCATTCACATTTTCTTGAAACAAATTTATGTCACATTTTCTTAAGTCCCTTGGGCTTATTTATTTCAGAGTAAATTAGCAAGCCTCGAAGCTTGTGGCTTGTTCTTTAGTTTTCTCTCCTAATAGCAGCTACACAAGGTAACGTCATTTTAAAATGCCCTCTTCCCAAAGCCTATTTGGGTTTACATTTATCATTTGCATATATAACAAAAATTTATAATACCAAAATGCTGTATCTTTTGATGAAAAACCAGAAAGTTTGTTTTAGGAGCCTCTGAACAAGGATTCAGTTTGAATCTGAAGCTTTCAGTATTCTTGTTGTCTCTGTTAAATCATCTGCGGTTCAACAGCTGTGATAGGGATTCACAGAGGCTAAACCATTATTTAGGGGAAATGTGAGTCTCACTGTATGTCATACATTAGAGTGAAAAGCATGAAACAACCATTTATAAAAATCTATTTTTTCCTGTGACAGAAGTAGATCAAAACTCAAGAGTATGTGTAACAGCTGTGATGCATTTAATGCACTGTTCTATCCTGTTTAAACCTGTTTTGAAATAATGTGTGAGAGGTTATTGGTGGAACTGGTATAAAGAGGGTTTTGACTGAAAAATATTTCCTTTACAGAGTGATGAGGCAAAAAACTAGAACTACCTTCCTGTGTTAAACAAAGTAAGCCATACCATTAGGAAGGCATCATTTACTTTTTTCTTATTCCTAAAGGTTATTCTTAATTATATTTAATGAAACAGAACTATATTTTTGACACAAGCACAACTGCAGAAGTTTGATGGTCTTAATTAACAAGAGCTAATTAAAGCACTAGGAAAGACTGTAGCAGAATGGTGATTTTGGTCCATTCAGTACAAGTCTCTGCTGATTTAGAAGACAGTTCAATTCCTTGCTTGCATTCTTTAGCTAGGACTTGTGCAAGCAAATATGAATAACAGAGGAATACTATTACTGCAGGTTTGGAAGACAGCTGAAAGCCAAAAACACTACAAATGAAGCAGTGCAGATCAGATTTCTGAAAGAATTGTTTTTCTAAGCATGGCTGAAGAATTAACATTGAAAACAAATGTTAAAAGCTTTGAACAGTTGTGTGTCTTTACCTGGGTTAGATTATACCATTGTAAGTTGAAAATTAGTCAAATTAACTCTGTGTACCTAAGCATCACTGAAAACAGAATTAAAAGAATTGAGATGTATTTCTTTTTTAAATGAAGTATTTACATTTAAGATATTATTGACATTATTTTAAGGTAGTCCTGAAACTTTGTTAGGACTAGTTTGGAGAAATAATATTTGCCCAAATTTTGCTGAGACAATCATGTTGCACATTTTCATCACTGAAATGTACAATATTACAGGGGAATGTTTACTTTGCATACGTTAGTTTACTTGGGCCTGCTCATATATCCTGGGCTTCTGGAAGGAGAATTTTGAAGGAAGTGAGTCCTAACAGGCTGGTTAGTCATAAACAGCATCCATCAGGATACTACAGAGTGGCTTCAATAGAAAGTATAACCCAGTAAAGTGCTTTTGTGTCTACCAATTAGTTGCTGCAGAGCTCTAAGCTCTCGGGGAATTCATCTCCAGTAGGTCATTGAAAGTCCAAAGCTATGACATGGGCTGCCCCTGGCCTTAAAGGATCCCTGGGACAAAAGGATACCAGAGGCTGAGACAAAAATGGACCATTTTGCGTAACAAGTCACCTATATATTCCCAAGCAAATTGATGACCATAAAATATTTCTGTACCAGCCTTGTTGAAGACATAAACTTTTTCCTTACAGTCTATGCAATGCCATGCACAGAAGCCAAGACTTTTTTGAATAATGGAGGCCAGCTATCAAAGGCAGGACAGGTGCACAATTAACCTGTCATAACAGCCTCTTTTCCCTCTTCTGCCTCCAAGAAAATAGTTCCAAGCAATGTCTGACTCTCCTACTCCTGAAAGAGTCACCATGGCTGCTCAGCAGCAGAGCCAGTGCTGGCTTTCTGTGCCTGCCCATGACTTCCCACTCAGCCCCAGGTTATCCCCAAGAGAGGATCCATAGTTTGGATGCTGCATTGGCAGAGGCGGGACTCCAGAGCACAAAGTCTAACCACTGCCTGAAAGAGGCATTGTCCACCCAGTCAGCATAATGTTCAAAAGTTGGCTACAACTGCAATTTCTGTGCAGTGCTCCACCCACGTGGCAGCAGCAAGACATTCTTCTAAAGCACTTGGGAGCCATCAGGTGCCACGTAGCTTAGGATTTTAAGGTTCTGTATTTTAAGCAGGATTAGGTATGAAAGACTTAATGGAATTTCTCAGGGGAAGACAGCAAGAGAAAACGTGCATCACATTTAGGCTTAAAATAGACTAGGCAGGTACTGGATGGGGATTTTTCACAGATTATGCTTCAATTGTCCACCAAGATTAATCTCAAACTCTGCATAGCAAGTGAGAACAAGAGGCATCTGAACTATTGGTTTAATTGAAGCACCTGAAATGTAAGGTAATCCAACAGGAATGGAGACTCTCCATGCAAGTCAGCATGTGTTGGCTGACACACAGCTAGCAAGAAGTAAGACAACTAGTGGTCTTGGAGACTGTAGTAGCCTCACAGGTCATAGGGACACTGTAAAATGAGGACTTCAGGGTACAAATTTATACCTTAAATTAGTCAATAGGATGTATGGTTGTAAGGATGGGATGATGACTTATCCCTTTGGGCATGCAGAATCAGATGAATTGTCTGCTGACCTCTTTAGATACTTGGGACTTAGCAGAATTATGCTTCCCTGGTGGTCTTCTCATGTTCTACACCATGTAAACTTAAGTTACACTACACACAATTCTCACTTTTTAATTCCAGCTGAATAGTAGATTTGACAAAATTGTTTCACAAGAAATAAATACACAGATATCACAGAGAACTTCCACTTGTTTTAAATCACAGAATTATCCAGGATTTCTCTCCCTGTAAAAAGCTACGCACAACAGCAAAAATGGAAAAGAATCTTTCAATGGAAGTATCAAAATAATGTTTTTTATATAACATACACTACTACTGGAAGCATGTCAGAGTTTATGTATCTCACACCAGAGGAAAGTTAATTAAATTCTAGATTCATGCTGAAGCCTGTTCCAAATAATTCAGCTTTAACGGGAACTTAGTGATTTGAGTCAAGAGGTCGAGGGCTATGTGATCTTTGGCATGACATTTCTCTGTAAACCATGCTGTCTTGTAAAACCATAATCTATTCTGAACGACAAAAATTGACACAACTTTTCAACCCTGGCCTAAGAGGCTCAAAAAGTTCAGGTGACTGATTCCCAGCAAGACAGGACAGGCCATAGAGCTGTAAGTGCAGTGAATAACTGTGCTCCTTTTGCAAGGCCTGCAGTAACATTAAGGACACTATCTTCCTCACAGGCAGGGGATTCTGGCCTCTTGGAAAACTTTACAACAACATTTAATCTACTGTTTCGATTCAGCCTATTTACATCATAGTTTTTTATTAAAATGACTGATGTTTTATGAGAAAGCAGACATGAGTTAGACATGCCACATGACTTAGAAGCTAGAAAAGCAGCTTTGATTTAATTATATTATTTATTTATTATTTCATTTCAAAGTAACATGACATGTAAAAACTGTGATCACTTCAGCGACTTAAATATGAAAAACAGTAGGTAATTTGGGGTAATAGAAAGGAACTACTATCTCAGGATTTCTAACAATGCACAAAAAAGATAGAAATGTCAGACAGTATAATCCACTGCTGCTCATTAATGACCTCGTGTCAATGAGTTGTATTTGTGTGTGAGAAATACTTGCTCTCATTGGTGAGGTCTCAGGTTATATTTGATCAGGGAACTTGAGAATGTTTCCCTGCTTTACATTTGTCTCCCTGGCCCAAACTAATTCTTATAAAGACAGAACCCAAATGCACAACATCATTTCCCACTTTCCACATAAAGGAAACCCAAATACAGGGGTCAGACAAGATGCAAGTAATGCATGGACCAGAACCACAGGGCATGCATCGTATGCTCCAGCAAAAAGGTTAGACACAGCTTTGAAATATTAGTAGGAAACTAATTGAAGAAAACTCATTTGGTTTGTAATGTCTGAAGTGCCCATCAAAAGTGAGTTTCCCCAACATCAGCTTGTCACAAAACCCAGACTCTCAGAATGGGGCTCTGCAGGAAGAAACCTCACTCAAGCAAAGATTTGGCTATCACACATTCGAAAAATTCTTCAATATCCACTTTCTAGTCAATGAAAAAGTAATCTAGAAAAACTTGCAGGACTGGCATCATGATAGGTACATCTTTCAATTCAGTGAGCTAAGCTAATTTAATTTTATCCCTTCTTTAGTGTATCAAGTGAAAGAATCCCCTAATCAGTGAAATATAATATTAAAGCAAAATAGAAGCTTCAATATTAACCCAGTGTAGCATATACAAAACCTCACAAACCACAGTTCTGGGTCCCCAGGTTTTCCGAATTCAAAACCACATGGGTTTCAACTTTCAAATCATAATATTATTTCATTATGCTGAAATATTTAAGATGTTACTACATTTCCTCCTCAGTCTTAGAGACAGATGGAAGAAAAAAAGGAGAAACTACCAAGGAGATGAGTGGGAATTATAATAGCACTGCACAACAAACAATACCATCACCATTTAAAACTACCTCTTTTCTGTGCGTACCAAATGAGACCAGGCTTTCAAATTTCAAAATTAGAGCTTCTAATGGAAGTTTCATTTCATTTTTGTTCCTTGTTTTTGTTCCTGTGTCACTGTAACCCTACTACATCTGAAGTTACTAGCAGATTCACATCAACACATGAAGGAGAAAAATACTCCTTTCTTTTTGTCTGGCCTCTGAAAGAGTTTTTAATGCCTCCCTTATCTATACGCATTGTTTATAAATATGCATAATTCAGTACCTAATTTGGATAGTGATGGACCAAAAGAATTTGCATGGATCACATTCAGAGCAGCTCAGAGAAAATTACTTTGTCAGAGGCACCACTAGTAATTCGTGCTAAGAAATGGATAAAAAACCTCAAAGACATCTGCTTGAAATACCTATGCGTGTATTAGAATAAAACTAACAGAAATATAGAAATTGTTTCCTTAGAAATTTAAGGCAGATTTAGTGAGCTTTAGTCAAATCAATATTGTTGCCAGAACAAATATTCTGGATACACTGGTTTAGGGATTTGTTTTGCTCAAAGTTCCACTGGAAGAATCCTAGATACAGACTGCCCCATTGATTCGCAGGACTATGTGCAGGAATATCAGTTTTTCCCATGCTAAATTACAACAGCAGAGAGGAAAGGTCTTTCCATTCAGAAGAATATTCAGCATAAACTGCTGTAAGAAGGTTTCTTTTGAAACATTATTTCTTTTTTGTTTAATTTAGTTTGGCCGATATGAAATTTGAATAAAGACATGAAAGCCTTACGGGAAAATCTGTGGTGCTTCTAGTCTGTAAATGACAGTTTTAAGCCTCTTATTTTTCTTTTTCATTCCCTTTGTTACCATACTATTGTCAAAAAGCACTGGGGGATGGATCCATCCCCTAAAACCCTGAAGGAATCTTAGCTATTTGCTGAGCACACACAGCAGTACACAGTCAGCACTTGTCTTGTGCAGTGCAAGACTGCCTTTCTTCACAAATGCAGAAATACACTTTATGTCTACAAACATCTACACTATAAAGGTCTTTGATAATTTCAACAAAGTGCCCAAGATGTGATGAGACAGATTGCCAATATGTCTCCTAACTCAGTGACCCATTGTAACCAGCAAAGATGGCTCTGTGCACTTTTTTCCATTAAGGAGTTCACCACTACAGCATCAGCTAAATCAGCTCCATCCTGATGCTTTACTTCACTTCTGACCTGGACTTTCAGTGAATTTTGGTGTGGACCCATAGATCTCTGCTATTTCAGTCCAAGTGCAGGCTCAGCAGCGTGACTAAGCACGGTGGCTATCCTGAAAGGATCCGTACCTAAAGGTTGTGCAGGGGGTTGTGGTGCAGGATCCCCTGGTCCAGCATCAACCCAGCTTGTTCCAAATCAGAAACAATACACTCAGCAGTGAATTGGCTGCTTTGCTCCTGGAATAGAGACTGGCCACCTTCCAAGGAATCCTGCAGTCCTAAGGAGATCTGCTACTCCGCTGTGAGTCATGGGGACTTGTGATTTTCCCGACAGACACCGGAACTTTAAGAATCCATTAATTCTCCTACATAATGTCCTATGGCTCTGTCTCTGTGTGAGCACAGGGAAATGCCAATAGTTCATTTAGTACTAAATAGTTGACCCAGTTTTTTAGTTTTTAAGTTGACCCTCTGCCTTCCTTCAGGGGCTCCATGAAGTCCAGCATCTTTTTTGTCAGACAGTGTCAGACAGTCATACAGATGGGGCAGCCAAACAGTGGTTATGGTTTGAGAGAGCGGTGAAAAGGGAAAGCTGCCCCCTTCCTGTCAAGATTTCACTTTTTGTTGGCAAGGCATAAAGTTGGCTTGAGACTTTGTGGTGTAATGCAAACTGAATAAAATTACTAGATCTTGGAAGGGCTGAAAGGTACTTACAACCATCACTCATTCCAAGTAAAGGTCTCAGCCTTAAACTTCACCAAACTGAACTGAACTGGCAACAGTGACTCAGGGGAGAGGGCGAGAATGCCTGTCATGGGAGGCACAACTCACAGACATCCCATGGGTGGACAAGACACAAGATGCTGGAGGTGAGTGCTGGCAGACATGGTGCCACCCTGACAGCACACTGGGAGCAATGGATCTCCAGGAGAGGCTGACAATGAGCACTGCACACGTTCTCAGGCTCCATCCCTGGGGATGGACAAAGCCACAAACTGTGGGTGGCTCATCTGCACTCACATGAGGCAAAATGCTGATTAGCAGCTTCGGCTTTTTCAGTCTGGGTCTCAACTGGGATAGTGTTCAAAGGCAGAAATACGACAGACTAAAAATAGCTGTCAAAAGCAGAAGTTGGAATCTGGTATAGTATCTGGGGTTATTCAGGCTTGTGAATGTGTGATAAGAGTCTAGGGAATTACAGACCTAACTCTCTTAAGGCATTCCTCCTAAGGCAAACAGTAAAACTCCTGTGATAGGAAATTAAAACATCAAATTGGAGCCTAATCATCTCAGTAGTTTGAGAAAAGAGCTTAATACCTTGACTTTCATTTTATAATTTGCTCTTGATTAAAAAGAGGATGAATTAAACATCTGTGTGACTAGATTTTATTCAGACAGTATAGGAAAGGAAGAAAAAGTCAGTTTTGTGGATATTTTTAAATCTAAGTTTATTTCCTTCCTTATTTACAGTGACAAATGGATTACAGTACAAAAGCAAAGGCTGATATACTTAATTTTAGTACCATAGTGACATATTTTCCTCAGTTCACATATCAGCTTTTCTACAGCAACACTTTATAGAAGAGTGCAGCACAGCAGAAAATATTGCTGGCTGAAGTGCACCCTGCTAACAGCCACATCTCTACTACACACTAGAAGAATTGAGAAATTAAAGATCTTTGCCTCTTCCCATTAGAGAAGATGTCCAAAGTAAACCATGAATTGCCAGCAGCTTTCCTTTTAGAGTTTAAGCCACACTCATCCAAAGCCCCCAGTGTTTGCCCTCCTTTTGCTTTATTAACCTATCAAAGTCTCAGAGAACGCATCTGTGCACAAGCTTGAACTGGCCAGGGGTGTGCTGACAACTCATCCCGTGGCCAAACACAGCATTAGCTCTTCATCCTGCAGGGCTCCCAGCCTCCCCACACAGCCACGAATGCAGCTCCCTGCAGGAGCACATCCCCAGCTCCCGCTGCTGCCCTTCCCATTTGAGATGGAATTTGGTGTAACTCCATCCTGTCTGCTGTCCTAAACAGTTTGTGTGTTCAGACATTCTGTGTTTAAGCCTCTGCAAACTTTGTGGGGACATTCCAGGATGAGACAGCTGTTTCTGCATCATTTCAGAGAATTTTAGGAGCCACTGTTGAAGCTGTGGAAGCAAGCAAGGACCTCTTTAAAAGGTCTGACTGATCATATTGCTATTAAATGTGGACTGACCACTATTAATCCACAGAAAATTTGTACAAATCTCTTGCAATAAGAAAATAGGTGTGGAGGAAATAGCAGCTTTGCAAAATTGAAGCCTGTGTTTAATTTTCTAACAGGCAAGTTTATGAACCTGATTCCTATAATTGATGGCTATACACACAGTTCCCTGTCCTGAGTTCCATCCAATACAAACATTGGGTTTCCAGCAGGAGAAAGCTGTGATATGAGCTGCAGCAAGAAGGCCAAGCACTAGGGAAGAGTGCACACTACCCAGATGGTGCAGAATGTACAAGACAGCCTTGCTGCTTCTTTCATAAAATATATGTTTACTTTTAGTAGGTAGGTCTTGATCTAGGAAAAGAACAGGCAAGCAATGGTATATTGCCCAGATATAGCCTGGAAATTAATTTCATTTAGCCTGTGATGTCTTTCTCTTCTGACTTAGACTGTGCTTATGAAAAGAATATGCATAAGATAGATAGATAGATAGATAGATAGATAGATAGATAGATAGATAGATAGATACACAGATATAAATATATATATATGGATATATATATGGATAGATACAGTTTTCCAGTTGATTTAGGTTTGTTCCTTTCTACCCAACAGCTGCTGCTGTCATTCCTTCATCTTTCTCCTCTGCTCTCATTACTCCTTTCCCTCACATTTGTCCTCTTGCCATTTTCTTTTTAAACTGGATGCAAAACCAACAACATTTTTTCTCAGTGTGTTAAAAGCATTAAAAATGTTCATGAAAAGTAAATTCTCCCTAATACATAGCAGCTTGCTATATATAACTCTAATCACAGCATATAAAGCCTATCTATAAAAAGTTCTAAAAACAGTGGGGTTTTCTCACAACTTTCATTTGTCATTGACATTAGCCCTGCTACAAAAAGCAAAGTAACTATAAATAAACTAGTCAATATCTGAAAAGGGGAAACTATTAGAGCTAGCTATGGAGTGTTTGGGTTTTCACTCCCGAGGCTATACAGCAGTAAGCCCCCTATTAAAGTTGTGTTTTCTGAGATCCCAGTGAACTGCATGAAATTCCAAAGATGTAACCAAGGCTTGCTTTTTTAATACTTTAGGTACTTGTTTGCATGTAAATAGAAAATGCCCCTTTCAGCTTTTGCAGTCTTTCTCTCAGAGAGGAAGATCACCAAAAACTTTCCCACAGAGGCAAATAATTTATAACATCAGTCAATGAGCAACTGGGCCTAGGTGCAAGGGACAGCAGATAATGAATATAAATGTCTGAGATTTGCCAATAGCTTTTTACTTTATGACCTTGGGCAAAATATTTCAATATTTTTTTAATTTTTGACTTTGGGCAGAACTCCTCATTATTCTTTATGTACATATGTAGAGTCACTTGTGGCTGCCTGCTACCAGAATTATCTGATAACATATGAAATATTTAAATTGTGCTTAGGATAACAAAGTTGATTCTAAGATTTCAAAAGCTGAGATCAGAGTCAAACTGAATTTGCTTTTCAGCTATGGGGGAAAAAAAAGAATTGTATTGTATGCAGAACAACACACCATCACTTTGCATGTTGAAAGATTGTCTCCTTAGCCCTATGATTTAGTCAAATTTTCTGGATAAGCAACCCATTCTTCATAAATATGAACAGTATTAACTATCAGGCAAGATAAATCCATGGTGCTGTAAGTGAACCTTACTTTAAGGTCAAAGCCATCCCTCTGGCTATTGCTTGCAAAATGTGCAAGACAGAGAATTGTACACATTTATTTTTTCTACTCTATTTCTCTCTCTGTCTTTTTAACTTATTTGACCACCCTGGGCTCAAAGCTCTCATTTGCAGATGAGTGTACTTTCCAGGTGGCTTTCCCCAGCCTTTCTAATGGGAGAAATTTTCTCTTTAAAGTGTATACAAACCATCACTTAAGTCCAAAGAAAAACATTGGCTGAGTGGATGTCAGTTTTACAATGCTGTTTATTACCAGCTATATAATCCCAGTTTGGGGCAAGGATTACTCAGCATTTACAGATAATCCACTCAGATCACTGCTACACCAAATGAGGACAGCACAAGGTTATACCAATTTAATCACTTTAGTTTCAATAATCATTTCACAGAAAAAAACGACAAAGTGACACTAACATATGACTTTAATAAAAGTAATAAGTTTCTTTTAGCTCTCATGTTGAAAGCCACAAGGTGAAAGGTAGAGAACACAAAGCTCATTCACAAGTACAAGGAAATTGGCAATACCAAGCACCTCCTGTGTTTCTCCAGCCCCTGTAGAATTAGGGTCACTTCACAAATCAGCCTCCCAGCAAATCAGATCAAGGAAACTGAAACTAAGTATTAATGAAAATTCAGAAATAATGTCATATACTGATATTTGCTCAGCCACATCAAGCACATTTTGAGAAGCCATGTCGAACTAGATTTGACAGAAATAGCGTCTTAATTGCTAAATTTACAATCTGATTTAGCAATCACATGATTTAGGAAGTAAAGGACCTAATATGTTAGGACACAGATATACTGAATGCCTTTCCCTAGTTTTCAGGCACATATTATTCTAAACAGGGTCAGACACCACTCAGCTCAGGTAGAATCACTGAGCTCATCACGGGATGTGGGTTGTGAACATCTGCCTAATTCACAACCTCAGCCATGGAAAAGAGTCAAAAGCCAAGTTAACAACTTTTACAAATATTCCCACAAAAGCTGCAATACATGAATCACCAGAAGACTGAACTTGCAAGTGACAAACAAAGAGCAATTTGGCACAGGCATCATGACAAAGATAAAGAGAAACCTCCAAGTGGGCCTGGGGAGACAGCCATGAACTGCTGATAAAATCCTTCTCCTACCCATCCTCATATAAGAAGTACAAAACAACAAGTTATTCCTACCTCTACAATATGTCTTTCACAAAAAGGTTCATTTTCTTTAATAGCTGGGATAAATTCATTGCTCACAAGAGTCACTATCATGCTTTCCTAGCCCTGGCTCAGCTGTGCAAGCAGACAGCTAGCACTGAATAATTTAGCGGGGTAGGGGGTTACTTGGAGAAGCAGGGTGGGGGAAGGTAAAGAAAGCTAATAACTACAGCAGTCCCCCTCAATCATCTCCTAAAAAGGGTCAAAGTGCATCTGCCCTGAAAAATCCAGGCCATATCTTGCCTGAATTCCTGACATTTGCAGAATTCCAGACACGATTAAGAGAGCATTAACAACAGGGAAAAGCACGGACCATGTGGAATACAAACAGCAATTATCAAAACCATTGCCAAGTTTATGTCCCAGGGATGCACACTTTGTTAAGTGAAATGGTTCTGATAAGCAAAGTATGGCAGCTAGGGAAAGCAAAGCATGGCAAAAGAGTTCTTTGGTGAGCTCTCTCCCTTGGGCTGCCAGGAGGGGCAGGAGATTCCACAGGGCTGAAGTCATCTGAGCTCAGAGAAGGTCCTCAGCATGGCAATGACACACCTTCACTATCACCATTCTCCAGCTTGAGAGGAAACCACCCTACCAGCCAGGGAGTTATCTGTACCTTCTCCTAGGCTTTTCTCCTCTTCTCTCACTCCTTCAGTAAATCATGTTATCAATGAAAACACAAACAAAACCCAATTTAGACCAGAAGAATCTTTCCTTTTTCTTTTTTTCTTTCTTTATTCTTCAAAAGAGAGCCAGCAGAATTTCAAATATCTTATGACTGGTGATGAGAACATGAAGAGAACATTTCACAGTATGTGGCAAACATAAATTTTTAATTTAAAGCATGTAGCTGCTTCATGAAAAAAAAATTCCTTCTGGCACAGGCTAAAATGGTTACAGAATCCTGAAAACCAGTACCAGCCATATACATACTGATGTGACAGGAGGCAAACTGTCACCAGCTTGAAGGCAGTGACTGGATCCATAATCTTAAATTAATGTATATGGGGATAATTCACTTAATGCATTCAACTTTTATAAGTTATATCAAAGAGCATATTTTCTTAATTGCCAAAACTGCCAGGAGGCACACAGTAACACATTAAGATGCCAGCTACAATCCACAGTTTGCACCTCTGAAAGACTATTGAGAACATTGTGAAAGGTACAAAAGAAAGGATTTGAGGCAGAGAAAATATCTAAAATATCTTCAAGAGGCAGACATAGAGACAGCTTACAGGGAGAGGATTGACAGACAACATGGCTGCATGCAGTTATGTCATAGAGAAAAACAGCAGGCTCATTAATTGAGGAGCATAATCCTCACTGGTCAGAAGCTGATGCCAGATAAAGTTAAATTGAAAGTAATCATTTGTTTGGACTTTGTCAATCATCAACAAAAAGCTATCAAAGCAAACCTCCCCTAATTTCAGATCAAAACCAGATGCCTTTGGGAAGGCATGTTTAAGTTAAACAGGAAGCAATGTGTTCAACATGGATAACAGGATAAAGTGTAGCAGCCTGTGAGATACAGAGAGCAGACCACACTATTGCCTTCCAGCTCAGGCCTCATGAATCCCTGAGTTGTTGTGGTGGGCTTGCTCAGACACTGCCATGAACCATTTCTGTGCATTTCACAAGGCTTGAGCTTCATGTACACCCTGGGCTGCACTGTGCATTCTCTGCATGAACCTCTCCTCAGCCTGTGCCAGAGGCAACTTGTTAGTTCACTAAAAATTCATCTGAACAAATTTAGCAAAAATAAAGACAAATAAATCAGTTCTGAAACCTGTGTCTGAGAAGCTAATTTTCAAGATATGTGTAAGTTGGTGAAATAAGAATCAATTTCCTCTGGAATGTGCTTCTCCTCAGCAAGGGCTATTTCAATGCCAATGTGCTCTCTCACATCATCTGGTTTGGCTGTTATACTATTAAGTGGAAGTGGTAATGGGTAAAAATGCTAATTTTCTGATGTGACTGAGCAGGGTTTAAGGTCTAGGAGGGTTTAATAGCCTTAATATGCATATTTGAAAGAAACAAGACCTGAAATTTCCAGTGTAAAAATCAGGGAATATTAGATTACAGTGATTGAGAAAAACAATTGGGAGAAGATTCAGAGACTTGAAAACACAACTATGCTAAAGCTGTAAGCACAATTCTGAGAAGTGATAAAGCAACCAACAAAATAACCAAAACAACCAAATATCAATGGAATTGCAAGGAACGGGGCAGGGGGAAATCAAACCTCATCCCTGCCATGGGCTTCCTGCAGGGCAGCACAGCACAAAACATCCCCTTCCCTCAGGGCAGGCAGAGGGACCACGTGGGGAAAAGCAGCAGCAAAACCCCAGCAAGGCTGGGAGCCCCCGGAACACTGTCTGCTCCAAGCACTGCCCAAGAAATTCATGCCAACAGTGTTCTCTGGAGGGGCTGGGGTTGAACGTGCTGCCCTTTAAGGATACAGGACATGTTTGGATCCAAACATTTGAGATGCCGCTCTTTGGACCCAATCACTACAGGAGAGAGAGTGGAAAATTGTGAAAGAAAAGAAAAAAGGAAAGGGAAAGAAAGAAAGAAAGAAAGAAAGAAAGAAAGAAAGAAAGAAAGAAAGAAAGAAAGAAAGGAAGGAAGGAAGGAAGGAAGGAAGGAAGGAAGGAAGGAAGGAAGGAAGGAAGGAAGGAAGGAAGGAAGGAAGGAAGGAAGGAAGGAAGGAAGGAAGGAAGGAAGGAAGGAAGGAAGGAAGGAAGGAAGGAAGGAAGGAAGGAAGGAAGGAAGGAAGGAAGGAAGGAAGGAAGGAAGGAAGGAAGGAAGGAAGGAAGGAAGGAAGGAAGGAAGGAAGGAAGGAAGGAAGGAAGGAAGGAAGGAAGGAAGGAAGGAAGGAAGGAAGGAAGGAAGGAAGGAAGGAAGGAAGGAAGGAAGGAAGGAAGAAGGAAGGAAGGAAGGAAGGAAGGAAGGAAGGAAGGAAGGAAGGAAGGAAGGAAGGAAGGAAGGAAGGAAGGAAGGAAGGAAGGAAGGAAGGAAGGAAGGAAGGAAGGAAGGAAGGAAGGAAGGAAGGAAGGAAGGAAGGAAGGAAGGAAGGAAGGAAGGAAGGAAGGAAGGAAGGAAGGAAGGAAGGAAGGAAGGAAGGAAGGAAGGAAGGAAGGAAGGAAGGAAGGAAGGAAGGAAGGAAGGAAGGAAGGAAGGAAGGAAGGAAGGAAGGAAGGAAGGAAGGAAGGAAGGAAAGAAAGAAAGAAAGAAAGAAAGAAAGAAAGAAAGAAAGAAAGAAAGAAAGAAAGAAAGAAAGAAAGAAAGAAAGAAAGAAAGAAAGAAAGAAAGAAAGAAAGAAAGAAAGAAGGAAAGAAAGAAAGAAAGATAATTTTAAATAAATATATATATATATAAGAACAAACAAAGAAAGAAGAGGGAAACAGGAGGGAAAGGAATAAAAGGAATATAGGATGAGAAATCTTTCCTGTTCTCTCTGAGCCCACAAATCCTCAGGACCACCCTGGATATAAGTGAAAACATACCAAAAAGAAAAGAGGAAATGCTTTTCACAGAGCTGTTACATTTCACCTCTCAGCTTTAGAAGTGCCAGGCTGCCATTTTCAGAACTTATATAAGTACTGGTTTTACCCTCAATTTTCTTTAGTAGTGAATCATTTTACAATAGCAATCTATTTTTAAAAATTATGGCAAGAATCAACTCTCAGAAAGCAGCATCTGTCATATCCATTCCTAAATGCAAACTTGTTTCATCCCATTATGAATCCTGGTTAGTAAACAAATCCATAAATCCATTTTGACAATGTCATCAGATCAAGCACTGTTTTATTCAGGGGTGCAGGAGGGCATGACAGGACAAGAAAAAACTTCAGAAGAATAACAGAAGACTAATTTTTTTAAACGAAGTGAGAGAAAACATGAACAGTTCAGTGAAAAATAATTATTAAAACCCACACCAACCTCATTTCTTCATATCCAGCTGCATTGAACTGGGCCTGTTTCCACCAGGAGTGAAGGTTTTTTTTCCCCATATTCCATATGGGGAAAAAATTCCCTTCCCAATTACACAGCTATGATGGATTTTGGTGGGGTTATTTTTGGTTTGGGTTTTTTGGGATTTTGTTTTGTGGGTTTTTGGTTTTGGGGTTTTTTTGTGCCAAATCCAATACAGAAAATTAGTCACCATCCTTCATTCATCTGAGGGGAAAAACTTGAAGCAATTTCCTTTGGTTGAGGACAAGGAGAGAGCCTGCAATACAATACAGTAAGTTCACAGTACCCATGGTCTGAATGCATTTGCTTCATGACATATGAGATATTCATATGGGGCTAAAATACACACATGTCCTGCATATTTATATCTGGCAAGGGGCTACATGACATTTCCATTCTAAAAGATTTGTGGAAGATTTTATAAAGATTAGCTTCATTTAAAATGAAAAAAAAAAAAAAAGCAAAACCAACAGAACCAAAAGTGTTGCAATGTAAAAAAAAAATCCTGGATTAGGGAAATGGCCTTTTTTATGCTGTGAAGTTTAGCTAAACTAGGAATTTTCACAACTCTGTATGTACCCTCACAGGTTTTTCTAGGGAAACTCCACGTCAAGAGCAATAAATTACACAGGGACAATTGGAGTATGCCTATACCAGTAAGTGACACAAGGAGATGCTCCCAGGCACTGCAATTTATATCATTTCCTTCTGGTCGGTTTTGACTTACACTGTGGGGAGCACTCACAGACTGCTTCCAGGGGTAATTTGGAAGTCAGCTTGGGTCCATTGCTGACAGGTGGTCTGCATGGCTGCTTTGGAGGGTGGGAGTTTGCCAGCACAGCTGAGAGCTGCTGCCCAGGCAATGCTGAGTGCACCAGTCTGCACCAGTGCCAGGCTGATGCTGCTCCTAAGCAAGCACTCTGTGAGCAGCACATCTAGAGCTGCTCTTTTTGCCACCAGAGAATGAGAGTCTCCATATGAGCTGTGTCCAGCTTTTCCCACAATCTCTCATGCAGTCTCAGGGCTTCCCACATCCTCTAGGAGGAGGAAGGAGGAGAAAGCTCAGCTCCCTGTTCCCTGCCCACAGACCCCACACAGAGCCCAAAGCACCCTGGGCCAGCAGTTGGACAACTTCACTCATCCCCCTCATTCCTAGCAGCAGAAAGCACAACAGGAGAAACTTGCTCAGTGCTTAAATAAAAGTTACATATGCTACAGGAGTGATTATAGTTTGACAACACACATTTCATTTTACTTTTTATACTGATGTTGGAAAATTTTCACAAATTCTTTATGATATTTTGGTTGACAAAGCAAATGTCTGTGAAAGTTACGAAATGCCACATTGAGATTTCTGTGCAAACATTATATATCTGCATCTCTGATGTAAGTTTCCTCCTGAACCAGTTTTCCCCCCCTTGCAAATTCCTCACTGCCAAATAAATGTATTTCCAGCTGTATCTGTGGGAAACAAACAGTGTCATACAATGAATGAGCAGCTAGGAAATGCACACCTGTCATAAACTAAAGCGCATCTCGTGGGATATATTGTATTCCATTCCCAGCTTACCAAGAGAGGATACAATGAAAAAATGGATTGGTGTCAAATGCCAGATGTTTTCAAGCCTCTCTAATTAGGTAAAAATTAAACAACTGCTATGTCCTATATTATAGATATTTTGCAGATGTGTAATTCACATAAACATAAAGTCTGATTTTCATTTACACAGAGGCCTCTTTACACTGCTTTGGCATCACAACATTGCTTAATATTGGCCTTAGTTACTCATGTTTGCATTTCAAGCTCTTTTTTTTTTTTTTTTACTGAGAGAGTAAAATAATCAATTTCACAGAAGCACCCCAGAATAAAGCCCACAGTATGATGGGGATGATTTTTGCAAAGAGTCTTGAGGGATACCAGAAGGAAAAAGAAGTCATGTTCTCTTTTAGTACTTATATTCCATGTAGAACAAGTCTGCTGAGAATGACTAGGTTCAATTCATCTGTACTGTACAACTTTACAAATGTCATTGCATATTTAATTGCAACTGTGATTAATTTGCTCATGAGGAACACAAAATATTAAGCTATTTCCATTACCTGCTTAGCCCCTCTCCTCAGGCTCTGCACAAAACCCAAAGCTGAAGAACATCTAGGGAAATAAATAATCAAGTAAATCCTGTTTGTACCAAAACAGGACAGTTTCTCATCTTACAGATTAAAATAAGAGGAAAATTATCATTAGTTAAGGTAAAGGGAATAAAACTTCAGTGAAAAAAATCAATATTGAACTTAATTAATTACTTAATTCTGTTCCTAACAATCTGAGGGGGATGGGGGGGGAGAGAGTTCCTGTGTTTTTTTTAACAAAAAGGCTGATTTATCTGTCCCACACAGTTATCATACATTAAAAGCTATAAGATGAAGGATACTTCGGTGCAAATAGGTCTGCTCACTCAACATGATTTCTTTGTACCCTCATCCCAAGTGAAAATTGCCAGATCTTTCTATAGTCAGATACAAATTTGTAACCATAACAATTAAGTCGTGTTTTAAAAGAAAGAATATCTCTTTTACATAGAACTGAAGATGGGAACATGATTGACAATGTTTATCAGCATCTGACTCTAACTATTTCAAATTCAGCTTTCTCATTCTCCTCAGACATGGATGTTTGTATTAGCACTGCAACTGCAACACAGTCCCTCCACTGGGGACTGCTGGGAAGAAAAGCCTGATAAACCATATGGTTAATAGAAAGAATGCCTGGACTGAAAATTATTATTACTACAGAAGATTAGACAAACACATTCACAGTGTATCATTTTGCCCTTGGAGAAGATTCAAGCATAGTTATTAATGTTTTTGATTTCTTTCTCAGCATTCCTGAATTATTATTTGTCTTTTAGCCATCTGGTCCAATTGTTAATTTTCCTTAGAGATGGGCAGTCACACCATGTGCTTATGGTAACCATCATTTTGGTAACTAATTTTTTTGCTATTATAGGCAGTATCTGTCCAAATGATATTGCACTAGTTGAAAACATTTGTCCTAAAATCCAACAAGATGTCACGAGATAATCCTGATTAAAATGCTGTAAGTTTTCTTGCTATGTTACAAATTGCTCAGAGAAAGAGGGTGTTAGTCTAATCCCCATGTTCAGCTCTGTTTGGAAGAGTTTTGCGAACTGCAGAGAGGTCTGGTTTCTTGCTTAATTTCTTGTTCATTTTGTGAAAAAAATTCAAAATTACAAGGGGAGAATTGTTTTTCACATGCACAGAGCATAAGGATGAAGGCTGCCACCTGTTCATGGACAGCATATGCAGAAGTAACCTCAAATATGGGCTGACAAGGCAAGGAGAGCCCAGGAGACATCAGCAGTTGGGCTAGAAACACCATCCCAGTAATCCAAGATACTGTGCAATATGCATGTGGGATAAGTATGTCCAATGCTATGTAACATACCCTAGAAGTCACACATAAATCCTGTTCCTCCTGATGTAGTCTAAGCTGCAGGGCATGTCAATGTGTGTGATGTTGTCACGGTTTGGAAAGACAGGTGTCTGCTAAGGAAGGCAGGAGCCTCCCCTGAAATGGAAAAATGTAAATCCCCTCCCTCTGAATTGTTATAAAGTTGAAATTAAGGGGGGCTCTTTGGAAAAAATATGGGAGCAGGAATGACAGTTCTTTATTAGGGAAGAAAATAAGAAGATAAAATAAACAATGCAGTAAACTAAAACAACACTGACAGAGTCAGAATACAACCTGGCACCCTGTGGGTCAGGGTGCTGGTAATAGTCCTGTTGGAATTGTGGCTGCAGTCCTCCTGCAGTGTCAGGTGTGGTTCTGTTGGAGCAGGGATCCTGTAGAAAGGTGTAGTCTTCCTCTGAAGATCCAGTGGAAGAGGCAGCTGCTCCTCTGGGAAATCCAGTGGAGAAGATGGATTTGGTTTCAGAACCTCAAGATTATATCCAGGTAGAAATGCTTGGCTCCTCCCTCTGGGTGGAGCATCTCCCAATGGGATGCTGTAGTTCCTATCAGTCATGCAGTGACATTCAATAGCTGTTATCAGCAGATGCCTCCCCAGAGGGAGGAGTGTTTGTGGAAGAGATAAGGAAAACTGCCCACTTAACAGAAGACAACTGCCATACAGATGGCAAATAGAATACAATTTTCTTGGCAATCCAGGAAAAATGTCAATACTTTCATATCTTTTCTGTGATTTTTCTCTCATTTGCTTACTTGTTATGTCTCCATCTCTCAATTCTTTTCCAAAGTCTTATTTAATACTTGCTCTGCCACTTTTTAACCTTTACTTCAATCATCTTTCTTCCCTGTGAAAGAATGGGGATAATTTCACAGCATGATGAAGCATTATCCAAATGCACTTGTGCAGGCTCTGGACTGGACAGGCAGTGTCTGGATTCATTAGCATGCACTCCCAGACTAAATTTCATTTGCTAGACACATCTCAGAGAAGTGTTAGTTCAGCTGCTTGTGGTGGCCATGCCTTGGTGTTCCATGCTTGGTGTTTCAGTGGAACATTGCTGCACCTCACTGTATCAGCAGACACTGAGCACAGCTGCCTCTGGTGCTCAGACGAAGGATCACCATGATTTTTTTTTTTTTTAATAATAGGCACTCTCAATTCACTCAGGCATGAAAAAAGCTGCAAAAGTAAAGTGCTGGTTGAGGTGTAGGTCACAGGATCCAAACAAATTACACTGGCATTGTCCCTTCTATATCCTTCTCTCAACAACATCAGCACGAACAATTAAATACCAGTAACAAAAGGGCAGTATCCATCTCAGCAACACTTTACTACTGGAGCCATTGAAGATGGCAAAAGACTGATAGCTGCATGTATTGCCATCCATCACAAGAGCTCAGCACTCAGATAGGATGTATTAGAGAGAACTTGCCCCAGGAGTTATGGTCAAGGGGATCACAGAGGAAGGAGGAAGGGGCTGCTCCACCCCATTCACAGGCAGCAGGTAGCCCAATGAGCACTCTCACCTCCAGGTTCCAAAACAATGCTCCCAACCTGGCCCCATGCCTGCCCAGCTATGCCTCCCAAGGCCTGTCTGGCAACTGCAAGCTGCTCCAAGAGGAGTCCCACAGTATGGGGAACAAGCTGAAATACACACCTGCCTCATATTGGAGTAGGAGAATTTCTTTCATTTTCCACTTGTCCAGCAAAACTACATGTGTGTGAACATGGAGGACAGATGCATGGCTGAGCTGGAGCTGCTGGAAACTCCTCACAAACATCTGCATCACTCAGTGGCTTTGGGAAATATCAGCAAGGCTTTATAGGATAGTGGGTTTTCAGGTAGGGGAAAGGAAGTTTACCAGCACTGTTGAACAGTGGGGACAGAGACCTCTGTCTCTCCCCACCAAAAGCCAGCCCAACCACTCATTAAAATATTCCTCTCTCTGCCAGCACAGGAGGAGCTCTCACCTCCCCTACAGTCAGAAGGGACTTTGTGCTCTAACCCGAGTGCCCTTACCCCACACAGACCAGATAGCCTGATTCCCTGTCTCTGCTCCTCACCATCCTGCCCATTCTCACCAAGGAAAGCATTTCCTTCCTCCAGTAAGAGTCCCCTTCCTTCCCTTGGTCACCCCTCACAGCGCTCCTTCCTACACCCCTGTGCTTCCAGCAGCACTGACACAGCTGGGAAAGAAGCTGTAGGAAATGTTCTCCCTGTACCGTGGGGAGAAGGAAGCCAGAGTCAGGAGGGTCCCATAGCTTGGACCTGAGGATCCTGCTTCCCCACCAAAGATGGGAACCAGCCACCACTCATCCTGCAGTGCTCAGCTCCCCTGGGGATTCCTCCTGTAGCTGCACCAGCATCACGAGGCGTTTGGTGAACAGATACTCCTCCAGAAGGTGTTCTTCAGCAGGAACACCACAGGCAGCCAGCAGTCACCATCTCCTCATTCCTCTTCATCTCTGTAGACAGCTGCCTTGGGCAATCACATCATTAAAGAGCCCGATGGTTTTACTTCCACCCACTCCTTTTCCCAGCAATCCACTGAGCCCCTGGCCACCCAGACACCTCTCCCCTGAGCCTTCCCAGCCAGGAAAAACTGCTCCTTGGGGGCCTCAGAACAGACCCAGCTTTTAAGATACAGCAGCAGCAACAACAAAATGATTTGGGAAGGGTTTTAAGTACATCTGTTCCTCTAATGAGTTTGTAGCATGGCCTCTTCAATGCAACTGAGGGGATAGAAGTGAGCAGCAATCAAAGGATCCCTTTGTCCCATGGGAGCACACAATACAATATATCACCAAACCTCATCTGTTTTAATAGCTTCCCTTCCCAAACACACCCTGGGCCTTGTAAAGCAAGAAGAGTCATTAGACCATTGGCCTCACCTTGAGGAAGTTTACTGTTGATCTGTAATCTCTTGGGTTTTATCTCTGAGAAAAGAGCAGTGGCACGTCTGGAAGAACCTCTGTCTACGTCAGTCCCTATGGCCCTGTTTGCTTGCCCCCACTGTGAGCCTCCTCAAGAGCTAAACTGCAAACAAACCAGTTCCTACTTTCAATAAAATTCAAAGGAAGTCTTCGTTGAGATGTACTGGGAATCTTAAGTGCCAAAACAAAACCTTTGTGTTCCAGTCCTTAGCTTGGGGATTTAAATGGGATGCCTATTTCTTTAATTTTCTACTTTTAAAGAGCATTCCAGTTCTTACTACATCAGTATTTTTATTCTGAATATGATCATTCCTATCACAAAGGAGGAACAGATGGACTTTCTGCCCATTATTGTAAAGCAATTTAGTTCCCTCATATTGACTGTGTCAATATTGAATTCCTGAGCTTGAATGCTATCAGAGAGTGAAGCCCTTGCCGAAATCCTTTCCTCAAAACCACAATATTTCTTGATGTGTGTAACTCTGAATGTCTTAAATGAAGCATTCAAGTGTAAAGAAGATAGGGACCTTGGAATTTGGTCTGTGATTATGAACACCTTTCTATTGGATTGGTCAATTATCACACATCACCTCCCAAGTAAAATAGATCCCTAATCTTTTTGCATGAACATGTATCTGCATTCTAGCAATACAAAGATTAATCAGAAAAAAACCTTTCTGTGTTACTAAATCATACAGAGGAAACAAAATAGAAAGTTTAACAAAAATTGTTTCACCTAAGCTTGTTCAAATAGAAAAAACAAAACAAAACAGGTGGATATGTGACAGCTATAATTGATACAAACAATGTTTTTAATTTCAACTCAACATATAAGTATCTTCTTTGTAAGTCTGATGAAATTAAAAAAAACCAGAAATCTGTTTATCAAGTTCATCATGCACAGAACCAGAAATAAATGGTTTTAAACTGAAGCAAATGAGGTTCATGTTAGATGGGAGGTTCTGTAAAGCATTTGAGAAAGATGATTGCCTAAGGAAACTCAGAGATTTCTATCACTATAATTCCTACAAGAACAAGTTAGACAAATTTGACAAGACATATATTACATATTCACCCAGGACTTCTTGGCTCAGGAAGGAACAAAAAAAATATTCAGTGCAGATCCTTGTTCTGTGTTATCACCTAAGTGATATTAATTTTTAATTACACAGTATTTACTACCTATCATTTAAGAAACATGTAACATGTTTGTATTTTTGCAGCTTTCTTTCTTATTTGACAAATAAGAAAACAGCAGAAAAATTGTTTCATTACAGCCTTTAACAAATCTATAGCAAAGTCAACAATTCAGGAGTTTCAGCACTCATTCTTATGTCCATTAGTGGGATTTAATGGCTCTTCATAAAGGACTAGCAAACACAGATTGGTTTCTAGAGACACTACCCAGAAATTCTTTGCTATTTGTGCACTGTTTCAAATGAAATATCATTTAAAGCAAGTTTTATTAGTTTTAACCGTGGCAGCTGAACTTGCAAAAATATTCTTTCTACCATCACCTTGAGATCACAAAAGAAGTCCCAGGAGACTTCAACCAGCAACTGCATGAGCTGACTGTGGTGATGCTACATGTCACGTGTGGTGGAATAGGGAAATGCAGAACTAGGGTTTTACAAGCAGACTTGAGGGGGGAAAAGAGTTTAAAATCTCTTTTAGGGCTTTGTGCAACATTAGCATCTTATCTTATTCAAAATACAATTTTTAGATTTTATCAAAGTACCTAACATCAAGTCATTAAGAATAATTTTTTTTTTTTTGGATCCTATGCTTCCCCTTACTTTTTTTTCAAAAGCAACATGGTCAGGCTTTGATTTTCACATAACTTTAGAGTTCAGCTCTGCATTTGTTTTTTAGAAAACAAACATACTTTCAAATCTTTAGAAACTGTTTATTATTTAAAGAATCATATTTGATAAATGAATTGTGATAAAGTGTACTAAAAACAAAGCACA
This sequence comes from Ammospiza nelsoni, assembly GCF_027579445.1. Classification (NCBI taxonomy): domain Eukaryota; kingdom Metazoa; phylum Chordata; class Aves; order Passeriformes; family Passerellidae; genus Ammospiza; species Ammospiza nelsoni. The sequence continues at coordinate 100,215,823 of NC_080634.1, forward strand.
GATAATGATGAATTGTGCACAGGTAATAAAGAACTTGAAGACAAAAAGCTTCAAAAGCAAAAATAAAATAGTCAGAATTAAAAAGCTATTAATAGCACTTACGGAAAGTTCTGAGATAAGATAAACCTGAAATACTTTGAAGTGTGCATTGAAGTGAAGGAAACAACCTTCCCTTTACTCTGCTTCATCAGCAGCATTGGTTTAGAGTCCTTCCTGGCTATGTGCACCCTAGGAATATATGCTCCTGAAAAGCAGTTTGCTGAATTGAACACTGGGAGGGTGGAAAAACTCATTATTTTATTAGGAACCTGAACTTCTTGGATCTGTCTCTGGCTACATTTGCCAAGGAGCACAATGCACTGGAAGAATAATTTAAAAATCAAGAAACATTTTTCCAGCAGTGACATAATTTTCCATTTTGGTTATAAATGTTTTAAGGTATTTCTAGGTTTGCTGTTATAGCCCTTTGTTTTAGTACCATCATTGTATCCCATCACATAATAAATATTAGCATGCACAATGTACCAGTTTGTATAAACTGCTGTACATATTTCAACACCTACCTACCTTCAGTAACCTTGTCCAAGTATTGAGTTAATCATAACTGTACATAACTGTACTGTACCAAAGCCTGTACATTTGAGCTTTTGCATTATTTTTAATTTTGTCTGAGTTGTAGTGTATCTAGCCCCTCCATAAGACAGCCCTCATTAAGAGTGCGAGTGAAGAATGTCCTAGGAGTAGAGACTGTGTGGAAGCTGAGGTTCACGTCTGTGCAAGGACACCTCAGGCCACACCATATCAGTAGTTTTGGTTCCTGGGCTACACCTGAAGGAAGGAGGAAGAGATTGATTCTTAGGAGCAATGCTTACAAACCCACACATTGTGGAGGTTGAGATTTTGTTTTCTCATGCACACCTGAGACCACAGCCTGAAATCCCAGCAAGAACTGAGCTCATGTGTTTGGGCATGAGAGCATTGACTTACCCCTTAATAGTACTTACATTATTGCAATAAAGTCAGCAGTAGTTGTGTCTACCTCATTGAAGACATGGTTAGAGCATTTCTCCATTTGAGCTTGTTTAAGCCACAACTCAGATTTTGCCAGAGACTGCCATAACCAGGCATTCCTCTGTTGTGGTGTGTTGGTATGTTCTGTTTCTTCCCCCCCTTTGTTACGATGGTTCTGTCCTCCCAGTTTTCCCCACCCTAGTTTCTGTCTATTACTTAGTTGCTATGGTTGCCCCCATGTCATGTAATTTCCCCACCCTGTATCTCCTAATATGTATTATTTTCCCTCCTCCCTGGGCCCAGTCAATCACTCCCCACCACTCCCAGTCTTCCAGAATGTTCCTCTCAGTGGGAGTAGTGATTGGCTGAGGTCCCGGGGCCCCTCCTTTATAATGTATCGATTAGTTCTCCCTTACAGTCTATTATGTTAAGCACGTCCCCTGACTTCCCCTGATTGGTTTTTTGTAAATCCCACCTCCAGTTACCACCTCCCTTTATAATCCCATGCCCAATTTTTTTTCTCGCGCGCGGTCACTCCCTGCTGGTCGCCCCCCGGGACATTAAACTCGTTTGACCCCAGAGTGTGTCCGGCTCTTTTCTGCTCTGCCCTATTCAGCAGCTCTACCCCGAGACCTCGTCCTGCAGGCACAGCCCAAGGCTATTACTGCCGAGGGGTGCTTGAAGCTGCCAGCCCTGGGGCCTTGCCACCGGGGCTGACACCCCCTGCTGCAGTGGGACTGTTGGCCACCTTCTCAGCTAGCCAGGTCACAGGGTCTCCGGCCAGTCATCGCTGCAGATTGGCGCCCAACGTGGGGCCCTTGCTCGGACCCCGTGGACGAGGTCATCGGACCTCTGGACACTAATCTACCACCGGTCGCAGCAGGCTCCATTATAGGAGCAGCGCTCCCGGTGGACCCGGAGCTACAACTCCTCTCACCCAAGGAGAGCTCCGAGGGCGGAGTTCTGCCTCTACCGGATCTTCTTTTCGCCGTTCGTCTGATTGGTAAGCCCCTGCCTTGGGGGTCTTCCCTCCCACCTTTTTAATCTTCCCGGGACCTGAGCCCTGCTTTGGGGACAGCTCCCAACCCCTCTTTTCCTTCACTTTCCTGCTGTCTTGCTGTTGGGGGCTCATGCCTGCTCTGGGACCAGTCTTCTAGGCAAGCGGCAGCGTGGGAGCGGGCGGACGGGCAGTTCTTGTTTTAGTTGTTTTTTTTACTTCGGTTTAGGCAGTCAGTGTCATCAGAGGAGTGCTCTTTTCTTTACTTTCTCTGTCGTTTTCTTTTAATTTACGCGATGGGTGCGCATCAGAGCTCCCCTCTAAAAAGAGCCTTTCACCAGGTTAGAAGTTTGTTGCTTGGGGGAGGTTTAGATCCCCCGAAGGTTGCTTTAAAGAGTTTAGTAAAGTGGATTTTTTCTCAGTTCCCCAACACTACCCCAGAGCAAATTAGAGACCCTCTCTATTGGAAAGCTGTTTTAGCAAAATTAGATCAAGAGGTCAGCTCTGGGGAGGCAAAGCTTTACCCGGCCGCTTACTGGGCGGGTAAAGTTTTGCAATTGTTGTCTCAGCAGAGGGAACTGCGAAAAAATTCATCAGTGTCGCGGTTGAATCCCAGTTCCCCCGGTTCTGTTGTCCCTACCCCGTCTACCTCACCCCGTGTCCCTCGGTCGGAGCCCTTGAGGGGGGTCCTCAAGGCCAACCCACAGCAGAGGCTCCATCTTCCCTCTGCCCCCTCTCGATCGGTCCGACCTGGCCCTCCAAAAGGAGGACTCCGAGGAGATCCTGGCCAGACTCCTCGGAGCAGGTTTTCCTACCCCTTTTCCCAACCTCCCCAGTACCCGGTTGACGTTCCCAAGAGTGTTCTGTTTAATGTCCCCCCGGTTAATGTCCCACCGCCTCCACAAGATGGCTCCTATGGAGCCCAAGATGGGGGCGGCCACGTGCATTTTCCCGCCGATTTTTCTTCTCCTTCCCATAATCCCTTCACCCCTCAGTCAAATCCTTTCCTATCCCAAGATCCACCCTTTCCTCCCCTGCCTCCACCCTCTGTTCCTCCCTGCGCTCCACCCCTCAATAGCTCCTCCTTCACCCTGCCTCCTGTCTCCGCCCCGCCTCCGGACTCCACTTTGGAGGCGGAGAAAACCCAGCTGCCACCTCCAGTTCCACCATGCCCATCAGCTGGCCCCTCCCAGATGCCAGGCCCCGCCTCTGCCTCCCTCCTTTCCGGTTCCCACGCCTTCCCTTCCGGTTCCCACGCTTTGTGTTCCGGGGGGGGGGGGTGTGGGTAACTGGAAGCCAGGGCGAGCCCCTGTTTTTGAAGCTGCCCCGGTTACCTACCGCCTGAGCGGGGAGGGGAGCTCCCAGGCTCAGTGGGTGCCAATTGCACAAGATCGGATCAAAGATCTGTGCAAGGCCCAGAGAGAGTACTCCCGGGAATCGGAGTATTTCCGGGGACTTCTCTGTTCGGCCCTTGCACCGGGAGATCTGATCCCTGCTGACCTGAGAGCTCTCTTTTCCAGCCTTTTAGGACCTATGGAGTTTAGGGCCTGGGCGGTAGAGTGGGGGAGGGAAGTCGCGGAAGTTCTCCCAGCTCTCTGGGAGAACCAAGCGACTGCACATGACACAGATGGCCAACTGATATCCACGAATCATCTGGTGGGTACAGGGGCATGGGCCAGTGGGGCGATTCAGGCGCGGGTGCTCTTCCCGACGCAGATCACCGAGTCCTGTCGGGCTGCAGAGAGGGCCTTTTTCAAGCTCCCAGCGGTCTTCTCTCAGCAAGACGAGGAAGAGCCCCAGCAGGGGCCACACGAGTCCTATTTACGTTTTTTAGAAAGACTTTACAGATACGTGGAGACTCAAGCTTCCGAGGAGGGAGAAAGAGAAAACCTGTTGCGGCGGATGGCGTTCAAGAACGCAAACTCTGAATGCCGGAGAGCCATCCGAACCCTCCCCCGTAGTCCACGACCTACCATCGAGCAAATGATGGAGGTCGTGGCACGAGAAGTCCCACTGCCAGGAGCGCCTGACTCCAAGCTGAAGAACAAGAGGAACTCAGTGGCGTTCGCGTCGACCTCCAGCACCGATGAGGAGGATTACAGCGCGGCAGCAGCTGGAACGTCTACCCCAGGAGCTGCAAGGAGACATCCAGAGACCCACCCATGTCATCTATGTGGAAAAACGGGGCACTGGATGCCTGACTGCCCGCTGCGGCAAGAATTTTTAACATTTAAAAGGAAGGAGTGTCCTGCTGGGAAGCAGGAAGTAAAACAACAAAAAAACTAGAAAGCGAGCGCAGCCCCTCCCTGCGCCATGATACAAATAAGGCGGGCAAGGTTGCACCAGGCAGGGAGGAGGGAACAGGGAGAAGCCCGCCACATGCCTCTACTGGACTTGACTTTTCCTTACCGGACTTGACTTACTGTACCTGTTGGCTTCAGCCTCAACCTGCTTTAACCACCACCTCTTCGTTTTCTCCCTTTAGGCTGCAGCTGACCCGCGAAATACATCTCCCGGACACTGATTTCCACCTGGTGACTGCCGACATTCAACATCCCGGCAGCTGGAGGAGACTTGGACGTAGCAGGTGGATCATTGTTGGGGACACCAAACACACACCATTCAATCTTCACATAGTCCCGGGGTTAGTAACAACTGACCGGGACAGATTTGCATTAGGGCTGTACTGCGTCCAGCCCCCGCTTTCTCTCCCCAAGGGCCAAATCATCGCCCAAGCCATTCCAGTGCCGGAGGAGGTACAGGATTCCCAGTCATCTAAGGGGTCCTCACCTCCAACGGTTGCTTGGGCCCAAGTTGTGGGAAGAGAAAAGCCCAGGCTGACATGTCAACTGTCCCTGGGCTCAGACCGTAAAATCGTGCGGGGGTTACTGGACACAGGGGCAGATGTGACGATCATTCCCTCTAGGGATTGGCCGTCACATTGGGATTTGCAAAACGCAGCCGGACACATACAAGGTGTAGGGGGTCTAAAATTGGCGAAGCAGTCAAAGAGCATTGTACAAATTACGGGGCCAGATGGGCAATTGGCTTCTGTACGCCCATTTGTTTTAGATTACACCGAGCCCCTGTGGGGAAGGGACCTGCTAGCCCAATGGGGAGCCAGAATTGACCTCCCAAAGGCTCCCCAGGTTTTTCGGGCAGTGGCCACTGAGGAGCGCCCTACCTGGAAGCTGGACTGGCGATCAGATGAGCCAGTACAGGTAGTGCAGTGGCCACTTAATAAACAAAAATTGAAGGCGCTCAATGAGCTCGTTCAGGAGCAGCTGCTCAAAGGCAACCTGGTGGAGACCATGTCACCTTGGAACTCCCCAGTGTTTGTTATCAAAAAACCTAATAAAGACAAGTGGCGGCTCCTGACCGATCTCCGCCAAATTAATGAACAAATAATTGACATGGGTCCCCTCCAACCAGGGATGCCATCCCCTACAATGCTCCCCCAAAATTGGAATTTGGCTATAATCGACATAAAAGATTGTTTTTTCCAAATTCCTCTGCATCCTGATGATGCCCCGCGTTTTGCGTTCACGGTTCCCTCCATCAACCGTGAGTCCCCGGCCAAGCGCTATCACTGGCGAGTTCTTCCGCAAGGATTAAAGAATAGTCCTGTGATCTGCCAGTGGTATGTTGCTTCGCTGCTGTCTCCTGTCCGTACAGCCCTCGGGGATGTCGTCCTGTTACATCACTATATGGATGACATCCTCATCTGTGCCCCAACAGATGATCTACTTGCCCATGCGCTTGACCTGACAACCAGTGCATTGGTTGCTGCAGGGTTCGAGCTCCAAGCAGAAAAAATTCAAAGGATGCCACCTTGGAGGTACCTGGGCCTTGAAATCACCAAGCGGACCATTGTTCCGCAGAAATTGGCCATCCGGACGAAAGTCCAGACCCTAGCGGATGTTCACCAACTGTGTGGGTCTTTAAATTGGGTGAGACCCTGGTTAGGTATACCAACAGAAGACCTAGCCCCCCTTTTCAATTTATTGAAAGGGGGAGAGGAGCTGAGTTCTCCTAGGGAACTCACCCCAGAGGCTCAGGTAGCCCTGGAGAAGGTTCAGAAAATCATTTCGGCCAGGCAGGCCCACCGCTACCATCCGGGCCTGCCATTTAAATTCATTATTCTGGGGAAGCTGCCACATCTTCACGGCTTGATCCATCAGTGGGACAAGAGTTTAAAGGACCAGGGTCTGGGCGACCCCCTCTTAGTCATAGAGTGGGTGTTCCTCAGCCACCACAGGTCCAAAAGGATGACAAGGCCACAAGAGCTGATGGCCGAACTGATCCGAAAGGCAAGATCTCGGATCAGGGAGCTGGCAGGCTGTGATTTTGCATGCATTCACCTTCCAATTCAATTGGTTTCGGGCCAACTCAAATTAAAGACCTTTAATGAACTGCTGGAAACCAATGAAATGCTTCAATTCGCATTAGACAGCTACACTGGCCGCGTTGCGGTCGATCGGCCGGCCCATAAACTTTTTAATTCGGAGTTTAAATTATCAATCAAGGGAATTCAGAGTAAGAAGCCTCTAGATGCTCTGACAATATTTACCGACGCGTCCGGGGCATCCCACAAGTCTGTAATGACTTGGAGGGATCCTCAGACTCAGCGGTGGAAGGCTGATGTTGCCATTGTGGAGGCCTCTCCACAAGTAGCTGAATTAGACGCAGTCGTCCGAGCATTTGAGAGGTTTCCTGGTCCCTTCAATTTGGTCACAGATTCCGCATATGTGGCTGGTGTAGTATCTAGAGCGGAATCAGCAGTTCTGCAGGAGGTCTCTAACCAAAAATTGTTTAATTTGCTCTCAAAACTCGTAGAATTAGTCTCCCACCGAGAACATCCGTTTTTTATAATGCATGTAAGATCACACACTGATCTGCCAGGGTTCATCGCTGAGGGCAACCGTCGGGCTGATTCTTTGGCTGCGGCTGCTGTCACGGTGGGCCCGCTCCCAGATGTGTTTGGCCAGGCTAAGATCAGCCATCAGCTCTTTCACCAAAATGCACCAGGCCTGGTCAGGCAATTCCATCTCACGCAGGATCAGGCCAAGGCGATTGTGGCCACATGTCCCCAATGCCAAGCCCATCAAATGCCTACCATCGCAGCTGGGGCAAACCCCAGGGGCTTGGCGAGCTGTGAAGTGTGGCAGATGGACGTGACACACATCCCATCCTTTGGGAGGTTGTGTTACGTCCATGTCTCCATCGATACCTTCTCAGGAGCTATCTTTGCCTCTGCCCACACAGGTGAGAGGGCGGCGGATGTCCAGAAGCACTTGCTTCTGGCATTCGCTGTCCTGGGCATCCCTAGGGCTTTAAAAACTGACAACGGCCCAGCGTATACCTCCAAGGAGCTGCGGAGCTTCCTGCAACAATGGGGAATAGAGCATAAGACCGGCATCCCCTATTCCCCGACAGGCCAAGCCATGGTGGAGAGGGCCCACCAGAGCCTGAAAAGGATCTTGGAGAAACAACGTGCGGCAGTGAAGGTGGAGACCCCCCACGTCCGGTTGTCGAGAGCTTTGTACACCTTAAACTTCCTAAACTGCTCTTTTGACAACCTGAATCCTCCAGTTGTCCGGCACTTCGGCAGTCACCAACAGCTGCAGCCGAAGGCCAGGCCTCCGGTTCTGATAAGGGATCCGGAGACCTGGCGGATGGAAGGGCCATATGACCTGGTTACCTGGGGGAGGGGATACGCTTGCGTGTCCACTCCCTCAGGGCCGAAATGGATACCATCAAAATGGGTCAAGCCCTTCCTCCCCAAGCAGGCAAAAACATCCGAGACTGTGCCACAGGTGCAGGAGGCATGTTGGCGGCGGAGGAGGAAACCTCTCACTTTCTCTCACCTTTATTTTCTCCACAGGTTCCCTCCGACCGGGTCCCCTTCCTCTCCACCATTGATTCGCGCCCCTTTTCGAGTCGTTCTTGATTCCCGACCTTCCTCCCCTGTCTCAGATTCTTCCCCCGAACTTAATTTACTTTTTGAGACAGAACCATCTCTTTAAGAAAATATTTAAGTTATAACCATGCTTGTTTTGTTTTTTCAGTTTGTCTCCCTTTGCCTGGCCCACACCACGCCAGAATGGCCCAGCTCAGCCCTCAACTGTGGCAGCGCCCAAGCGCTCCTTTACATCTCCTGATCTTCTGCCTCCTCCTTCCACCCTGGGCAGCGTGGATCGTCCCTCAGCCAAAGGTGAATGTCTGGCGTACCTTGGCTCAGGCGTTAGGGCAAGATCATATCTGCCTCGACGCAGCATCAGCAGAGGACCCGATGTCGTCGTGCCTTGTGGGGATCCCTTTCTCTCCAGGTGAATTCCCCTCCGCTTTTCAGTCAGCCCTTTCCCCGATTTTGGCACGGAGTCTTACTATCCTTCCTAGTTTTGATTCCAGCAACGCTTGGAGAGACGGAGTGGTAAAGCTGGATCCTTTGCCCTCCGAGCCCACTGAACTCCACCTGCTCGGTTCCGCCAATTCCTCTATTTGTTTTCAATTTGAGTATACCTTTTCCTCTATTGAGAAGGGCAGTGAGGTGGTGCAACAGAATAAAGCTGAATATCAAGCCTACCAGTGGTGCAAGGCCATTTTAAAGATCAGCGGCCCCACCACCACGGGCCGCACCCCATACGCCCTTCCCAGGGGAGCATTCTTAATTTGTGGCGACCGAGCGTGGGCAGGCATCCCCTCTGGTCTGATCGGAGGGCCATGCACATTAGGCAAGCTGACGCTGTTTACCCCCAACATGACTCAAATTGTGAATTGGAAGAAGACTAACATCACAGCAGAATTGGCCAGGTCCAAAAGAGATCTTAAAGATCTCCCAGAAGACTGTGATGATGAAATTACACATTGGTCCCATTCCAAAACCGTCGCTTTTACCATTCTGTTGCCGTGGGTATCAGTGGCGAAGTCTCTAGGTGAATTGGGCCGCCTAGAGTGTTGGGTGGTTAAGCAAGCCAATTTGACTTCGGCTGCTATATACGACCTCCTCACAGACGAGGAAATAACAAGGAAGGCGACACTCCAGAACAGGGCAGCAATAGATTTCCTATTGCTGCTCCATCATCATCAATGTGAGGAGTTTGAGGGCCTCTGCTGCATGAATTTGTCATCAAGAGCTGAGAACGTCAGACACACCATCCTGAAGATGAAAGACCAAGTCCATCGGATGGAGCAAGAAACATCAGATTGGCTGAGGGACATTTTTAAGGGCTGGGGCTTGGGCAGTTGGGCCAGTTCTGTTCTAGAATCGGTTATGAAAGTTGTTTTAGTTTTATTTTTACTTTTGATTTGCTTTTCGCTGGTCCGTGGGCTGGTCCAAAGACTTGTTAATAAGATCACAGCTCCAAGTGTCAACCAGGTGGTAGCGGGAGAATCTGCAGAGGGAGACACCTATCCTTCGGAGGCAGAGGAAACCGCAGATGAAGAAGAGCTCGCTGCGCCTCCCTTATACCACCAGGAGCTGTGTTTCGAAGAAGAAGACGCCTGGACTGATCAGCCCCGGAATCCAGCCTTTTGAACCTTTTAGTACAGATTTTTCCGTTCTTTTCAATTTTATTTAACAAAAAACGGGGAGATGTTGTGGTGTGTTGGTATGTTCTGTTTCTTCCCCCCCTTTGTTACGATGGTTCTGTCCTCCCAGTTTTCCCCACCCTAGTTTCTGTCTATTACTTAGTTGCTATGGTTGCCCCCATGTCATGTAATTTCCCCACCCTGTATCTCCTAATATGTATTATTTTCCCTCCTCCCTGGGCCCAGTCAATCACTCCCCACCACTCCCAGTCTTCCAGAATGTTCCTCTCAGTGGGAGTAGTGATTGGCTGAGGTCCCGGGGCCCCTCCTTTATAATGTATCGATTAGTTCTCCCTTACAGTCTATTATGTTAAGCACGTCCCCTGACTTCCCCTGATTGGTTTTTTGTAAATCCCACCTCCAGTTACCACCTCCCTTTATAATCCCATGCCCAATTTTTTTTCTCGCGCGCGGTCACTCCCTGCTGGTCGCCCCCCGGGACATTAAACTCGTTTGACCCCAGAGAGTGTCCGGCTCTTTTCTGCTCCGCCCTATTCAGCAGCTCTACCCCGAGACCTCGTCCTGCAGGCACAGCCCAAGGCTATTACTGCCGAGGGGTGCTTGAAGCTGCCAGCCCTGGGGCCTTGCCACCGGGGCTGACACCCCCTGCTGCAGTGGGACTGTTGGCCACCTTCTCAGCTAGCCAGGTCACAGGGTCTCCGGCCAGTCATCGCTGCATTCCTCAGTTTGGGAAAGAGACAGACTGACCACTTTCCATCCTTCACATGGATCAGAATAAAAGGCATGTGTTGGGACAGGCACATGTGGGACAGCACAATGTGCTGCATTTAAGGAAGGAAAACAGAATTAAGACCAAGACCTGCTGACACACATTGTGTGAAACACTTGCTGAGGACCATGGTCCAACACTAAATATATGACCTGGAGTCTGGTATCACAGGCTCCAAGACTAATTATGCTGCTGAACACAGTGGACAATTTTGTAGCTCTGTGTCAACATCTCATTTTCCAACCTGTTAAACTGAGATAGTTCAATCAAGCTAATCTGTAAAGTATTTTGATATCTAGGGAAGTGCATGCTATGGAGAAGCTCACATTATCTTGCACCTGCTTTGAATGGGAACTGGATCTAGCTCATGTTGAAATTCATTTGGGTTGGCTGGCTTGGAGGTGCCCAGTACCAAAAGTCATGGCAGGCCTGGGCTGCTTGAGACCCAACCTGGTAGGAGCTGACTTGTCTGCTCAAGAGAGACTTTAGGTGCTGAGATCCAGTGTGGTGCACGCACGTGTGAAGCTGCCCTCCCATGGACAGCATCAGCTTCCCTGATCTGGAGGGATGAGAGGTGCAGAAGGTCTCACTCAGCACCACAGAGGGGCAAGCAGGGGTCAATTGTGGCTTCACAACTCCTGAGAGCAGGACTGCTAAGGTTTGTTTCCCACAAATATCCCAGCAGCAACATTTCACTCTTCCCCTTCAGGCAGTCTCTGACTGCGGCCCAGCACTGCTGAGGGAAGGGAGAACAAGGAGGGGAGGGAATGGATGCTGTTACATAAATGCTTCCATAGGCCTGACTACTGTTTCCTGGGAAAGGAAACTCCATTCATCAAGTCTGTAATGAACTGACATCTCATCAGCAGGGGAAACAAGAGGAAGGTACTTGTGAAGGGAGAAATCTGTCCCTCTACATACAAGAACTGTTTTCCTTTGCATGCCTAATCTGTGAGGTGACTAAAGTTTCACCCACTAGTGCTATAATACTCACATGGGAAACATTAAGTTAAATATTACAAAATTAAAGTGTAAGAGTTATTGGAAACTAGAGCCGAACAAAATATTAGAATTTTCATCCTGGGGGAAATTCTAACATTTCAACGTTTGTTTTCATCCAAAATTAGAATGGAAATGTTGAAATACCTCTTATTTCAGAGAATGAACATGTTCTCAGCTACTTTAACATTAAAATGAATTTGACAAAGGTGTTACAACATCTCCTGGGAATTGTTGTTAAGGTATTTTGTACTTAGAACCGTGTTAACAAGGAATATTTCATTTGGGTTATTGAACCAGAACCGTAAAAAAATGCTTGGGGTCAGGCAGAACTTTCATTTGATTTTTGTTTCCTTTGAGGTTATTTAACCCTTGTATCCCCTTTAGCAAATAAAAAAAAAAAAACAACCAAGAAACAACAAAACAAACAAAAAATACAGAGAGAAAAAAATCTTGCTCTGTTCTGAAAGGGAAACAAGTTTTGCAACCATTCAGTTTGAAGATATTCAACAGTCTTCTGGATTTTCTATCTGATCCTCATATATGGTTCTTTTTATGGTTAAACATCAAAATGAAAAAACTAATTTTGTTTCGCATGTTCTTGCCAAGAGGAACTATTAATACAGACTCTAACAGTTGCTTCAGTTGATCCACAACTGAATTCATTGGGACAATAAATCACTGAAAAAATCTATCTCATTTTTAAAAATATCTTCATAGGCTTCCTTCTTTGGTTGTGTGCCCCATAGTTGATCTTCAAGCCATGAAGTTGAAATCCTCTCGTGGTATTCTTCAACACTGACACCTTAGCAAGTAGCATCCTGGAAACTTACTATTTTTTTTCTCTTCAGAAGGAATAATTCTTTTGTCCTGATATTGTGTTGCTGGGTGCTGCTCGCTGGGTAGGTCACTTCTTTTATTGGAGTATTGCTGGCATGCTGGCTGAAGTCTGCAGACTTAGTAAGTGATGGAAGTGAGCAGAATGGAAAAATCTCAGGGAAAAAATGCCCTTATGGAGGTAAAAAGGTATCTTGCTGTAATTAAATGCACTCTAAAACACTTGAGAAGCAAAAAGGGGGGACCCCACTGTTCAGATTTATTTTGCAGATTTAATCAGACTAGAAATTTTCCACTTACTCACACATCATTCATTGATCTTCTGATGTTAGTTTAGTTGGCTGGTACTTTCTAAGGTCTCAGACCATTTTTTTCTATTAAATAAATAGGACCTAAGACCTCAGATGTCTATATACCCACTTTTTTAAAAATTCCTGTCCATTTTTTTTTTTTTGCTGTTCTCATACAAAGGCTAAAGGTTAGGGTTTTAGTTTAAACATAATATTTTCATGGTTCATAAGAAAATCTGTATTGGTTTACATTTTTGGCAACTTTCATAATACCCTAGTGATTCCTAGAAGTCCTTGTACTTCCCTGCTGGTGAGAGATACTTTCCATAAAATAACATAGTATAAAAATAGTAATTATTAACTCACTGTGATGTATTTTCTTAAGGTGCAGAGAGTGTGTCCAAAGGAATAAACATATTCAGTGTCCAGTTTTGTGGCCATGTCGTCCAGTTAAAAATTATTATGTTGTATTTAAAAATGTACTTTAAAATCAGCATTAGAAGTTTCACTAATGGAAAAGACAGGAAATAATCCTAGTTACTTGTAACATCCCCATATCCCCTACATCTGACAGACAACAACAGTTCAGTGTTTAAAAAGGATTTAGAGAGGATTTTAAAGGGTCTTTTCACTGCAGAAAAGTCCCACTTTGAAAGCAGCTCTAAAAATAATTCCAGAAATTCCAGCTCTCTGCTCTGACACATTATCTAGGTTGATACCTGCAAAATGTACATTTAAAGGCTGCAGATATTTTATATTCAGTATACTGATGCAAAAGAATTTTTCATATTGTTTTTTTCCCTAAAGGATGTTTGAGTTGTCAGAAAAGTGTGGATTCAGCAAATTCTAAATAATGCACATAAAAAGCCAAGCCCATACACCACTGCTATGCACAGTGCTGCTCAGCTGAGCTCAAATCTAGGAGATGCCTTAATTTAGGTAAAGGTTCTGTGACTGGGAACAGTTGGTGACTGGTGGGAATTGGGTTGGCCTTCACACACACTGCCTGAGCTGAAGATGGGCATTGTGATGAAAGGTGATCCTGCCCAAATTACAGGAGTTCCTCTAAGCTAAATTTGTGTCCTGCATCCCTTTGCTGACTGTGCAAATACAGAAGAGTGGCATTTGTTCCCAACAAATTTAACTTCACACCCCTGAAACAAACTGTGCTTGCTGCCATGAGCCTTCCTAGGCCACAGAAACTGGGCCTAGCTCAGCTAGGTCGGACTGAGGAATGCTCAGCCAGGTCAGACTGAGGAATGCTCAGCCAGGTCAGACTGAGGAAGGCTCAGCCAGGTCAGACTGAGGAAGGCTCAGCCAGGTCAGACTGAGGAAGGCTCAGCCAGGTCAGACTGAGGAAGGCTCAGCCAGGTCAGACTGAGGAAGGCTCAGCCAGGTCAGACTGAGGAAGGCTCAGCTCGGTTAGGCTCAAGTCTTTGCAAATGATCCTTGTCTTGCTGAATTTAAGATGGTGTTTCTGCAGGACCATACAAGCCCAGGTTGTGTGTGAATCTCTGAGAAAGGTAAATTAGTAGTAGTGCTGCAGGGGGCTTTCTTGTGGCTATTCAATATTGATAAATGTATTATTGTCTTTTTATGGAATTCTCTTCAAGAAAGAATTGGAATTTTATGTCATTAAAGCTTTTAGAATTTCTCAGAATTATTTTTCTCCACCAAATCCCTTTGAATGTTCCCATCAAGTTGATTCACTCTAAGACTGGAATACATTAACAGACTGAAAACATTTAAAATTTTATATGCCTGTCTTTACCAAACGTACTCACAAGAAGTCTAGATTCATCTACAGAACAAAAACAGATAACAAAAAGAAATAGTTCTAATAGTGTGAGACATGTAGATTTTACAGAAGTATACCCTGTAGCATATTATATATGTCAACAAGAAAAAAAAGTTGATCTATTTCTGTACATATTTAGTACAGACAAATTTCTAATGTTTCTTAAATTGCTTGAAAAGATGTCTACCAAAAATTACATCCAGAGGCATCTCATGTCACTTTGAAGTAGAAAGCAGAGCTGCAGGAAAAGATACGGTAAAAAAAAAAGCAATCCTGGTAATCTTTCACACAAAAAATTCACCCATAGATCCAAAGCAAGTATAATATATACATTTTAAAGATGGAGAAATGCATAAGCAAGGAAAAGGAGCATTAGCCTATTTGCTTAGGTTTTTCAATTCCTTTCTGCTGGATTTCCACTTGGATTTCCCTACTCCAGTAGCTGTAGGGTCCACAGAACAGCATACAGTAAAGCAGTAAAGTCAAATACTAAAGCAGATTAAATACAGTGAAACAGTGAAGATCATGAATGGAAACTCTACATTAAAGTGTGCAAGGGAACACGGTGGGTGACAAGCTGTAAAGGAAATCATTATTAGTAGGATAATATTAGGAGAATCTAAGGCAAATGCTGTGATTTCATGAAGTGCATTTAACTACTTTAATATTTTTATTAGTAAGTGAAATGAAAAAAAAATCAAAATCCTACTTTGCAGAAAATAAACTCCTACCTCCTAACAGCAGAACTTTACATGCTTCTCTAGAAACAGCAATGGCATGTGTTCATCAGAGACTGTACAATTCTCACAAGTAAAAGCTAAAAGCTGATAGCCAATAGCTTTGTCACACTGACAAAGAAAAACCATAACTGTTCCTAGGCTGGACATGAATACTAGAGGTTCTAGAGTTACAGCCTATTGACAAAAACAGAGACCTTGCCTCAGATTTTGAGAGAGGCAGGAGCAGACCAGAACTGCTTTAGCTAGAAAGAATGAATACCAAACTATCCCTTATATTCATATATTCTTTTTTACTTCTTGCATTCAAAATTCCTGTCCCTTTATTTAGAATGTTTCCACTGCTCAAATTTTTCTCAAATTTTTCTAATCTTTCTTTCTTTTATTACTACCTTGTCTGGACATGCTGAACAAGTTATTCCTATTTATTGACTTCAGTCTGTGAGGCAAATTCTGAACATGCCAAAACAACTCATACAGATTGAGTCAGACGTGTCTGGTATCATATTTTGCAGAATACTTAAGTTACACATGTAAACACACATACACCACTGTGAGCTAATTTTTTGAGATATGTTCATTTTAATATGGTTTCCAAATTCAAGTATTTCCAAAAAAAATTTCTTGTGTCCTTTAATCTACCTTTCAAGCAACTATGAGTACAAAATGAGTATTGTACATAGTCTGTGTCATATCAGAACCAGCTAGCTTGAAAATTTCTCTAGGGATAAATGAGGGAAAAAAAATCCTTTGAAATAAAATAATTCTAAGAATCCTGTATGACTCTTAATGACAATCTTTCATAATTATTTCACAACCTAGGTCATATTATATCTGAAGTGATAAGCCATGTTATATTTGAAATTATATGAGGAAAGCAGTAAAAATCGAAGCCAAGTGTAGTAAATCATCAGTTCTAAAAGATTAAATACTTAAGGAACCATTGCCATAAAAGGAAACTTGCTGGAATGAGGAAAGAATATCGGATATGTTTCATCTTCAATATCCCATGTATGAAAGAAAAATTGTTCTTTTCATAATGCAACTTCAATTGCACAATTTAAAACAGTTCCAGAGCAAACAGCATGCAATCAAGAGTCCCAACAGGTAGTTATTGCTATGCACTTAACACATGAGCTCAGGTACTTGAATATTCTGCTTTTAAAGGAAGAAAAAATACTGATGCTTTTTACATGTAGAATTTCTAAGTAGCTAAACATTAAAGATTGTTTTTTATCCCTTTATTTCTGCTGCACATTCCCATCATATATAATGTGGAAGCACAAATCCACCCATACAATGTGTTGCCTGAATGATACCAAACAGCTATCCACAGGCACAGA
Source organism: Ammospiza nelsoni (assembly GCF_027579445.1). NCBI lineage: Eukaryota > Metazoa > Chordata > Aves > Passeriformes > Passerellidae > Ammospiza > Ammospiza nelsoni. Next base: position 100,232,155 of record NC_080634.1, read on the forward strand.
AAGCAGCTTTGCCCCCCCAAAGCCAGATTTAGCTCAGACAAAGCAAAAATCCAAAGCATCAATGAAAAGAAGGTAAATATCTTGTCTCTGCAATCAAGTTTGGAAATTCTAGACAATCGAAGTATTGAGAGAGGAGATCCTGTCTGCTCCCCAAACTATCAATTCTTCCTCACTACTGAACTGAAAAGTATTTTAGCCTTTGCAAAATCCAGTTTCTATTCACTTTTCACTTCAAATACCCCTTCAATTTTGCAATTTGGATTCTTCCTACCATTTGCAGCCTTTTGAACTTCATTGTGGATACTGCTCAGACTTCCTTTCCTCTTATTCTTAACCTTTCTTCCATCCTCTCTCCTTTATTCTTCACAAAGGCAAGACGACAAAGGCACAAAGGCTGAGATTTTAAATCTGAAACACTTCTGCAGAACTACACCTTCCAGGGAGGCATTTGGGCAGCTTGATGGTGTGTCCTTAACGATAACAGTTATTAGGGGCTACGTTGAAGGAGCTCATTTTCAGTTAACAGTCTGTCTGAGCTCCTGTAAAACTGCTACGTTATAAATCACTTCACTCTGTTATTTTAAAAAGGGGGTAGCAGACAATTAGCAATATAATTATAGAATTATTATGCTCCACAAATTATACATCCAGGCCCCCAACACATGTAGCTGCAGGGCCCCAGTGCAGCCAGGAAATTTTTTTCTTCTAAAGAAACAGATGTGTCAAGACAGATTAGAAAGTTTTTGCAGATGCATATGATTTTAAGTTTGTTTTATTTTTTCTTTTGCTGATGTCTTCTATAAGAAAATGTACAAATGAAGATATGGTAATGATGTCGATGAAGGCTGTGAAGTTCAGCTTAAGATTCCAAAATTTAGCAAGCCTAGCTTGCATCTTGAAGTGAGGATGCTTGTGTGACACAAAGATGAGCCCAACATTACAGAGGGAGCTGAAGGCCAGCTGGCTTCTTCTCTCAGAAGAAATCCTGCAGAATGCTGAGCATGTCCAAGCTGCTCTGACAAAGACTGGAGTCACTTGCTGGTGCCAGGGCAGCAGCTGAGGACCCTGTTCTGCAGAGCTGAGCCCACCAGGCCTGCTGCTACTTACTGGCTGCCCCAGGACAGTAAAATACAGCACTGTTCCCAAGAGCTTAGTTAAGCCTCATTAATCAAAAAGGGTTTTGAGACAAAACTCTTGGCTATTTTGTACAGGTGCCTACTTAAAATGAGCAGTAGTACCTGACTTCTGCTTACATGAACATAAACATGAACACAGGTAGCCAGAGAAATTAACCCGCTGACATGCAAGAAAAGTTAGAAGCTGGTCATCTTCTACGTAACCTGACATTTCCATAAGGTATTAAGAATCATCTGAGTTATCTATTCACCTAAACCAATTTGGCACACTACTCTAGCTCTAATCACAAACATAACACAGAAACAGATTGGAATTGGATCCAATCTTTCCTTTTATGAGAGGGGATGAGGGAGAAAATAACAGTTCTTTTTTTGCCTGCATGGTGAGGCAGCTGCTGAAGTCTGTTCTAATAATAAAAAAGCAGGAGTCACCAGGATGGGTTTGCATTCTCAAAGAAAAAAAACCAAAACCAGCAACTGCTAACTGCTGCATCCCACATCTTTGAGGTATCTTTGACAAACTTGAGGCACAAAGGAACATGTACAAGGTAAGCAGCATTCAACATGTCCAGGCAGACAGCAGTTTAAAATGCAGCAGGATTTCCAGGCTGCAGTGGGGCTGTGGAGTACTTCTGTCAGAAGATCTCCTGTCTCACTCTCTGGGTTCAGTTTTCTACGTAGCTCCATGCTATAATTAGTCTGATAGCTGTGCACTTATTTTAATGAGTAGCAAAGCAGCTGCTGGAGTTGCCTATAGCTGAATTGGTATGTCAGCTTATAAATTACAATTCTATTGCCTACACATTGGAGCTTTAAGGCCTAAAGACATTTCTCTGCAATTTGCTAATTATTGTAATTTTGATAATTTTCCATGACCACCTCTTTACCAAACAAACAATATAGTGAAGAGTTTTAATAGTTTAAACTGTCTCAGGAGTTAAAAAGAAAAGCATTTAGCACTTCCAGCATGGTTTTCAGTGTGTGAGTGCTAAGGGAACAAGTGGATACTCAACTGTTCATTTAGCTCTCAGGTCTGTAAAGAATGTCAGTCTAGCAGAAATGCCTACACAGATGAAGAGGTAATTTTATTATAAGGAAGTGAATTCTCAGTCTGCTCTCCTTCCAGACATTTGCTGTTTTTTCTCATTAATTTTTTAATGCCCAAAAAAAGCAGCTTCTTCAAGCATCTCCTACTGGCATCCGCTGAGTGACACAGCCCTGCTCCAGCAGGAGGTGCCTGAATGAGGAGCTCAGGAATCTGCTCTTATCCATCAAACCCTCAATGACCTTCACCCACCCTCACTTTCTGCAGTTCAAGCCCTCATCACTCTGGCACCCCTGCTATATATTCAGTAGAATTCATGTCAGGGGTATGACTGCACCCCAAAATGGATTTCAGAGAGGTTAGCACTGTGCTTCAGCTGTGGACATCTATTTTAAAAAGCCAACACCAGCATGCCCCAGACACTTGTAGTGACTTCCTATTTGAACCTTATCAGCTTCCCCATGATCCAAAATAGCAGACAGCACCTCAGTAGCACGGGACCTTGGCACTCAGTGGTGTTGAGCTGTTATTCTGTCACTGCCCAGGGTCAGCCACCAGAGCGTTTTTCAAGGAGCAAATCTAGATGGACTTCCTGCTCCACTGCCATTGACACCCTGCTTCCCTCCCTGACCTCCTCAGGCTCTGGAATCTTTATAAATAAAGGTCAGTAGGATTCTAGCACAGTGTTCTCTGCCTAGGAAAAAGAGAGGAAAGCACATCATTGAGCATGTATATCCAGAGTGAAGGAGAGTTAATTCCCTCTCAATTAACACCTCACCACTCTCTCCCCTCATAAAAAAAAAAAAAACATCAAGGAACTAATAGCCTGCTCTTGCCAATTCTTATTAAATTATCTGGAAGCTCACACCAGATTATCGCAGTGGCTCCATCTGGTCATATAAACCACTCTCTCCAAGTTCTTGCCCTTTGGAAAAGTCATCTGTTCCTATGTGAGAAGAGTGGCAGCCCACCTCACACAGCGGTGATGTGGCACCTGATGGAATGGGGGGATGGAATCCACCATCAGTGTACCCTAATAAACACCCACAGTCCCAGCTCCCTGGCATCTGGCACTGGGTGCCAGGGTGAGCTGTCAAACCCTGCCCAGCTTCGCAAAGCACAAGCAGAGCCACATGGGACTTACAGCTTCTCAAGTCCTTTTCAGTGCATGCCTAAGAATCGTGAGTCTCTTTGAGAAAACAGCCTTTTTTATTGTAATTTTTTTCCTTTTACAATATTACAGCATGTAAGTATGGATGCACAGTAGTTATAAAGCCAGAAAAAATCAAGGGTGGACGTTCTGTACCAGCAGGAGGAATATTACTCCTCTGCTCAGTCATGAAGACTGTCCCTAAGGTGACAGGAGAAAGGGCATGATCAGGATGGTCTAAGCCCAAGCATCCTTTTTGAGCTTGGACTGCACCTGGTACCTAAGCCATGATCTCATCCAGCTGAGGGGGAGCCACAGTGGCAGAAGGAAGCATAGTGACAGGGAAGGTTTGCTCTACACTTTCATAGTTCCCACTAGACTTGGTTTTGGAGGCTTTTCTAGCAAAGCAGATTAAAAGATGTATATCAAACCACATAATAGGTACATGAAGAAATCCAAGCTGTTCCTGGTGCCCTCTGTAAGTACTTTAACTGTTCTAGCAGTGATGGTAAAATAGAAAACAAACTAAAGAATCATAGATTGTTGTTTGCTTTTCACACTGCACTTCAGTAAATATAATTGTCAAGACAATTATTCATTGTCAAGACTATTAAGTTGTAAATTAGAAAAAAGGGTCATTATCTGCAAAGGGCTTTGTAACAACTTCTCATGTGTCCTTTCTCACACACAGACTGAGCTGCTGCGTGTCTGTGTCTGCAAGCCTGGGCATAGCCAGCAAAATCCCCACGGCTGGCTGCTCCACAGGCACGGGAATGCAGAACTCTCTACATTCTGATGGGGTAGTTAAAAAAAGCCTAGGCATACTGTGGTTCTGGGGTTTGACATGGCTAAAACCCTTTTTTGCAGAGTAAATACCCCAAAAATTTTTACTTTGAGATTTTATTCCAAAATAATGAATCTGAGGAACATTTTGCCATTAGTTTTCTAAATTAATTTTTGGAGGAATCCTGCTTATATTAGAAAACTTGGCCAATAAATTAAATAGAAAAAGCTGCCAAGATTCTATTTACCTTTAAAAATAATTACTTAGTCATACACACTGAAAAAAAATTCTGAGAGCTTTAATTATGTCTTCATACCTTGTATCTTAAGTCTGCAATATCAGGTAGATAGAAAAAAACAAACCAACCTCCCTGCACTTTGTCCCTTCCCAGCTTTCATTGCTAGTTATTAATAAGAGAATAAGCAAAACCACAATGAATGCTCTTGCACTTAGATTTTATTGAAAGATTTTGGAAGACAAAATTGATTCAAAATACTAAAGACAAATCTACACAGAAATCTCTCCAGATCAAACCCAGAAACATACATGCATTTATTTTTTCATTAGTTTTGGATAACCACATTAAAATTGTATTTCATGGTCTCTCATTCCCATCTTTGTTGGATATGGACCAAAGAAAGTCCTCACTTGCAGTGAGAAGTCCAAATTTCCACACTGGGCCTTGCTCTCAGCTCCTTAGAAAACCCCAGTGGCTTAACCTTTGGAAGCTATCAGTTTTCATCTAAAAGTGTAGTTTGAACCTGTATTTTGCATCAGGAACCTACAAGATTAGCATCAGACCATGCAGGATGATAGTTTGAATGAGTTTCAGTCAAGCTGGGTATCTTTCACAATTGGACATTACTGCCTATGAAAATGGCATTAACACACATTGACGTTGATGGCTGGCATCAAATCATCACCCTCATTAAATCTCTTCCCTACAGAAGCTAAGGAAGTCTCAAAAGCATAAATGCAAGCTAATTTTGAGTAAGACGGGAAAATCGGATAAAAGTGCATAATTATATGAAAGAAAATATTTCAACATTGTTGGTTATTTCCAAGGACTTTGCCAATTCCTCTTTTTATCACCCCCTTCCTCTCCTATTTTAAGAGTAATCTAGAAATCTCAGAGAGAACTTCTAGAAATTTGTAGAAATCTCACTTCTCAACTTGATTCTTCAGGGAGATGGGTTTCATTAGTATTATTATGATTTCTTTCTTTCTATCAAAAGTTACTGGCATTTAAAGTTCATCTGTGAATTGGTGTCCAGTAATGCATGAAGGGGGAAATATGCCCAAAAGAAGTGCAACTGAAGTGTACAAAAACCAATTTAAACCTCTGAAATTAGTATTTCAGAAACTATGTGTTTTGATATGAAAATGAGATTTAAATGACACAAAATATGATAAATTTATTTATTTGCTCTGTAATATCCCTTCCAAATTTTTCAAAGCTCTGTGGCCAAATCATCTTATTCCAGTCACATCAGAAGAGCACAACTGTGAGGCCTGTGCTTGCAAAATACATTCCTTTAAAATGGCAAATAAAAGTGCCTGACTGAAATTCTCAGACTGAAGGGGAAAAGAAGAAAAAGGAAGTTGTAAGGAGGGAATGATATCTGCAGCAACACTTAGCAAGGATGGACAAATTGCAGTGGAAAAATAAACGGCCACTTCCTTTTCTAAAGAGAAACTAAATCAGAATAATTTGCTTTGATGTTGATGGGAAATCACTGTATACTTTGAAACTTTGGGACCTAATAGGCTGCCACTCGACTGGAACCACAGTGTCTGAATGTGAGGAGAGAGGTGTGTGGGCAGAGGAGTTCATATGGACAAAGCACAGACAGGGTTGCCCCCAGTGATGTGAAAAAGGAACAGGACAGCTGTGCTTCCACTGGATTTCATGGCTATTGTTAATAACACTTTGTAAAGAATATTTATTTAGTGTTAATTAGAAAATTCAGCTCTAAGGGGGAAAAAAAAGCAGTTGTAAAATTAATGTCTCTATAGAGATTGAAGTGGTCCATTTGGAATTTCAAAGGCAGGAAATTCATGAAAATGATCATACAGTAGAACTGTAAAGCATTCAGTGATATCAGTTACTTAGGGAAAGGGCTCAGTATCTCAGAGGCAGAATCTGTCACTGATTGCTAAGTATATCTAATGGTAACTTATTCAACAATTCATGTCCATGAGCACAACAGGAATACCCAGTATGTGAGCTGCTATTATTGAAAATGTTCCCTTTATTACCACAGCATATTGGGAAGTGCTATAGCTAAGCACACACTCTAGAATGGAGTGCACACTACACATACTAAAGAAAAACTCTTGCCAAGCTTAACATCTGTGCAGGGCTTTTAATTTATGAAAGAATTGCAAACAGGCAATAATGAATGGACTACAACACCAATTAGTTGTTTTTATTAATAAACTATCCATTTTATCCATTCTGACAGCCATTGCTGCTGTTTGATCAGTGAGTTCTACAGCTCCTTAGATGACAAAAGCAAGGCAGGACTGAATTTTGTCACAAAGCCAAATTGCAGGGTAAAACCTTATGTAAGTTTTTATTTCTCCTCCATAATTAGCTAAAATAACTCTATTGCTGTTGTCATTCATCTCTGACCAGCTCACCTTATTGCAGTATATTTCTCTTTCTAGCTTGCCTGTGCAAAGGGATATCATTCTGCCCATATTACACATAAGGATGGGCCAAGAAAAAATAATTTTCCCCATATGTTCCTTGTGATGTATTTCAAACTACAACATAATCCACAATATATAAAAAGCCCTGTCAGATGCCATATGCTAATGGCAACTCTTCTCAATACTTTGGAAGAGTCTTGGAGTCCCCTCACTACTTCCCTTCCTGAAGGAAGGAGGAGCATCTGACAGAACTAAGCCCACATTTTTGTGATTTAGTGCAAGCAGAATATGATTCCTAAATTTCTTTGAGCAAACCCTCTATGTTACCTGTACCCTTCTTTACTCTGATCTACCAGCACCATGGGAACAACATACCCTAGGTTTACCAGCACCACCTCTACTACTTCAAACTAAGTTTAATGACAAATGCAGAGACATTTTTAGCAGAACTCTCTACTTTGCAAGATTTAAAGAAGGGGTTTTAGACGCAAGCACAGAAAAAAAAAGATAAATTACTAAATCGTAACTCAAATAAAATCCTATGCTCCTGCATAGCTGTTTCAGCTCCACTCTGTCAGAGCCTCTGTCTTGCCTCTCCTTGCTGCAGGTCCCGGGACCCTGAACTCAGATACTTTCCTACCTCCCCAGCTGCTCCCTTTCTTCTGGACTCAAATTTTCCTGCTAATTCAAGTGCCCCATGACAATCTACCTAGCTCAGTTTTTCAGACTACTCAGCAGGATTTCTTCAGCCCCACTTTGCTTGTAGCCATCCAGGAACACCTGATCCAAAAATGAACACTGATGGGACTGCTAAAACTGCATGTTTAAGACTACTGTCCTTAGTCAGCCCTGGTGTCTGCCCCCCACTCAGTGCAGATCACTCCTTTGGTCCACTAGAGATTACTAAAACATTCATATTAAATGTCATACAATGCATACATTTTGTCCAGCTCGTGATCTGGGTCCCTTGAGAGCTTTCTGTGGAGACCACACAGTGCTTTCAAATAGCTGAGAAACACTCTAAGAGGTTAGGAAGAGAAATCCATCTCTGCAGGACCACACTGAAGATCCTTTTAATTCAGAAGATGATGTGAGAGTAGTGAGTATTTTGGAACAGAGTAAGAGACAAGGGAAAGCAGACAGAGATCTTTCCCTTGTATATTCTACTAGTTCCTGGCCCTGTACAATCTAAAACTTTCTGAGCCAATGGTCACATCAGCATCTTAATGTTTAATAGGCCTGGGTGGAGAGTTCTTCCATGAACTTGTCTTACTGCTGTGCCTGGAAATGCTAGAAAGGCAAGCTCTTCTCCAGTCATTTGCTTTTACTGGGGTTCCCATGACACAGGAGGCAGTGAAATGCGTAAGATGTTTCAGCACTTCAGAAGATAAGTACCTGGAAAACAGACAGCTGACTCAGCTTCGGTCTGGATGAGAGCTCAGTGCTGCTGTTAGATGGAAGGAAGCCTCTCAAGGGTAAACCACAAGCCTGGAATTAAATTTTAACGGAACATATCTGCCAGGATCTGATTATAAACCACTGCACATTCAAGGGAGCTTTCTCAGCTGCCAGATGCTCAAGCAACAACACCCCAAAAATCTACATAACAAGCAGATGCATCATTTCAGAGCATGAATAGCAGCAGTCAACCTCACCCAGGCTCTCCTCACACCAGAGCACGGCTCAGCAGAGGCACCAGCCACTTTCAGCCAACCTGTGAGGTTAAGGGTGTTGGGTTAAATAGTTTAATGGTGGGATAATGTACAGGATTAACCACCAGAGGTGCTTCAAGCAGTGGGCAGCAGGAGCCTAGAGCTCAATATCCAGCTGATCCAGCTAGTGCAGACAGTGCTGCCTGTCCCAAACCTGGCGCTCTGCAGAGCCCAAGGCAGAACACGATGGCAGTGGTTTCCTCCACCCATCACAAGGAGTCAGAGTCCTTCCATCTACACAGCAAGATTCAGGCTTGCCAACAAACACACTGCACTGACAATATATGAGACAGCCCTGAAGGGAAGAGAGCATACAAATGTCCCCAAAGAAGTAAAGTCTATGTGAGGCTCCATTCCAGGAAAAAGGATGCATATTTCCCTCTGTGTAGCTGCAAAAACATTTATGGCCATACAACAAGCCTCTAGGTGGACTTAACAGGTCATGAAAAAGTACTGAAAATATGTTTTATTTCTGATGATTTTTTTTTTTTTCCTAAAGCAAACACTTTTTGGGAGCCATGGTGACATCTAGACATCCACAGATTTCTCAAGTCACCATGTGGGTGCAAAGTCAGAGTCCCTGAAGAGCTTGGTCTCAGATTCTAACTAGACAGAAATACAGAAAGAGCCAGAGGCACAAAAGGCTTGCCTGGAGTCAAAAAGGCCCAATATTATAGAAAAGAAAAACCCTGCTTCTCCTGAATTCCAGGCTAGTTCCCAGTGTATGCAGTCCCAGGGTCTGCACAAAATTCAAGCCATATGAAGGACAAAGAACTATAAAACCTGAGACTAATGAAGATAAACCACGGACAATACCATAAAGTGGATGTATGTGGTATAAGCTCAACAGAGCCAAGAAAATCATAGAGAATCCTTTCCATTAGTACAAATAGATGAAATTGATGTATATTTGTACAAGTCTTCTCCAAGAGCAATGGCATTAGCCCATGCTGTAATGCAAACCAAATGCAAAGGGAAATCATGTGACAAAGGCCTATTGAAAACAATAAATAAACATACACACATTTACACATACACACACATATATGTATATATTGTATTCTATGAATTATATATATTAAATGAATACTCTAGAAACATCTCATGGAAATCACTCTTGAACTCTTCTTTCCAGGATAAGTTTTGAAGTTAAGACTTCTGAAAAACTGTGCTGTGAAAAAAGCCTAAAGAACTCACCTATAATATTTGACATGATGGGTATTTGTAATTTTATTTTCAGTCCTTTGACATTCCTGCCAGCTGGGTGCATTCTCATCCTCTCATTTTTTTCAACCTTAAAATATCCTTTATCTGCATATCAGCAATTGCATTGAGTGTTCATCACATCTTTCTGGTTAGCTTTCCAATATTTGCAGCAGGAACCACTTGGTTGTACAGAAAATAAAATCCTATTATACAGTCTCCTATATACAGGAGACTGTACAATATACTCTGCTGCTCAGCCATAGCAAAGCAGTCTTTTCAGCACAATTCAAAGTTTGCCATTGCTGCTGTAATGGCAAAATAAACAATTCAGGACTGTATTTGGAACACCAAATTTCTGTCCTAAAGAATAAAATTGCTAATGAAGATGGTCGCAAAAAGGGCTGACCCAGCATTCCTCCAAGCCCTTCTTTGGAGGGTGGCAATATGAGAATGGATCCCAAGTATAACTAGTATTTCTATTAATATATGATTATTTTCCAGTGACAGAAATGTTTAACCTAATCCAAAAAAAGCACAGATCTGGTTTGGAACAAATTCCTTTACTGCATCATGTCCAACATATGAATTACTGCAGTGCCTTCATGGATATTTTTAATTGTCTTGTTATATAAAACATAAACACTCAGGAAAAATGGGAGGAAGACCCTCATTTTATAGAAAGCCTGCTGATTCCCTAAAGACTGGAAATGCATTTCAAGAGTTATTTGTCTTAATGCAAATCGAAGCCATGGCTATTTTTGATGCAGTGACTGAACTCATAATTTATAAAATGAAATAAAAACATTTGTCAGGAGTTGCAAACCAATTGTTGAAAGGCATGCATTTATCATGGGATGTTAAATATAAATTTACACAAGTCCAGACGGCTTTCCTGTGATGAGCCCTTTACAGAAATATTTAATGTTCAATTCAATTCATTCATGGCAATTAGCAAAGGCGATCATAGTAAAGTGTCTTTAGCAGCCAATATTTGTCATCTGGAGACTGGAACAAATCTCAAAAATTGAGTTATGAATATGGGAGTGATTTAAAGTTTATTAATAATACAACAAACAAACCTGATTTCCGTCTCTTCGAGGAATCATTGTAATTTGCAGATTGCAGTGCAAAATGAGATAGAGCACAATGATTAACCTTGTGAGCTACAGAATAACTACTATACATGTAACAGATGTCTGCTGTGACAAGGGGCACATTACCTTCATGTTTATATTAAGAAAGAAGAGGGATTCAACTGTTTCATATGGGAGAGTTGTGGGAAAGATCTCAGAAAGCTCCCTATGAGAAGGTGGGGAATTATAAATATTTGCAAGTGTTTATTCAGGTGCCACTACAGTACACAGCTTGAATGCAAAGGGGACCGAGGAGGAAAACATCTGATCTAAATGTTACTGGATTCATTTCACTGGTACAGATATTGACCCAGTTCATCTCATTTGGTCAACACCAGCCCCGAGTCAAAACCTGCATGTTCATTAACATCAGCTGCACAAGCAACAGGACATTTTTCAAAGTAAAATCTTGCTGGAGAAATAATTTTACTGAAAGTAATTACTCCTAAATAATTAGAAGCACAGGAAGCAGCTTACCTTCATAAAGGTGGGTGGATCCCAAGATGTTTGGAGACACGGCCTCAACACTCTTCTGCTTTCCTTGTGCTGGGCTTTAGTATTGAAAGCAGCTGATGCCGTTGCTCTTCCACGACCATCACCCCCACCAGTTTGCACTACAAAGCCAGGTTCTTCTAGAAATGTGTAAAGTCCATCTTTGCATGAGCTGGTACAAGGATTTAGTGATTTTAGTTGGAGTCCTCTTCAACTTCTGATGGCAGAATGAAATTATTTCTGCCCTATATGAAAAACAAAAAACCAAAACAGCAAAGCAGACAATAGACAGAAAGGGTTGGATTCAGCTAAAACCACTGACATATTGTCATATGTATGTGTGACCCCTTGTCAGCTTGGGGCTTCAGGTCCCACCACGTTCAAATTGCTCATCTGAAAATGGAGCTGTAAGTGATCTCCTGGGCAGCTGTCTGATTTCTGCTGAGCTCACTTTGCCCACATGGTGACACCTACACAGAGACATCTAAATGTAGGTGTCCTAATTTGCAAACTGAATATACCTGAATTTTGTCTTTATGAAAGAGAGACTATGAAAACCAGGACACAGTGAGCCTGTTTGTTGAGATGAGCCTTCCCTCCTCACCCGTGACTCTGAGCATCCAGAGAGATTGAAGTCTTGGAGGTCTTGACAGCAATTACACTGTAGGGCACCCATAATCATTCTCCTCTCTAAAAACTGATCCCATCATATAAAAAATTGAAGAGTCACAACTGGCTGTTTCTCTCTCCTGTTTAATAACCTTGAGCAGTCCAAATAACACACATTTCATTCCAAAATCTTGCTGTTTAAGTTTGTCCCCTAATGGGAAATAGCTCCAGTGCTCACCAAATTCCCTTCCTCCCAACCACTGCCTGCAGGGAATGGGTCTGGGAAGAGAACTGGTTCAGAGCACACCCAGCTCCATTTGCCCCCATGGACAGTGGCAGGAAAAGATCCCAATTAATTCAGCTTTAGGAATGCTGCCATCTGTACTGACAAAGGCAAATCATGAGGCCATTGTCAGCTGGTGCTTCCTTTGCCCAGTGCTCTAGGTGGCTGATAAGAATTACTATGCTAAATGATGATAAACTAGGTGGGGGAAAAAGAAGTTAGGCTCCAATCCAATACACCCCAAGGCTTCCCCAAGTGTGCAAGGATATAAATTCAGTAGCTGGGTATGCACAGTGTTTATTAGCTCTGTTTTTCTTATCATCAATTTCTGATTTCATTTTAAAGATCTCCCAGAGGAACTCAAATGAAAAAAAATCAATTTATGTTCCAAAGCCAGACAAAACTGGAATAGATAATGTCCAACCAAGGGAAAAATTAAATCCAATCTGCATCTTAGTTGAGCAGAGCAACTTCATTGACTGGCTAGGCAAGCATGCTTTATGTTTGGGGCACAAAAGGTGTGAAATTCCAACTGACTTCAAGAGAAACAGAATCAGGTCCTCCAGAAAACAATCTATAAAATATATATTCACTAAAACCCACGGGCATAAGCCTAACTGTATTTATTTCACAGAGGTTATTGGTATAAAACTGCAGTATCATCAGGCAGCAAAGCAGCATTTGGCTCAGTCTCCAATGAAAAAACTGAGAAATGCTGTACATGTAAGGTTTGTGGCACCTCCTGCCTGCCAGTTCTCTCCATGCTTATAAAATACCAATTTCAATTGAGACCGGGCAATCTCATGTATATGTAAACAGACCTAAATTGCATGCAGTGCAAAATGTGCCAGGATCAGAAAGCAAAGTATTACTAAAAATGGCTTTTTCCTACAAACCAGAAACTGGAAGTGCAACTACAAACTCTGAATCAAATCTCATCTCTAATACAAAACCATTGGCCCTGCATGGTGTCAGTGGCACCAATTAAAATTGTCTTTGTTGGAGATGATAATCACAGGAGGCAGGAAAAGGGACACACAACATTTCTGTTTGACCTTGGAACATCCCATATGCATGAAGCAACGTGAGAAAACATAATCATGTACAGAAGATGTAAAATAAGATAAAGGCAAATTCCTGTGGAGAGGAAAGAAGCACCTCAGGCCAGCCCACATGAGCAAATAGCCACCAGGAAAGGGAGCCATGGCACTGCAGAACATGCTGGAGCCCTGACAGATGATCAGCCTGGGGATTGTAAAGGATTTCAGGGCTGCCCAGGGTTTCTCTTCCACACTGAATTTCATATGAAATGTTTAACAGAATGACTTGTAGCAAAAACAAGATGGTATTTGCTAAAAGAACCACTCAGTGTAATTAAAATATCAGGACAGTCAGAGGAATGCTTTAAACATCCTTATTCCCTGATCTACCTCCTCTGCCTGAGAGTGTGGAGAGGTGAGAGGAAGGAGAACAAGATTTCCAGTTTGCACAGCAGGATAGAAACAATCTTGTGGGGTCCTGCTGTAGTACTCGTGTACTATCATCTTTGCTGAGGATGCAAACACAAAGGTCTACACCTACTTTTCAAAATTCAAACCAAGCACAACAGTAAGCAAAAGAAAAACTAAAAATAAACTTAGGATCAATAACTTGCAAATAAGAAACATAATGGGGAAAAAACCCAAATCCTTCTACAGGAAGATCATCCTGACAAACTTAAGCGCTAACTCCTTTAATTTTGTACAGGAAGAACATAGCAGCAGTCTGGAAAATGGTGAAAGAAGGAAGAAAATCTAAATGCCATTTTGCAGCTGCATATGTCTGGACCCAGCATTTATACTAAACATAAAGAGTATAAAGAGCTTTCAGATCAGAAAAATAGCCTCTTCTGCCCAGGGGGAAGAACCTACAGAGGCAGCAAACCAGCTGTAAGGACAATTCTGACTGAGGACATTCACATGGGAATTGGGAAAAGGCCTCTAATAATCTACGAAGCTAAGCTGTGGAACATTCAAAAGAGTAGTGGGATTAGACCTTAAGCCTATAAAGAAGAATTTATCGGGTGTTGGTAGCATATGGCTGTCTAAGTTAGCAGTGGGCTGGACAAGGTGATTGAGGTCCTTTCCTATCTGTATCTGTTTCTGTATCTGTATCTGTATCTGCATCTGGTCTCCACATAATGAGCACAAAGAAACATGGCTACTGTAATACAAACACCACACATCACCATTTCAGAGATTTTTCTTCTGCTGAGGTAACCTGCTTACTTTCATCTAGGTAAGTAAAGTAGATCCAAAATAAAGTAAGATAGCTCCTTAAAAACAACAACAAAAGAATGAAAAAAAGTTGAAAGTTCAAAATGTTTGATCAAAAATAGTTATCTGGTTAGCTAGGTTTAATTTTCATCCATGACCCTCATCTCCAGAATGCCAAAATTCATTAGGTCCCAAAGGCAAAATCTGTCTTCAGAAGTGCTTACCAAGGAGCAAGCACAGCCCCATGAGCTGCTGTACATTCTGGGTACCCAGCATGGCCCCTTTGAGGCAGAAGCTGGAGTCTGAATTTTGGTGTTCAGCTTGGTCCCTCAAGCACTGTCACTGTGTGAGAAGGGCACTCCAACTCTGCTGCCTTTAGCAGCACAGCCACGTGTCTGTCCTTCCCACAGGCACATTCCTCCTCTGACAAATGGGAGGGAGAGCAGGGGCAATGGCAATATTTGGATTAAACTGATTAATCTGGAAGTGATCCAGTTCTAATCAACACTTAAAAGAAAAGCCCAATTTCTTTCCCACTGCCAAAATTAGGCCATAGTCTCCCTGATCATCCAGCAGTATTGAACTCAGATGCATTTTATGTAGCTAATTCACATATAGTCAGACAAAATGGGAAGAACAACTGCTGTCTTCCAACATATTAAAAAGGATCCAAAACAGCTCAGTCCAAATCATCACATTTGAAAATATGTTCACCACACTTGCAAAAACTTAGGACCACCTTTTATTTAATTATTTTCAGGAAATAATGGAAAATTTCTATTAAAAGTTAAATCCCAGGATCACTGTTAGCAGAGTGCACAATGTAGGAGATCCTGGTTTAATGCAGCTTTCAGGAGTCAGATTTTGCACCATGCTTCAAGATGTAGTTTGAAACAAACATCTGATTATTAGTTGAACCCATTATTATAAAAGCGAGCAATTCTGTAGCAACAGAATATGTGAACAGCTGAAAGAAATACAGAATCATGAATCCTAAGCAAATAAAAATCTTTCATAAAGGAAACATTCCAAAATATATTTCTAAACAATGGTTGACTGCAACCAAGTAATTCACACCCCGTTGTGAAACAAACAGTAATAATTTCTAGCAGACACTGGGGCTCAGAAACAAACAACGATCCCCTTTATTTCCCCCTCCTCTTCCAACTGTGTTTACAAAAAAACATGTGATTAAAAGTAGAATATATTAAATAAAAGAACTGAACTCACTTCCCACTCTAAGGAGAAAGTAGTTCAGTAAATGCATTTTTTCCTTTAAGTGCTATTCCCAGCAGAACAGTCCTTTAAAAAATCAATCTACAAGCTTCAAAGTCAGCTCAACACTTTAAAAAAATCACTTTCTATCAAAAATATTTTTGGCATGAGGTTTGGCTATTGTTTTCAACACTCCTCCCAAAGGCTGGTATGCTGTAACAGAGTGACTACAAGCACAGGCCCCACATAGGTGACAGTAGCTGTATGCACTAATTTTGCAGTTCCTTGAACTTGCATGAATGGGGGCAATGCTCACCTATGCTCTGTGCTGAAATCACACAGCATTTTGGTTTAAAATTATTTTGCACTTCAATACACTTAATATTTTGTATTGAAACTGTAGAGCACATTTCCTCCTTAGTCAGACAATGAATGTTTTGAGTTCTTTGAAGCATTCCAGTAATAAAACTCGCAATGTTAATAATGCAGGGTTTTTGCCAAAGCTGTGTGAGTGACACTTTCTGGCACTGTTTTAGACAGGTGAGGATGAGGATCAGCAATTAGATGTCAAGCACAGAAGGGCTGCCGAGGCGCCACAGGCTCTCCTGGCCCTCCAGGTTTGGGCAGGTGGAGCATCCTTGTCCCCAGGACCTCCCATTGTAGGACAGATGTCCTTGTGTCTGTTCTGTCTCTGACCCAGCCAACGGCAAAGGGAGGCAGCTGGCTCAAGCACGTCAGAAGTTTCTGAGGTCTGTTTAATCCCTAAAAAGTTGGGTCAATTTGAGAAATCTGTATCCCCATCTGGAATAAAGACCAGTCTGCTACGGGGCCCAAAGCTTTAACAAAAGCAGAATCTCCAGAGATTTTTAGTGGTCTTTGTGTCAGAGAAGAATTAAAGTGCCAATGTTGAGGGGGACTAGGGGGGTTCTTTTAATCATTGACATTTTGTAGTTGATCTTTTACTTTGTTGCAAACCCTGAGGCTGTTTTCTTTTTACCAAACCATTCACCTGCAGCAGAGGTATGAACTTCGTCATTTCAGTGGTTTGGATACCATGCAAAGATTGAGGGTATTTTTTGTGCTACGTACACTGCTAAAATCAGTGTGCACATCCTAATGGAAAAAAAACCACCCTGAACAAGTTAGCCAATGCTGAATTTCTCTTTTTAAAGAACAAAATAGTTTGCTGAAGCCTGATGAGACTGACCCAATTCTACAGAAATCTCAAGAATCTGCTACTGCTCAGTAATAAAATCATAACAGAAATCCAATAATAAAAGAACTTTAACAACAAAGTTATGTGTAAATTATTTTGCTTTGCCAGCTGGTCTAAAATGCCATTCTAAAACTTTTACTTCTAAAACTTTCTATGAAAGTTTTTTTCCCAAGTTAGAAATCACAGACATGAAAGTTTTCAAAAGTAGAAATTTGAAAATTTTTATTGATGCAAATGAAATAATCTTTCTGTCCAGAAAGATTATTTAAAGTTTCTTATGACCATGTTTGTTTTTTCCCTTGCTCTTGCCTTCTATAAATAAAAATTATTCAATTGTAATGCAGACCATCCTTATATAAGCTGTATGGAGCAAAGACAGACTTTCTTTTTATCTATCTATCTATCTATCTATCTATCATCCATCCATCCATCCATCCATCCATCCATCCATCCATCCATCCATCCCATGGTACTTGGAGCAAAGCCTTGATTGGACACTGTAGCATACAAAGCAAGGATGCTTTCTCACAGAAAGTGAAAGATGACCAAGGTGATGCTGCTCTTGCACCATTCTAAGCATTACTTAAATTCTGAGGCTGAGGTTGTTTAGAAAATTGATGACTGTGACAGAATCAGCCCCAGGAGTTTGTATTACTTTCTTGTAGGAAGGCGGCAATACAATTGCCAGGATGCTAAAAAAAGAGATGTCACATTTTATTTTGTCTTGTTTGGGAAAAGGAAATATTTTCCTGTTAGTGGTTTTGATTAGCATAACCTGACTTTTCTGCTGTGAGGGACAATAATGCCCCTCAAGACAGAGGGAATAGTGAGTCAAACCCTGCATTACTATTTTCCCTGTAGATTTGATTTTTAGGCTTTGTAGCATCAGGGAACAGATTTTTGGCTCTTCTACAAGTTCCCTGAAAGTCACTACCATGGCCTTCCCTCTCTTCACCTCTTTGAGCAGGAAAACTGGAAACAATAAAAAGACTTTAGAGAAAAGCCGTTCTGTCTCTTACCTCTATGCATCATCCCCAGATGTTTCAATGCAAGTTCAGCCTCCCTGCAGGAAGAAAGAAGCAGCAGCTTATGTCCATGAAGGCTCCAAATTGGACCTTATTCTCCATGCTGTGGATCCCCCAGACATCCAAGGAAGATAACTTAATGAATCCCAAAAACAATCTAATTAGGAAAATTATTATGGATCTGAACAGGTGTGCCTGAGCAATTAGGCGTCTGTACTCTGAGTGGACCCTACTTAAGGAAGTAGAAATAAAAGTTTTGAAATTTCCAAGACAGTTGGGAACAAATTGCGTTGCATCCAAAATTTGCACACCATATGAAAAAAAACTCTTCAAGCCTTATTAGGCCTTTTCCCTATCATCCCTCTCCTTCTAAACCTCCAGCATGGAGATTAGGCTCACACAGACCACTTACATCCTCATTTCATGCCATCCAAAAGTTCAGCTGCATTGAGTGTTCAATGATTTGGGGAGGAAGGATTTACCACAATGAATATTTGCAAATGGTCTACAGGAAAAAGGAAAATTCAATGGACTCACATACAATGAATAAAATACTGAAGCTCCCTCACATATAGATGCCAGAGGTAAGTTTGGCTTCTTCAGCTCTGTGTGTGTATATAGAAATATAAACCCACACAGGGTTACAATGCAGAAGCTGTGCTATGTTTGTTTAACAAATGAAATATAGATATTTAAATGAATATTAAACAGTCAAAACTTTGTTATTGTAGTAGAGCCAAACGAGCGTAAAAATCCATAGAATAAATAATCTATATAATCCTCTGGTTAAAGTAATTCAACAGACCAACTCATATCAACTCCAAGGACTTGCTTATCCCTGTCTGCCTGACTAGGTCTCTGTCTTAAATTTAAACTGCAAATAGGATATGCAGTTATCTTCTGAAGGACTTTGCAATTGCTTTTCTCTAAATTGTTTATAGGATTCAGCTGGTTCTTAATCTGGATGGGACGAGATATGTCATACAGAGAGCCTTGTTTGCAATTTCATTTCAGGTTTTTGTAATCAATTTCTTAATAGGATTATATTCAGGGTTCATTCAGTTATCTCTGCACTGAGCCTTAAGTTTCCTTGGCCCTTTATTTTACAGCAACACTCCTACTGTGACATTGGATAAAGTTGTTTACTCCTTATGTATCTGTAATTATCAGCACTGAGTGTAAATGATATAATGCTGAGCATGTATTTAAAATAACAAAAGATGGAAGAAAAGCTAGATGTCATCTCCAAGCCAAGTGTACAGCATGAAGGAGAGATACTCTGACTGCTTAGAAAATATTTAATTCTAAACCCTCAGAAGCCTAAATTGTTAGCAGTTAAATAAAGGGGGGAAATGGGAATAAGTGGGATCATATTTCTCTGAAATGATTTAATTTCTGATTTCCATAAGAACCAGAGATGCCTCTTTGAAAATCCTGATGGACACTGATTGTAACTGCTCCCTCAGCCTGTGTCAATCTCCTGAGGGCTGCTACAAAAAGTCCTCAGGCAGAAGCCAAGCCACACTGCTTATTTTTGTTTCCTCTTTTTACAGCTTCTGTCCAAATACTTTGACCCCAAAATTTTAGGGTTTAGAAGACAATAATACTGGGTGTCAGTCAGTCTCTCTAGCAGTTTCACCAGGTGAAAGGACATTAACTACAAAGGCTGTGAGCACCAGGTAAGCCAGCACAGGGCCTTGCCTTAGAACAGAATCACAGAATAGTTTTGTTTGGAAGGGACCTTTTAAAGGTCATTTAGTCCAGACCCCCTGCCTTAAGCAGGGACACCTTCCACTAGGGCAGGTTTCTCCGAGCTTCATTCAGCCTGGCCATGAACACTCACAGGAATGGGGCATCAGCTTCTCTGGGCAGCCTGTGCCAACGCCTCACCTTCATGGTAAACAAATTCTTCGTTGCATCCAGTCTAAATCTACTCTCTTTCACTTTAAACCATTCTGCCCTTGTCTGACCTCTACATGCCCTTGTCCAAAGTCCACATCCAGATTCCTGTAGGTCCTCTGCAGGTACTGGAAAGTGCTTTGGGGTCATCCCAGACACTTCTCCAGACAGAACAGAAACTCTCAGCCTGTCCTCACAGGAGAGGTACCCCACTCTCTTACCATCTTCATGGCCCACATCCTCCTTTTGTTGGGGGTCCCAGGGCTGGACACAGTGCTCCAGGTGGGTTTTCACCAGTGTCCTGTTCCTTCATCTTGATAAAGAGCCACAAGGTTTGTAGGGAGGAATGGGGGTGTGCATTTTTATTCTATACATGGATGTACATGATTGGGGTACAGAGTCATCTCAACAGAAGGTGCCTGTGGAGCACCATGGGGTGCAGTGGCCCCTGCACAGATGCCTGGGAGGGCACTGGGCAGTGGAGGAAGAGCCTCTCAGAGCAGGTTACAAAACAGCCCCCATTTTTATAGAGACCTGCAGAAAATGTCAGGTCAGTCCTGCTCCACTGGCTGCCAGATCTCCTGTGCTACCTCTGCTGGAGAGAGGTAACAGCCTGCTGTTATTCACAGCCTGCTCCAAACCCACCCAGCCTCTCCCTGGCTGCTGCTCCCCAGCCCCAGCCCATCCCCACTCTGAGCTGGACCTGGGAAAAGGAAAGGACCCTTATAAGGACGTTTATAGGGGAGGAAAAAACACCCCAAAAAAGCCTAAACATACAGCTGAAAGAGTTCCTCCATCACTTAGGAGTCCAGCAGTCTGGAAGTATGAAAGGTCTGGGAGCACCGACAAAAAAACTTTTTATTAGAGCCATAACAAACAGGAGTTTGCACCAGTATTCCCACTGCTGAGCATGATTTTCCTTGAAATCAATTATTGGAGAACAGATTGCTTCATAGGGAAAAAACCCTGACATGGCATCTCAAAAACTCAAAAATTAATATTTTTAAATATTGTTGCTAGTATTATTATTATGAAAAACAAAAAAATTTCCTTTTGTTGTTACCTTTAAAACCCATACTTGATGTGATTTTTGTCAGTTTAGAATCTGCATAAACCTCATTCTTGCACAAAGCAAGAAAACAGACAGTACCTCATGACATGGGTTCAGGGGTATATGGTGGAGCTTCTCTTCCATTGTGGACATCTTCCACTTCCTCTGAACACACAGCTAACAGCCATTTTTTGTATTTCTCCTTTTCTCTTCCTACCCCTATAACCTTCCATTGTTTCAGTCCTCATAAAAGGAAAATTTATGCAGTGGTCAAGCACACCTTCAGGGTGTCTTTTCTCTGAGAATCTCAGCTGTGGCCAAAGACCAAATGTTTCTTATTTGCCTATGAAAACTCTCTGATAAGGGATGCAAGATAAAAGGGTAGTGGGTTACCAGAGGGCAATCAGTGTCCCAGCCCCACAATACTGTTCCTACATAGGAATAGCTCTGCATTTCCCCAGGTTATCCCTGGACATCAGCCCTCCTCCACACCCTCTTCAGACAACACTGGTAAAGCATCAGCTCCTGAAAGGCAAAAGCAATGCATGGCTGTCAGGTATGCCAGTCCCACGGGGTCACAAACCTGCTGCCAGCACCTGTGGGATGCAGCAGGGCTGGAGGCAGCTGGGTTGCTCCCCAAGGAGAGTCAGACCGGGACAGAGGGGGCTGAGCATCCAAGGCTGCAGGGAGGGATTCGGGCTGGAGAGGAGTCACACAGGCAGCAAAAGGATGGGGTGGAGGAGAAGGCAACTTTTGTGCCCGTGCAGCAAAGGCAGCAGTAACCCAGTGGGTGCAGGTATTGCAGAGATAACTCTGGGGAGACATGCTAAGAACTCTCTGTAAAAAAATCTGCCCATTCTCCCAAAGTACTGATGACAGGAGAGAATGAAGTAAATTAATCAATCCTTAACTAAATGCATGTATTCCTGAAGTTCAAAGTGTTTTCCCATTCATTGAAAAAATCCTCACTGGCTAGGATATTTCCAGTCACCTTTGTTTAGAAATCCGGTCAGTTACTAAAGAGAGGAAAGTTGGATTATTCCTGTGCTTATCTTCCAGAAGAGCAAACTCTTGCAGACTCTACTTAACAACCTAAGAGGGAAAAAATGAACAAAACCTTAGAAAGGTTTGAAGTCTTTGTGGAAGAAAGGACCTAATCCTGATTGTGAGAATGTACTGACAGTATAATAAGAAAAAATAATGCATCCCTTTAAAGTCATACTATACGTTTTGTATTGTACCTATATATTCACTGGAAAGCAGAACTGAATCATAAAAATAAAAGTTATGTGAAATGCAGCGTAAAATATAAATAAGCTAGTTAAAGGTCATGTGTCTCATAAGCCAAAACAGAACAGAGTTTCAGTCTAGATAGCTGTACTTTCAGCATGAGCTGAGGAAAAGGGGAAAATGTGCACAAGTGCAGACAGGTTTCATATGTGCACACCTGAAGCTTTGCTCTTGTGGCAAGAAGAGGGTCGGGTGGTGCATGTGCTACACTGCATGGGGGCAAGGAAAGAGCAGAGGCTCAGGCTGACTACAAGGCAGAGCTCCCAGTCTTAAAAGAGGTATTTTGAGATTTTTAACATCCATTGCAGATAGAGTCTGAGGTGGTCCTTTAAATAGAGCTTTCATGCTTGACAATACAAAGGTTGTTATGTAGGACTTCCAGAAATGCCCACACACCTGTCTCCAAGGGCTTTAAAACTGGCACAGTAATATTTAAATCAGCTGAAAATGCTACAGGATAAATAACATCTCCTCAGGGTAAAGAACTGGTTATTCGCTCATTCCCACCCCAACCTTTACTTACCTACAGACTATAGACTACAATTGTATTTGTCATATTTGGGAACTTTCTCTTGCAAATACCAATTGTTTCCTCCTCCTGATAGACTAGATTTTTTTTTCTGCTAAATTTTCATTGTATAAAGCATCTATTTTCAAGAACCACCAACAATTGTAATGTGACTTCCTTATACCCACAAGTGCTCTCACCTGCATTCACACTGGTGCTCACAGCCAGCTCTGAAGGCAGACAAGTTCACTGCAAGGACTGAACATGCTCAGTGTCCAGTATGTTTTTTAGTAAATACAGATTTCTTAACCATCACTCTGCTGATTGCAAGGGCCAGATTTTAATGTTACAATAGAAAAACAAGTTTAACACACACCTGGAAGAAAATCTCAGTTTGCAGCACAAATTTACACAGTCAACTTTGCAAATAATATCCTGGTGTTTAGCGTGGTCTTGTTCCAAAAATCCTAGAGGGAGCTCAGTAGTTTCCACTCCAAAGAAGCAAAACATCTCATTGCCCTCTGAGATTTCTTACATATTATGTATAAACCTTCAGACACCACAATGAGTACAGTGCATAAAAAGTAAATTATGTATATTTGGAATTGTTGTGTGCAGTAAGTAACCATGAGAACTATCAAGAGGAATACGAGCTCTTACTCAACCTAGGGTCATTATTTTCTGCTTTCTTGAATTCTTTCAGGTTATTTAGCAAGGAACCAATTCAGAATTCACTGAATGGCTATGCCCCTACGACCAAAATCTCAATATGGTCCAAAATATCTGAGAAAAGGAAAAGAAAGAGAAGATATTTTTTCTTGCAAGAATTTATTTCTTGTGCAAGCCATAACCAGCATCTCTGTCCTCCTGAAGATACCTGTGCAACCCTGGCCCAGCAGCCTGAAGGACCACACTATTTATCCATCTTTCAGCTAAATGAGCACTTTGCTGCTAGGCACCATCATGTGCCTTGGAATGGATATTTCCAATTCAAGAGCTGGTCTTTAGGCCAAAATAAAGAACATATCACTGAATATGTTGGTTTTATTTTCTTGGAAATAATCCCACATTTCATTCCAAATCAAGCAAACACTTCTCAGGACCTAAACCAAGAATTTCAGTCAGCACTGCTGCTCCCCCCAAATACACACTCCTTCATTCAAGTGGTCAGGAAATTTACCTGAGGCATGTGAAATTTAGTTTAAATCTCATTATGTATGTAAGGCTATTTAATTTTATCATCTGCCTTCTACATGCCTTGTTCTTCAAGTGATGAGGGTTGTCTGGGCAGAGTTCCCTCACTCTCCACAACACAGAACTTTGTGGAAAATATTGGGCTACTGCCTGTGGAAGGAGCTGCATTATGTCTCACACTCCCAGCATGTCTCACCTCTCAGCACTGCTGCCTATTTATTTCTAATATCTGCACATTAATAATGGATGACATAGCAACACCAGGTCGCCCTGAGGAAGATCTGCCTGCAAATACCCTTTAGCCTTGCATTTCATAACCTGTCCTCAGAAAAACTGGGATGGGAAGAGGAGAGAAGGAGCTGAAACTCCTGCTCAGGAAGAGAAAGTGGTCAAAACTTGGTCTTCCACATTCCTGCTGGACTGGCTATTGAGCAAATTGCAGAGATGACTGACTCCCTTCTATTCATCTAGCATAAAACAACAGAATGCACACTACCCAGCAAGTTCAGACACATAGCTCTAGGGCGCCAAAGCTGCATTTTTCCTTGAAGGAAATAATCCCTCTCCCCAGTCCTGTTTCCAAGGGGATTAAAAAGAATCTGTCAGCCCATCCCTCTAGGCTTGCTTGTACAAAAGCAGCACTCCATAAGAGCACTTATCTCTTGAGTCAGAATAGTTCCTCCATCTAGTAAATAAAATATTTTTTGGTTTGAATAAAGAACCATTCATAGTTAATATCTTTAAAAAGAACTTTTTATATAGTTCCAGAAAATAAACCTGCAACTAATATCCTGAGTCTGAGAGTGTTACTGATCTTGCCAAGTCAATCTAATACATTGCTTTAGAGAGTAAGAAAGATAACATAGACCCTCTGGGTGGGATTTCTTAAAATGGGCGCAGAGGAGAGAAGTTTTAGAGGCAGATCAATAACAGGGAAACCACCCCTTCTCCTCTCTGGAGAGTAGAAAAAATATTCATATTCCATCCCTGTCCCTCACAGCAGTGCTACATTATGTACCATAGATCCTGGCACAGATAAAACCCTTATCTTCCCTCACCATCCTTATCTCACTGTGGCGAGCACAGGATGGCCCATAAAGACAGCTCCACGCTGAGAAGTGTTAAAGCTTCTGTGGGTTCATGGCTGAGAAATGCAGAGGCATGGAAAGCATGAAGTATACAACAGCACAGAGCAGAGAAACAGAGATATACACAACATAGAGAAAACAAGGATTCTTTCATAAACAGTTTTGTGAGAAGAACAGATGGATGTAAACACTAAACAAAGGCTGCAGCAACTGCCCTTGGTACAATGGGAGGAGTGGTAGGGAGAGAGGCAATTTCCTATGATACTGGTCCCAAGAGGAGGGGGTTTACACAGAATTAGTAGAACAAAGGGCTTAACCACTTGCCCAGCAGTTTTCTCTACAACTCAGGACTAAAATGAGGGATCTTCTGGAAGGACTGGACTTCATCAACAAAGCATTTGTTACCATTCCTGTGTCTGGCTCCATCAGTGAGGGGTGCTGGGAGTCCCTGTCATGAACATATGTGCCACTGTCAGTCAGGGCAGCAAAAGGTCACTGAATTATCCTTTAGCTGAGGCAGATTAAGCCAAAAAACACGCTACAGAAAGCCTTCAGTTGCTGCAGGATCTTAAGTGCTCATACCCAGTTTTTGTGCAGGAGTCCCAGACATTTTGTGGAAAGAAAAAGTTTGTGGGATGAAAGAGGGCAAGCAAAGATTCCTTTGATAGTGACAGGCTCTGAAAAGAATTAAAATGGTAATTTGTCTGAATAGGTTAAGCCTAGGTATACAAAAATCTCCAAAATGCTGTAGCTGGCTGTTGAACTAGTAGGGACATAGCTATCCCATCACAGCACTGTGTGAACACAGTAGATTTTAACGGCCTGACTGAAAGCCAAAGCTCATCATCCTCTTCAAAATCCTAGAGCTTCCTGACATAGTGATGAGCTGCTTTGGAATACTGATCCTGATGTTTTACATTACAAAACAGGGTAACTCCCTATTTGGCTGGGATGGAAGGTGTTGGGATCAGCAAGGTTGAAGCTGAACCTCCTGCTCCACCACATGTGCTCCCATATGTGCTCTTGTCTTCCACAACAGTGGAGGCCTCAGGAACCACTAATGAAGGATAGCAACCCAATCTGTTCTCCAGATAGAGCTTCCAAAAGGAGAGGTTTGGGAAACTGTGTGGGTGCGTCCCAGTGGTCAGGATACAGTGGCCATCCCAGACTTTGAGAGAACAAGTTGCCAGCATGCAATTCAGCCATCCCAGGTGATGCCCAAGACACCACAGCACAATTAGGAACAGCAGCACAGCTGGGATGCTACCAAGGATGGGACCTTTGCTTATAAATTTGTCTTGAGAGAAAAACAAGGCAAAACCCAAACATTTTGGGTAGCTAGGGCAGCAATATCAGATAAAAATTCTGAAAGGGGACTTTGTGAATTTTTATTTCATGCTGCCTGAAAGTTTATAGGTATAAGAAGTCCTTTGTAAACTACTGCATCGCATCACAGGATGTTCATCTGAGCCCACCTCATTCGCTTTGCCAAGCATCTATCATGCAATATAGAGGTAAATGCTAAGAAACATTTTAGAATTGCTCCTGTCTGTGAGAACAGGCATTGGGATGTGCCCCCCCTCATGCTTGGGATGACAGAAGAGTTGAAAGGAGGGCTACAGTGTTGCTGTTCCCCAGGTGCTCTTCCAAAACATTGGGAAAGCACCCCAGCCACACCTGGGGCTGTGCAAGGATTTGTCTTTTCCCCCTACAATATCCAGGAATGGATGTCTAAAATAAAGGAAAGTCACTCTAAGGGTCTTCTAGAGATGACCTTTGATGTGAGCCATGAGGACATTTCTTGGGACACTGTGCTTATAATTCCATCAAGTGCTTCAGACACCGCCTGAAGAGCACACAAAGGTCTCTCTGCTGTTTCTGTCACAACACACACATTTGCTTCATACTGGTTCTTCTATACTGGCTGAAATCTCAGTTCTCCCAATGATACTTTCTGGCATTCAGTCAGGTGGAAGGGTCAGTGTTCCATGAGTCTGTTCTGCCTTGCAGTGCCATCCTGTTAACATGAATCCCCAAACAGATTTTCCCTGGCAGCCCAACCATTCACTATTCACTCCAGAGTGCCCTGGTGTTAAACATGTGACAACAACAAGTGGAAACACTGAAACAGAACTTAAAGCCCTTTGAAAAGATCTGACAAACAAAGCTATTTAATGTCTGTTCCACTGTATCTACCAGAGTACAATGTTCAGGAAACATGAAAGGTAGTTTAGCCCCCAGACTGGCAGACAGCTGGGCAATGAGACACTTTCTCTGTTTAATCCCTTTTCTGGGAACATGGTCTAAAACTCTCACACTTTACAGAAAAGGTCCACAGGCTCTGACATGCAACAGATATCTGAGTTTTCTGCTGGTCTTGCTGTGTGACTTCTATCTTGGTTTACTGAATAAATCTATAAAGCTGAAAGGAAAGGCCTGTGTGGATGTATTTTAAGAAAAGTCTTTTTTCCTGTCTCTTTTCTCACTGAACATCTAGTTCACAGGGGACAAGGTTGGCAGGGTTTTGGCTGCAGCCACGAGGAACTGAGCCCAGCAGCCTGCTTGCTGGTGGAGGAATTAAGGTATTCAGCATGGTTCTTGTTGATGCCAATATAATGGGTTTACATTAACACAATTGTGCAGTGAGCATAAACTTTCTGAGCAGAAAGGTCTGCTCCAGTTGCCCTGCTAGTGTGTTTGCATAGGCCTGCCAAATAAACAACATTCCCTGCTGGGTGATTGGGAACAAGTGTGAGAGGTCCTGAGTCTAAAATGCTAATCCTTATGGTATAATCTCATCGCTGCTCTACAAAGGCTTCTCCAGCCACTGGATCTGACAGGGTCACACAGCACAGCCTGTGGGCTGGCAGCGAGAGCTGGATGCATGGCCACTCTGAGATCCTGCCTGCAGCTGAGCTGAGGATGCAAAACTCCTGGGGCTCATGGATTTTTGCCCACCTACCCCCTGGCACTGAGTCTTGTCCTGCACAAAACTTCCAGGCAGGGAGGGATGTGCTATGGAGGGGATCAGAGCCATGGAAGGTGTCTCCACAGCACTCAAGGAGAATGGCACATCCACCAAACTGCCTACAAAGATGTGAAGTGGATCTGCACCAAGGGGCAAAAGCATCATGACTGTGGTTCATGTTTCCTTTTTCCTCTCCCTCCCATCTAAAATACCCTTTAAGGTTTTTTCAGAGGTAAATGCAAACCTGAGGGTCAGGACAAGGCAGTTTTTGGTTTTTGACATTGAGTGAGTCCAAACCTATCCCTATAATGAACACGCAGAGTGTTTGCTGCCCTGTTCTAATATGCAGAACTGCAGAGAAGTGCCCTCCTTGCTGTGACTAGACAAGTTTATAGAAACACTAGGTTTTGTTTTTTTTTAAAGGAAAAAATTAAGAGGAAGGATAGCATTTGTTATTAAGTTGTAAATACAAATCATGACCTGGAAACTCTGATTTTATCCTATTTATTTTAGTTTTCAGGGACTCTGCATGTTGTGGCAAATGTCCAGAATCAGGCAGAAGTTATCCACATTTTACCATTATGATTGATATGCTTTGGTACAGCAGAATATGGCATCAACACCTTAATAGAATGGTTTTGTTGTATGTGGTGCCCAAATTTATTTCCTTGCCTTATACTGTACTCAGTTATGTCTCAATCCACTGGCTGATCAGAACTGACATGGGGTATTTCTTACTTGCTTGAAGGAAAAATGGTCATGGAAGATTTCTTTATTTTTATTCTTCCACTGCCATCTGCATCCCTGATGCTCCTTATCCACAGCCTTAAGCTAATCCCTTGATACCAGAGTAAACAACCACTGCATGTTCTCCCTGCCCACTCCCTTAAAACACAGAGCAGAAAATTGCCTGAGGGTAGTATGAATATTAAACCAAAACTCCTCTGAACAGCTCTCCTCACAGGGCAGTGCAGGTTTCTGCTCCCTCTTTAGCACACAGGGCAGATCCTACATTCCCTGTGCATGTGAAGATGCAGAGACAAAGGAATAGAGCGGACAAACACCAAACTAAACCAAGACCTCACAGCAACCACAAAGAGGACACACACCACAGGCACAGCTCTTGTAGCAGGAGCTGAGCACTGCCCTGCCCATCCCAGGAGGGTGTGAGAGCACCTCCATGTCTCAGGGCTTACCTGCAGTGACAATTGGATGTCTCCTTGTGGGTAGGGGCAGGAGTAATGAATTACCCCTACCAAAACAGAGGTTTCTCTGGAATCCTTAATTTCTTTTCAGAGCCTCCCCTTGGCACCTCCACATGATTCTACATTAGGAGTGAAACAGAAATTTTCTGGTACCGGCTAGCAAGGGCTCATTTTGCAGCAGTAACTCTGCTGCTTTCCCAAGGCTCCTGGCTCAGCTTGTCTGGCTCTCAGGGACAACTCTCATTTGGTGTCTGAAGGTGTCCAAAGGGCTGCCTCAGAGTATGAGGCTTTCCATTTACTCACAGCACAACATGTGGTGCTGGCACAGGGCACACAAAGCTCTCCCAAGCTCCCTGTGCCTTAAAACACCATGGGCCATACCCACATGCTCAAACCCTTGGGGCATTTGAGTCCCAGTGTAGCAGAAGCCAGAACAGCTCAGGCAATTTAATCTTCAGTGCTGAGCAACTATCCAAGGGTCCTAGGGCACAGAAACTTCCACATGGATCCCAAGTACTGGGCAGCACCATCTTCAGGTGTGCTTCCCTGTCCTTGGGGAAGGCATCAGCTTCTCAGCTAAGCTCTGCCATCATGGGCTGTGGGAGAGACACACACACAATTCTGAATTCTGCCCCCAGAATTCAGCCCAGTGGGAGAGCCTTGAGGAAGGTGGGACCTGAGAGCTGTGTGTGGCCCATTGATGAGAGCTGTGCAGCTGCTGCACTGCCCTTGGTCCCTCCCATTAACCAGTGGGATGGTGAGGTATTTTCAGGGTCCCCCGTCATTGAGAGGAAAGATGAATCTAACTCCATGTTCTTAGAAGGCTATTATATTATATTATATTATATTATATTATATTATATTATATTATATTATATTATATTATATTATATTGTGTTATGTTAATTATAGAATGCTATACTAAAACTATACTAAAGAATACAGAAAGGATACTTACAGAAAGCAAAAGGATAATAATGAAGACTCGTGACTCTTTCCAGAGCCCTGACACAGCTGGACTGTGATTGGTCATTAAGTCAAAACAATTCACATGAAACCAATGAAACAATGACCAGTTGGTAAACAATGTCTAAACCACATTCCAAAGCAGCAAAACACAGGAGAAACTAATCAGATAATTATTGTTTTCATTTTTCTCTGAGGCTTCTCAACTTCCCAGGAGAAGAAATCCTGGTGAAGGGATTTTTCAGAAAATATGATGATGACAGGATGGGAGAACAAGATGATAGATACTCAGGGTTTAAATATGCCTGGTACATCCCAGAAGTATTGCTCAAATGACCAGGTGACAGGAGGGACATATTGAAGATTACTTCTTCAGTCCTGGCTAGGGCACAAGGCAGAAGAAAGGAGCCCTAAACCCAGAAGAAGAGCAGAACAAAAGGCAGTGTGGCTCTGTCCCTGCATTTGTGTAGCAATGCCATTCCAGCAAGGTTTAAAATTCACACAGATTCTCACACTCATCTTCTCACTAGCACCAGGATTAGGCAGAATTAATTCCAGTGCCATGGAGGACAAGACATGCAAGAGAGCAGGGCCTCATCACACCTGCTGGGTTCTCTGGACCTTGCTCTACTCTATCACACCACTTCTCAATGTTTCCAACTACAAATCTTGACTCTTCAAGGATAGGAAAACTTGAAGATTCGGAAACTTGTCTGCTAGAGGCAGACATGGGAAAACAGCATTCACTTTGCATCACAAACTTTGTCTCCATCTTTCTTTCCTTATTTTTTAAATTACCTTTGTTGTTCCTTTAACAGGGTAGCCTCCCAGCTCTCTAGGTTCTGCCACTTGCTTGCCACTTGTCAGAGTTATAAGCAATAGGTTCACATGAAACCAATGAAAGCACCAGTGGGCTGAGGCTGCTACTCTGGAGCTTTTTTTTTTTTCACAGGCTGAAAAGTGGCTCGTAATACTGGAGCCAGGGCTTTTTGAGGTTTTTTAAGAATATTTCAGAAGAGCCTTCCTTCAACTCTGAGCTCTTTCAGGGCTCCAGCTCTCCCTGCAATCAAAAATAAGGCCACAACTACACAATGTCAATACCACCCTGGGCAATACCACCCTGGGCATGTTTTATGGTAACCTTTAGCTGCTGTTCAGATCTACAGAAATAGCTTGTGGATGAAAGGAAGAGTTTGTTCAGCATTTCACCCTTTTAAACCTTTTTTTAGGAGAAAAGCCAGATGCTGCTTCCATATTCAACACTCCATCTCCCCAAAGTGATTCTTGTCCTCAAGTGAACAGTGTGTTTTTACTGCAGTAACCCTGCTTGGCAGGTTACAATGTGCATTTGTTATTTTCTGCATGATAAAGTGCTTTTTAGTTTGAATTTCCTTCCTTCCTTCCTTCCTTCCTTCCCTTCCCTTCCCTTCCCTTCCCTTCCCTTCCCTTCCCTTCCCTTCCCTTCCCTTCCCTTCCCTTCCCTTCCCTTCCCTTCCCTTCCCTTCCCTTCCCTTCCCTTCCCTTTTGAATGGTGTCTCTAACTCACCTCTGTGAAGCTGAAGACAGTAATCAGGGTCAGGTAGTCTTTGGTCTTTTCTCATAATGATTGAAGAGTTTCTGTACTCTAAAGGATGCCTTGCTTGGTCAATACTCCTTTTTCAAAGCAGACAAAATTTGGATTTCTATTAAGATGATGCAGAAAGAAATATTTTTCCCAGGCCCATTATATTTTTTTTAATTGAAACCCATAGCTATGGTTGGAAGTAAACAAAAGAAAATGGAATTGAGCAAATACAGCAAAAGGAAATGGTGATTGAAGTGTCTATTCATGTCCCTTTTGCTCAAAAGAGACACTGTTAAAAGTTATTCTCTTTTATTTAAAAGTTTGAATAATCATTAGAAGAGTGCACAGAGTCTGGGGCTGAAGTCCTCCCCCAGAGAGTGTTTCAACCACCCAGCTGAAGATACTGCTTTCACCTGCACCTGCTTTCACCCCTCCCAACTGCAGCTTAAGAGAGAAGTGGATCCTCTTTCCTCCTTCCTACTCTACTCTCTGACTCTAAAACTCCAGTGGCAAAACCACTTACTTTCTCAGAAACAGAAGAAAGAGAATTAACACCCATCTTGCAAAAGGAAGATTTCATCTGCCTGTCTCCATTTGCCAGTGTCACTTGAGAATCAATACAAACCACCTTCCTCTATATATATAATGCCCAAATTAAGTTACTTCTAGAAATCATATATTCATTTTTAAGTCTCTGAACAAATTATTCAATTTTTTTGTGTTCAACTTTGTTGTCTGTTCATAAAAACTTTCACTTCATCTGGGAACAGAGTTTCCAGTGAATAAAGAAATCCAACTTGAAAACAAACCAGCCATGCAAGCAGTCACACATCAAAACAAAGGTTAAAATCCAGCCCAGGCAGTGTCCCTCCCTCACTTTGCACAAAGCCAGTATTTCTCCCAGAGCTGAGTGTGCCATCTCCCCAGGCCCCCAGGAGCAGCACTGACTCTGCCAGCCCCACAAGTCCCAGGTTCACCTAGGAACCACAATGCTGAGGCCTCTGGGTAAAGTTCATTTTCCTAAGGGCTGGAAGCCTGTGTTGAACATTCACCATCCCATTTCTGGTTTACTAGACCCTCAGGGTGGAATTCACTCCAACAAATTTGGAGTGCTACCTTATTTGGGTGACTTATTTAGGCTCCCTTTATATAGCAGGGGAAGGAAAAAAATAGGCCCTTCTAGCAAACAGACCTTCAAAAGAGACTGTCCTTCAAAGAAAGACATGCAGGTTCTATCAAGGTGGCACAGAAATACCCACTTCTTTCCACTAAATAAAAAGGGAGCCTGTGAGTAACTTTTCCAGATGCAGATACCACCTTTTGAGATGCTTTGCACTTCAGAAAAAATTAAATTAATGCTATTCTCAGAGATGGTGTATTTTATGACCCAGCAGCCTGAGTGTCTACATGCCTGGAATAGCTGTGTGGTCTCTGCAGCACTGGATGGCTGCAGACACTTCCCCTATAGCAAGTGTAGCACAGCAGGCCTTTACAGTTCCCAGTGATGTAAAATGACTTGGTAAAAGTCCATTACTCTTTAATGCAACTGAGAACCATTTCCACTGCTTTGCAGCTCTGTGAGGTTAAGTATTGCACAATGGAGCTACTATTTTCTTTCTTTCTTTTTTTTTTTTTTTTAATTAATGCAAAACAACAAGGGAGGGAGAGACAGAGATAAAGCTCAGACATCCTGTTCCCCAGAGAAGAAGGAAGGCCCTGATCCCTGCAATGCAGGGCAAGCTGGTGCTCCAGAAAGGCTGGAATTGAGATTTCTGACCTCCACCAATGCCTGTGAAACAACAAAACCAGTGAAAACCCAGGTAACACCACCCTCCCCACACCATACAACCACAAGTTCCAGTCCACTGCACCTCATCATTTCAACAGCAGAGAAATTCTGAGTGGCATTAATTTATGGTGGCAGCCTGGGCTCCCAGTGCAGACAGCAGAGGGCTTGAGATTCCATGTACCCCAGGCAGCAGCTGGGTTGGCTCAGGTTTGTACCTCAGAGCCACTCTCAAGTGCTTGGCTGGGCTCCTGGCTGCAGGTTGAAGCAGCAAGCCTCAAGGTTGCTGGAGCACCTGACAGAAGAGCCAGTCTCACCCTTTTCCTCTTCCCATCTCTGACCCTGTCCATCCTCTTCCTCCCCTCTGCCCACCACTTGTGAGAGCCACTAATTTTATGTGTTCCTTGTTCAGGACAGGTTTCAGCCAGATCAACAAGCCCTGAACTCCTCCCACCACTCCTTTAATGCAGATGTGATAGAGACCATGATCCTTTGCTAAAACAGGAATCCTCCTCCCAAGGGAAAGGGTCAGAGAAAAAGCTTTGGTACCCTCACACTAGAGACTTTCCCTGTAAAACGAGCTTTATGGCTATTCAAGAGCATGTGTATTCAAGCTGGTCTAAGGGATGGGATAGTAAACTGGGGAAGAGGAACAAGGTGCACCTGACTCCTCAGCTGAGGAGCATGGTCTTGGAATGCACAACACAACAGTGCAGCCATGTCTTGTTTTAAAAGATGGCAGCAACATGAATGTTTTAAGTAGTGCTTTAAGGTCTGTATTTTCTTTCTCCCCTGGCTGACAGGTTCCTCACATCTGGCTTGTGCCTATAGCTGTACTGAATCCTTGCATTTTTTGTTTCTGCAGCAGAAGTGCAACCCCTGCCCCATGGGCAACTGGCAGGAGCCTGTCCTTGGAGCACCCACATCCCATCTCTCCTGGGCTCACCTGTGAGTGCAGCACAGCCCTCCTCCCAGCTGGGAGACACCTCCTGAGAGAGGGAATTCAGCCCAGGAGGGGAAAGTGGTTTATTTACAACCCTAGGTGGGAACCAGCATGGTGTGATAAGAAGTGATAGGTGGGAAATTGAATTTGCCTAGAGGCCTTGAGACCTCCAGAGGGGGCCTTCTCTATCACATCTTCACTAAAGCCTGTGCTTTATTAGACAGTGTGATAGAGACATGAGCCCTTTGCTAAAACAGCAATCTTCCTCCCAAGGGAAAGAGTCAGAGAAAAAGCTTTGATACCCTCACAATGGAAACTTTCCCTGTAAAATGAGTTTTATGGCTATTCAAGAGCATGTGTATTCAAGAGCATAGGATCATTTAGAGATCTAAAATGGGATATCCCACAGAGATTTATCACTCAAAATAAAACTAGAAACAAGATTTCATGGTTACCTTTCTTACAAAATATATATTAAAGAAAAAAAAAGGCATACAAATTATGTCATTGATTTCAGCCTGGAAAGACTTACAACTAAAAAGTACATTCTTAACCTGCTCATGATAACTCTGTAATTTTCATTTGAACCCTGTTCAAATGAAAAGTACAGAAATTATATAGTCTTGCCAAGCGTTACTTTAATTTATTGGAATTTATTTTGCATCTTTTCTCTTCCACATGACAATCTGTTGAAATGTGTGCACACAAGGCTGTCCTCCAGCAGTGGTCTTGTCTTTTGTTTTCATCTTTTGTTGCATAAACTCTATGTAGATGGCAATACAAAGATATATATAAATACATACAATGAGAGGGAGTGGAAAAAAGCAATCTCTTAATGAGGCTGAGTAATCCTCAGACATCTTTCACTAAAAAGGTGCAGGTGCTCCTGTATTTAGAAGGGTTTGAAATGAAGAGATGGACATCTAGTAAATACAGTATCTTCTGCAGTAAGACTTACACTATGACTGGTTTTGACTACCTGGGAGCTAATTCCCTGTAGCAAATCTGTATAAAGCCTGGAACAATACTGAGGCAAGATCAAATGGAGAAGATTGTAAGAGCTCATTTTTGTCTGTCTTTATGTTCCACAATCATTTTAATTTGGGGTGGACTGCCTTTTTTTTTGGGAATAAATTGACACTGAGCTGCTGCAACAAAGGGACACACATGAACCTTCTCCTGTCAAGTCTCATACCACAATAATATTTGGAAAAGCTTTGCAACTACCAGAAGAGAATTTTATTTATTCTTCATAAAAAGAGCTATAGCAGTCAAAAGGCCAAATCCTGCCCCTGTCTACTTGGCTTTGTGCTTTTATCTTATAACTTTACTGGGGAAATGGAGATACGATGAGAAATGGAGATCTGAAGGGAAGGACTCTTTTATATGATGGATTTTAAGCCTCAAACCAAAGTAAAACCTTGAATCTTGTATATTTAAGTTGCATTTGAAGGTGGCCCGTAAGCTCCTCTTAGATGTTTTTTATACAGACACTTAAGAATGCAATAAAAACACATCAATATCCTTAAACCTTCAAAAAAAAGGGAGCAAAAAATATGCTCATTGTTTTACTCAGCTTTTTATTCCATCAGTATGATACAAGATAGACAACATCACTGAGTAAGTCTTCAACTTAATTAAAATTAAGCCTAATATGTTTAATGAAATTATTTTGCTATGATACACTTTCCCTTGTGGAGTGCCAAGAAGGAATTTCTCTGGAACGCTGGAGTACATTGCCACCCGCTGCCCACAGGCGGCTCTGCAGCTGAAAAACAACGCGAACAGAACAGCAACATTTAACACAACACAACATACAGCTACTGAGGCAGCGGGACTGACCCCGACTTTGGCACAAATTTCATGGAAACACAGTTGTGAGCTTCTCCAAATGTCACGTTCATTCCTGAAACTCTACTTCACTCCCTTTCATGTGTCTGTCTGCATTTTTTGCTTTTCTCTAGCTTTCTTAATACTGGAGCTTTGATATTTCAAAGGAAAAGCCATATTCTTTCTCAGTGTTACACATCTCAATTTATTAGGTTTGGTTTTCTAAAATTTGGATTCCAGTTTATTGTTTTAGAACAATACATAAAACCACACATTTATAAATATATATATTATATCCTGCATATATAACATTGGTTTTCCTTTGGAATGGGAGGGCAGACTTTGCACTACATAGTTCATTGGTTAAGGCACAATGTTGTTCTTAGATTCTCTGAGCTGCTTCCTATCAGAACCTAAAAAAATACTTTTATAATCTTGTATCAAATTTTAAAGTTTTTTGCAAATACATGTATAAGAAAAAAATATTTTGTATTTCCCCCTCTAAGCTCACTACTACCCTTATAAAATATATGGCTTTTCATGTTCCACTTTATTTTAGTGTTTTTCAAAAGGCAGTGAAAAGAAGTACAACTTTACCCCTTAACAGCTTTTTTTTTTAATATAATATATATATATAAGCACAGAAACCAGCTTGTGCACTTTCTACAGAATTCCAATGCATATCATGGTAATGCAAGTGCAGTGATTTTTTAAAAAAGCAGTCACGATTGATTGACATCTGTATATGAAAACATAACATGATTATCATACAATACCCATTACAGAATATACAATCATCAAAACTGCAGATATATAAATACATATTTAGCAACATCAAAGCAACAGTTTTATCTTATACACAGCATATGAATACAGAGTTATTACACTTAAGTTTTCACCTTGTTTTTTCTCAAAAGCTTGCTGAAAAACAGGAACATGCTGTAGTTGCAAATTAACTGCTTGACAGTGCTGTTGAGAAATTAAAGTGAACAAAGTTTTAAAAAAGTATATGCAATTGAGTTGGTATAAAACAAACAGCCTCCCCCATTTTCCAATGTCCCCGTTGTTTTCCTATGAGACGGAGGCACGGGTAAGAGTGGCAGTTCCACAGAGTAAGATCATACAAGGGTTTCTGGGAGGGCATCAGGGTTATCAGCTGATAACAGCTCCCAGATCTGCCACCTCTCCCTTTGCCACTCATTCCAGTCCGCCTCTGAAGCACTTGTACTGTTCTGGCTGTGAGGTGCTGTGGGATAGCTGTGACCCGCTGGCGTGTGCGGGGCCGGCTGCTCCTGCCTGGAGGTGGCCTGCTCAGGGGCTCTGCCTGGCGGGCCTCCAGCTGCTCTCGGCCCCGAACTCTTTTCTGGGCGTTGAAGTCTCCACAAAGAGTGCAGCGTTGAGGAAACACTCGAGCTGGTTTTTGCTGGGCCTGGGTAAGGGGGCGGCGGCCGCTCTTTCCTGTAGGAGGGCTTGGCTGTGCTTTGCAAACAGCCCGCGCTCGAGTCGCGCTCGCTCAGGTCCTCCACGCTGCTCAAAGTCAAGCGCTGCTCCGACCGGGAGTGGGACAGCCCTGAGCTCCTGCAGCCGCCGTCCCTGTGGGGGTCACTGCACGGCCGGGACGCCGCGGGATGGAGCTGGCACTCGGCAATGGCGGCCGTGGTCTGGCTCCTCCGCATCGCCTGGCGGCCGCCGGCCAGGTCCGAGGAGCTGTCCTGCCAGCGAGGGGAGCACGTGGCCAGGTTCCCCTGGGACAGGGAGCACTGTCCGGGCCGCAGCGAGCTGCTCTCGTAAATGTTCCCGTAAGAACCTGGGCGTGGGGGCAGAAACACAACATGAGCCTGCAGAGCCATTCCTGGGGCATTTAACAAGCTACTACTGCTTTTTCCTTGGACTATATGGTAGAGGAGAAGATTGCCCAGAAACCTCATAGCACCTTTCAGTATCTGGAGGGGGCTGACAGGGAAACCAGGAACCGTAGTGATAGCACAAGGAGTAATGGGTGCAAATTGAAAGAGGGGAAATTCAGGTTAGATATGAGGAAGAAATTTGTACTGTCAAGGTGGTTAAACACTGGAACAGGTTTCTTGGAGATGCTGGGGATGCATCCAACCAGTGTTCAAGGTCAGGCTGGGTAAGGCCTTGAACAAACCAGTTTAGTTGGAAGTGTCCCTGTTCAGGGGAGGGGGGGTTAGGATTAGATAATTTTTAAAGTCCCTTCCAACCCTTATCACTTTATAGTTCTATGATTCATAGAATCATAATAATTTAAAACTATTTCTTGAAGCAATTTTAAAATAACTTTTAAAATTATATTTAACAGTTTGAAATGTTGCTGTTTTCTGAATTTCACTGAATACAGAGAAGTATAACCACTGTGTTCCTCTGTATTCTACTTTAGAGTCACCTTTTTGAAGTCCAGCTCCGGACAATGTGAATTCTACTGGTTTCACT
Organism: Ammospiza nelsoni; assembly: GCF_027579445.1. Lineage (NCBI taxonomy): Eukaryota > Metazoa > Chordata > Aves > Passeriformes > Passerellidae > Ammospiza > Ammospiza nelsoni. The sequence goes on from NC_080634.1 coordinate 100,270,814, forward strand.
GTGATTTCCTGACAACAAGAAATTGTTTTTTTCTTTGCTAGATTTGGGCTTTAAAATTGAGAAATTACTGACCTGTGATTACTGGATCTTTGCAGCCACTTTTCAGCGTTGAATGCCAAGTGCCCCAGATATCAAAATGATCTTCAGAAACATCTGAACAGCAGTAAGAGCAGGGAAAAGATGATTAATCAATCATCTTCAAGACATTATTTAGAAATACACAAGTAGAACAGTTTATGCATCAGAGTCATTGACATCCAGTGGCACCTTCACTGTGTACCTAACACAAGCACCTCATATGTGAGACCTCACCTGGAGTACTGTGTACAGTTCTGGTGACCCCAACATAAGGACATGGAAGTGCAGGAAAAAATCCAGAGGAGAGCTATAAAGCTGCTAAGAGGACTGGAGTACCTTGTCTACAAACACAGGCTGAGAAAATTTGGGCTGTTCAGCCTGGAGAAGAGAAAATAGTATGGAGACCTTGTAACAGCCTTCCTGTATCTGAACAGGGCCAACAGGGAAGCCAATAAGGGACTCTCCATCAGGAACCAGTGACAGGGCAAGGCATAATGGGTGCAAATTGAGAGTGGGGAAATTCAGGTTAGATACTAGGAAGAATTTTTTTACTGTGAGGGTGGTGAGGCACTGGAAAAGGTTGCCTAGGAAGGCTTTGGATGCCCCAAGCCTGGCAGTGTCCAAGGCCAGGCTGGTTAAGGCTTTGAGCAATCTGACCCCCTTAACGGGAGGTGTCCCTGCCCATGGTAGGGGGGGTTGGAACTGATGATCTTTAGGGTCCATTCCAACCCCCTGACATTTTATGATTCTATGTATTTGCTCACAGCTACTTGTTTCAAGAACAGACCCTGCAATGGATTCAGTGAGCTCTGTATGGGCAGGGTGCCTGAGTTTGCCGAGTACTTAAGTCCTCTGCCTTACTCCAGTCAGAAAAATTGCACAAGAACAGGGGAATTTGGTCCACAAAAGGTGGTTTCTGGCAAAGCTCCCTCAGGCAGCCCCAGGGGTCACCATAAGGCATGATATATCAGCCCAAGGAAGCTGCCACTCTTACCCAGAAATGCAGCCACAGAACAAAGATTTAATGAAATGTTGGGTTATAAACAATTTAATGCCTTTTTCTGATTTCACTAGTCAGTAGAGGAACTTCCTAATTTGTCCTGGTCCAGTATCATTGTGATGCATATTAAAATCCAAAAGATGGTTAATACAATAAAACTTAATGTAATTTCCTATTCATAACTTAATAGAAATCTGACCAAATTCTTAAACCTCTTCAGAGATTTAGATTTTGAATACAGAAGATAAATTCCAGTTGGCATTTATAAAGTATATAATTGAGATAATAGTCTAAATCCCATTAAGTCCAAAGGGAATTAAATGCCTAGGCAGTGCATCTGAAATTAGGAGGTTTTAAAAATACCACCAAACAGTTATGTGCATCCCTAAGCATTGAAAGGTCTCAAAGTTTGGCTCACCAAGTATAAAATTCATGGATGACAATTTTTTAATATATATATATATATTTAAAGGAAAAGCATCTTGAAGTGCTGATGAGCTATTAATTTAAACCACAGGTCTTTACCAGAGAAATCACTCAGGTATGCACTCCACAGGTAGCTATGGGAATAATGGATCCCTGCACTAGTATTGCTCAGTGTGTAATTGGTTGCAGATGTAAAGCTGTGCAGCTCATCTATGTTTTCCAATGACATGGTGTTGAGGTCATTCTTTGCAACTGAAAATCTTAAAATCTCAGTTTTTTCCAAAGCCTGAACCATAACCTTGCAGGTATTACAGTCCCATGGATCAGGACTAGACTTTGCCATGCTATCAGAGACAGGCTGAAAAACTGGACATATACAGTTCTATTTTCCTAATTAATATCTCCAAGTTTTGAGAAGTGCCATACCATGAGCATCCCTGACTGATGGCTGAGTGAATGAGAAGACTCAGCACAGATCCTTTGTGCTCAACTAAAAAAAAAATTATATTGGTCTGTCATTTTTTATAAGGTTATTTACGCTATTGCTCCTCAAATCCTGGTTGCTGATAATACAAATCTGGCCCTTTTCAATTATTTCAGGAGTGTCCATCAGTCACTGAGAAGGAGGAGGAGCACAAGCAGGATGCACTATACCTTTTTCAGCCTGTGATGCAGAAGAATTCTCCTTTGGCTTAGTTTGCAAGTGTCCAACCAGCGTGTACTGCTCAGGTACCTTGTAGAGCTTATCTGGGCTGTGGGCAACTTCTTCTGGCATTGCCACCAGCGAGCGCTCGGACAGCACTGGGGAGTTGTTGTCATAAGGGGAGACATCACCACTGGAAGCTTTGTTGGAGTCTGTGGAAGAATGCCTTTCTCCTGTGGAGTAGGAACCTTCTGACCGCAGCATCTCAGGGCTCCTGAGAAATTTTGATGAACAAACTATTGTTAATAAAAGAATGCTTCATGTTCACAGTTACAGGTGCAGTTTGGCATCAAGGCCAGGATGGAAGGGGCTCTGAACAATCTGGTCTAGTGAAAGGTGTTCCTGCCCACAGCAGGGGGTGTGGAATTAGGTTACTTTTAAGGTCCCTTCCAACCCAACCATCCTATGATTCTATGATCATACAGATAAAATCAAACACATGAGAATGGTCACAGCTGCTGAAATGAAAACACTTCAGAAACACTTATTGAGGTGGATTTTCCATGAGTAAAACTTTTGCCATGAAGTGGCCAGCAGAGGCCACTCAAAATCAAAAGATGTTGCTGTCAAGAAAGAAAATAACAAAAACCCACACAACTGTACAGTAAACCAGAGGAAACTAAGCAGTTAATAAATTCCTTATGTTACCTTGACAATGTAGCTTGTGGCAACAATAAAACTGAAGGCATGATAGGGAAGATTAGTTTGATGCTAAGCAGTATGCTAAAACAAATTTTTGTATTCTGAAGTTTTCCAGAGAGAAATCAAACACTTAGCTTGCCTGTCAAACTACAAGAATGATCCTCTTTCTAGAGACATAGGAAGGTAAATGTTCTACAGGGGACAAACAGATGTATTTACTGTACTTATGGCTGGGGCATCAAAACTGGTCCCACTGATACCTTCTACAACTTCTTTTACCTTTTCACCTTCACACCCCCAACAACATGAATAGCCTTTAATTCTGCCAAGAAAAGGCAAACACAACTCCCACCTAAGTACAGCCAAAGGTCAGAGAGACAACTAATTTTTGAAATGTGCTGGGAACATTGATGGAGATTTCTTGAACCGTCACAGTTTGCCATGCAGGTAGGAGGCAGGCTGTGAGTCACTGAATATCCACAAAGAACATGCAGAACTACTCTGTAAATAAACATAATTTTTTCCCTGTTGTTCCTTGCTAACTCATATTTCTATTACTCATTTTTCATTTCTCTGCACCTCTGTTTTGTAAATGCTTATTTTTTGCTTGAGTCAAACACTTCTTTAAGCAACCTCTCATTAATATCTGTTCTAATTTGATGTGATACAACAGAGGCTCATTCCTCTAAATGTCTGAAAATGGTCAGTCCTTTTCACAGTCAAATCCAAAGACAGCTTGAATGTAGTGAGCAGCCAAAATTCATTTCTCATTATGGAACAGTAGCTGTCTTTCCAGACAAATAAAATAAAACTGAGGAAAGAAAATAAAGAAAACACAAAGCAAACCACAGGACAATAAATATTAATACAAAAATAATGACAAAACTTAATACCACTTTCAAGCTGTTGTTTTTTCCCTGGCTGATTTACATATCACATGCCCCAAAAAATAAAATATATACAATCAGCAGCATGATTACTATGTTATTCAATATTCCTTTTTTCTTTTCCAGTATATAAGCAATCATAATGTGCTGGTAACTAATTAAATAATGTTACTCCTCAGTAACTCTCAGTGACAAAACCATCACTGGAGTTAAACTCAGGCAAGTCCAAAAAGCAGAGCTGCCATTTGGCAAAGTTGCTCTGTCACAAGCTTCCCAGAGAAGTATGGTAATGCTGGGGAATCATTTAAAAAAAAGTCTCAAGTATGTAACTTCTCAACTAAATTTCTTATCTGAACATAAATCCAATGTAAATTAATCTATAAGCAGACACACTAAGGAACTATAGTTTTGTAACACACTAAGGAACTATAGTTTTGTAAGTATGTATAATTCTATCACAAACCTTTTTTCTTGTTTTTTGTGACTTGCTTCTTTCTTTCTGTCCTCCTAAGTCCTAAAAACCCTCGTGCAGTGATATGAGATTTAAGCAATGTCTTGGGATTTTCAGAAGAACTAGAAGGACTTAGAAGAACTTAGAAAAGGGGAGAAGGAACTAGAAGAACTTAGAAAAGGGGAGAAATGTTGCTATCTGCAAGTTTCCTATGACCAAATGCCCTTTTTTCCAGCCTTCTAGATTGAATGTCATCCAAACTGGAAGGTTTATTGCATGTAAGTCTTTGCAGCATCAAAACCATCAAAACTCTGCTGCACAGGGTAAAGACAGAGGTAAAATAGCACTTAGCCATGGCAAGGTAACACAAGGAATAAGGGAAATGGAAATGAAAGAATGTGGGAACATAAACTTGAGTTTTGTGACACACTGATTTCATGTCTTACCTTGAATGATCTGCTATAGTCTACCTCTTCTCAAGACAGAGCTCCTGCTAAAAATTTACCTGAATGGAAACTTTCAAGTCTTTGGAAAGATTCAAACATTCAAGTTTCTAAACTGATTCAGAGTTTTGGCTGGTAAGTCCATACTATTTTTTATATACATATATAATATCACTTTCAAATTTGTTCAGGCAAAATAGCTTTAAAAATCAAAGGAACTGCAGTGGACTCTGTCAATCTTACTACAAGAGACCATCAAAATGGATTAAATACTTAAAAGCAGGAAATTGAACTCATACATTTGCAGCTTTGCTTCACAAACAAAATACAACAACTTGCAAGAAGACTTTGGTTTGCTTCTTTGCAAATAAAGAAAGAATTCTCACAAATCCCTTAAAATGAAAGTTTTGCATCTGTTTGCTTTACTGTTTGAGTTCATTAGCAAATGGATGTTTGCTACAATTCAAAATTCTTCCCTTGGACAGTGAGATTCTCTCCCCACTCACCAGGGAGAAATTAAATTGGAAGGCAAACATAAATACTGTGTAAGATACACACTCCTCAATATGCAATATATGAGGAAGGGTAGATAATTGTCCCCACAAGGAATAATAGATGATTATGGGCAATCAAATGTGAGGAATGGGAAGGCAGGTAAAGTATTTTTCAGGGACTATGAAGTATGTTAAGGAAAAGATTTTAAAAGTGGCTAAGTACTAATGGAAAGATTTGAAAGCAGCAGAAGAAACCTATGCCACATGAATTTAAAAATACAATTTCAGATTCCAAAACAACAGGCATCTTTCTATGAATTGATGTTGTCCACCACAGTCCAGCTACATGGGTGAACTGGAAATGTGTTAATCACAATAATTGCTTCTACTGAGGATATTCTTACTTTTCTACTAGCATCAAGGTTATCAAAATAGGAAATCACTTTCTGTTTCTGGCAGAAACCCTTTTCTGTTATAACTTAAAGCTTCTGAGTGGGAAAACAATTACACCTTCAAGAGGCAAATCATATGGAGTGATATGGCTTGGCAGCACACAGTACTAATTTCCACACATATTTGAGTAACACAGGTGCTACCAACAAGGCAGATTACTGTGGGATCGTGATGAGGTTGCTGCTGTAACAGGGTAAAGGACTCAATGTTTCAAGGAGCCTCTGCAGCTTTAAAAACTGCATTTACACATACTGCATGACCTGTTGTATGGCTTCATTTTGTGTCACAGATCAGGATGGATTGAAACTCATTATCATAATCCAAAAACATCCAAAACTGCTGTAACTTTGCAACTTATTTACTCTGAAAGGACTACTAACCATGATAAGCATTAAATAACCATAAGAAATAGATTTTATTTTTTGTTAGTTTAAAGATGCTTCATCTTACAGCTGTAAACCCAAATTCCATTGCCATCAAGCCAACATACAAAAAATTGGGAAGTCACCCACAAAAGCACACTTCACAATTGCTGCCATTTGTAATTAGCACTTTATCATGAACAACTTCCATAAATTCCCTGACACACTGTTCACAATGCTTAGCTCTTAAGGGAACTGAAAGATGAGGAACATGTGATTTGTCCTCCTCTGGGGAGGAAAAGAGATTGTGTTTTCTGTGTTAGATCAGAGCCAAGAAAGCATTTATAATGACAGCAAGAGCAGAAATGTGAGGGCAATTGCAGAACAGGACCTTCAAAGCAATTAAAGTGACATTAAAGTCTCAAAGTTGATTCTATACTTATGCAGTCAACTAGCTTTTCTGATGAAGACTGTCTCAAGAATATATAAAGTTTTTTGTCCACAGATCCACATTTGTATTTTGAGTATGTGACCAGGCAATTTCCAATAAGAAAGATATATTTTGGAGGCTCATTTTTATGAAATCAAGACAAACATCTCCTTGTAGTCTGCTGTCTCACATTTCTTATAGGAAAAATAAGAAACATATTTGTAGCCTCAAAATTGAGATCATGTTGTGAAATACATTAATCTCTTAAGAGCACCACACTCCTAGCAATAACACTAAGCAACATTCTCTCTAATTGCCTGGAATATTTTAACCAAGAAGTTGCAACCACAGTGAAAACATATCTCATTAACACTAAAAGTAAATTACTTACATGACAGCAAAGTAGAAAAAAAATGACAGTAATTTTTTCCTAACTCAGTGATATTTCATCTGCCCATTACTGACAACACAATAAATTAGTACTGCTGTAGCTATATGCTCCTGTTTGGCTTCAGAACATTTCCTTACAAAATGCCTTTCGTCAGTTGTGACCAGCTTTTCACAAAAGCTGCATTTTCTCCTGAAGGTGTGCATGCTGGCTAAGAGTAAGAAACTTCAAGGAAAAGTCAATTAAGGAATCAGGATCTAACAATTACCTGTTACATCCACAATGATTTGTGACTAACTTATGCACAATTGGTATGTGTAGTCACAAGTGAGATATGATTTGATGTCTTTTTGTTATACAACAGTGAAATCCTGCATGAAGTTTTTATTAGCTTGAGCTAGAAATTATCTGATCATTCCAAACTAAGGGCTGAAACATATGACATAAGCTCGACACACTACCTTATGTCACATGTTTTGTAGTGTCTGTCCTGATTGTAGTCTTGCCTTCTGGCAAATGTGAAACAAGTCTAAAAGACAGTTTATGTACCTCTAACTATCCTGCACTTACTGTGATCTAAATATACACGATTACTTGTCAATCAGACAAAATGGCTGAAATTACTTCACACAAAGAAAATTACCCCAAATCAGATGATCTGTGATAATTTTCTACTTCATGTGGTAAAGTTAGGAAACTAATAAAATCCTTTACAACTCAATATATACTGCACTTATTTTTGTTTCCAAGTTTTGTAGTTAAAGAAAGCTTTTTCCTGAAGGTGTTAGTTAAACTATTTCTTGTATACCTTTCCCTTTGAAGCCAGGCACACCATTACATTACCTCCAAATATAAAATGTTAAGAGGGAGAGAAAAAAAAAATCATAGCTGACTACACAAATTCAATTTTAATTATATTCTGAATGCACTAGGCACTTTCCACAAACACAGGAAGACAAAGTCCAATATGTCCCAGAGAGTTTAGAGTCTACAAACCCTCTTAAAAATTACTTAAAGCAATTCTATCAAATTTTGTGATTTTGGGGTCTACCATATTGGGATTCACTAGAATAATGAAAATGAGTGTGTGGTCCCATAAGAAGGCCAGGAATACTCTTAATCTGAATGTACAAACTCACAGCATTAAGGCACAAGGGTGCAGGTACACCATACACAAGAATATGTTATGTATCATAACTGCTATAGAGACCAGTGTGATTTTTTTTCTCTTCAGATCCTTCACAAAGCATACAATTAAATAATATCCAAAGTCTCCATAGGGCTGCTGTTGTGGCAGTTGGCTTGTTCACAATGTCCTACATGTATAGGATAGGAAAAGAATGACAGAGTGGTCAAGCAGCTCGCTGTGATGGTGTTAAGGCACTCTAGGGTGTGTTTCAAGGATAGTGGAATACATGCTTCCTGTTACTGAAGACTACAATAAACCCAAGACACAAACCAGCAGATGACTAAAAAACATCCTGTCAGATAATAGTGCACTGAATATTTTTATGTACATGTCATTCTGTTCTCTGCAGCAGAACACAATCTTTCCTCTGAATCAGGGAAACAAGTTTTGTCCTTAGAAAATGCTGTACAAGAGTCAGAATTTCTTTGGCAGAGTCTGTGTAATAGGGAGGATATTTCTACTCCATTGTAGACAGTGCAGAAGAGCTGTGGAAAACTAGAACCTCTTGGACATTCCAGTGGGAGATAGAAATTCCCAGAAGAAAAAGGGATGATGAAAAAACAGATTACTCACGATGACTGGGAAGCTTTCCTCCTCAGCAAATAGTCTACAACATCTGGGTCAGTCTCTAATAAGCTAATAAGCACTTCATTCTGTAAATCAGGGGAAACCTATGAAGACATAAAAGAATACTTAGTTGGAGGTTAATATCCTTTCATATACATTAATTTTGGTGCTGTGCTTAATCTAAATGAACAAATACATTTACAGAAAGTATATAAAATACTCAGAAGTTTTCACTTAGAAGAGAAATTTCATGTAAGAACAGATGAAGTAGGACTGAAGACCACTTTGTACAATGTTCAATGCTGATTACTGTTGAATAACTGGTAGGTGTCCAGTTGGTTATTATATCTGGAAATAACAGTGGGATCACTTAGGTATCACGATCTCAAAAGCTACCATTTAAGGGATTTACTTTACACCACCCTTCAAAGATCTGAGGACATTTACCAATCTCCATCTCTGCCTCTCCAGCCACTCTGATCAACAGACTCAGTCAGAATTTGTGTCACCTTTGGAGTTTGGCCTTCTGATGTGCTTTCTCTTTGCACTTTGTATGGATATGAACCTTCAAAACCCTTGACACCTTCAGATGCTGCAGGATACAGCAACATCTCCTGGGCAGGTAGCAGAAATGGCACCCCAAAATCTGCACAAGTAAACTCTGTGTTTCCAACTGCACTTTACATGACTCTTATCAATCTTCAAGTAAGGATTTGTCTGCTTTGTCTGCATTACAGCAGAATGCTCAACACAAACTTCAAAACACTGGAACAGATGAAACCATCCAAGAACAGCCCAGGTTCACTCATGACACGTGAAAGTCAGTGCAAGACAATCTCAGAAGGGGTCATCAGCTGGGCAATATATGTTTCTGGATGTAATCTGTCAGAGCCTGAATCTCTTGAGCTTCAAGTCACACTTCGCGGACCATTTGTTCTCCCTGATATTTCCTGGGAAATAGGAATAGCTAACATTCCTATAACATTCCTAGCTAACATTACTAACATGTTCCCCAGAGGAATATCCCATTTTGGAAAGTATTTAAGGAGTCTAGTTACATAAAAGGCATATTTCTTAAAATAAGGAAATAATTAGAAAATAAATAAAGATATGCATAATTTAATTCAAACTGATCCAAAATCTCTATGAAAAACTTGTGTAACCACATACTCATTTTTTTAATATTGTTTTCAATCTCTGAACTGGAAAAATATCTTACTGATGGTCACTGATACACTGGTCTTTAAACAATTTTTTTAATAGGAATATAATTTTTAGAAACCTGGTGTACTGTAACTTCTCCATTTAGACAGCCTTTCTGTACACTAGAAGAAACTCCACATAGAGTTTCATGGTAACAAAAAAATCCACACATTTTTGTCTGTATCTTTCTACTCAGCTTTTTATCAAATAACTTTCTAAGAAACTACTGAGAGAATTTTGTCAGAAAACAAAATACATCTTGCCTTATTAAAAAGAATGATAAATCCATCACAAAAAGTCTGAAAAAGTTCCATGAGAAGCTCAGTTCCAACAGAAAGCTTCTCAGAAACCCAAACTTAATGGTTCTACTGATTCATAGGGGTTTTACCAGAATGAATCTGCAAGTAGATTTGTACTGATGGTCTCCTTGCTAGGTGCCTACTGGGTTTGGGGGTTCCTCCTGTGCACAATTTTCTTCAGTTTAGTTCAGTAACTTGGCAAGTACAGAATTGATATGTAATTGCAAGCTTACACTTCTAGAGAACTACAACAGCAGTATCTCAGGAAGATGTCATCATATTACTGAATTGCTTCACTGGTAATTGCACCCAAGTAGATGGATGAGAACTTGAAAACTGGGACAGAAGGGAAGCCAAGGGAGCTGGTGAAAACACAGCTCTGGAGGACATACAGGGACATATCAGAGGGCTCCAGGGTTGTGAGGACTCCAGTAGACTACCAGATATTCTGAGATTTTGGGGTTTGGTGCAACATGACAGTCATAGCTGTTGACACACAGAAGGGTGGAGGAACCCTTGAAGTGTCTCCTTTTGCTGTCCCTGGCCATTGATGTGGCACAGAATGGCAGTGTGTGGCTGCCTCCACAGTGGGAAGGTCACAGTAGCCTCTAACTGTAAAAATATGAAATTTCATATACTCTGTAGCACTTCTTTGCAGCAGGGCTGGATTTGGACACTAGGAAATGAAATACATGAACAAGCTGCTGATCTCCATTCTTCATGCAAAGCCAAGCCAAAAATGAAGAGTGGCTGAGTTGTGCTTCCTTTCATTCAGCTGCAGAGACTGGCAAAGAACAATCCGTAATTTTAATACGTCCCCAAGACTCATTGAAATGGGAAAGATTTGGATATGAAAGTGATTATCATCACTGACATCAATGAAGCAATGACCAGATTCCATCTTCTACAGGAAATCCACTTTTGCATGCTACTGATGCTAATCATAGTTACTCAGTAAAAATGGTGCTCAATATCCTGGGTTGTACCAAAAAACAGAATTTCTCTGATCCACCAATAAATCAGAATCATTCTGATATTGTGGTCCACCACCACATTTTGTTTTCCTAGGGTTTGGTTCCAAATGTTCTTCCAGTTTCAATGCTGAAACCAATCAGTTTCATAACCTCCCCGTATATAAGAGTAACAGAAAGAAAAAATAAAAAACCCCAAACACAAAAGCATCTGAGAATTAATACACCATGTTATAGTTATAGCTGAATGTTTAACTCCTAATGTTCTCTTTTTTTTTTAATGTAGCATAAATGTCGAGTATAAACAGTAAAATCAACTCTGGAAAACCAAAGAAATTCTTTTTCCCACACTCCATTTAACCTCCAGAAGAAAGCTGAAGCACTGAAGAGAAGAAGGAAAAAATCCATCAGAATTAGAGCCCTGATGCAGGTTAGTCTAACCTTAGCCCCATCCTTTCCACATTGAAAGTCACAATGCATGCCTTAAGTATTATGGACTGAGTTGTGTCTGTGCTGTTAGAAGTTCTTAAAGAGAAACAACAATAAGAACACTTGAACTATATTAAGTATTCTTATTTAAGTATTATCTCAAACTTGATAGTGCCATCCACACTCTGGCCAGCAGACCTTCACATAGGAGTGCAGTTCTGTCACTTTCTTTTACTGAGGTGGAAGGAAAAACAGCACCTAGCATTTCCCCCAACTGTAAAAAGCATTAAAAAAAAAAAAAGAAAGAAAACACAAAAGAAAACTATTGCAAGTGTCTCTCTGGTACAAGAATAAAAATAAAAGGCAGGAAAACCACAAAGAAGTTCATCTGAGGCAGGCCTCATGATTGCTTTCTCATGCTCTTCTCCCTTGTTGAAACCTGATAGACATCTTCTATTTACAGTTCTGTGTGGCCATCAGCCCACAGTTCAGGGTTGCTCATCTTCTTCCAACAAGGTCTCCAGCACTCAGCTTTGCTGAAGCACTGAAGGTTTCCAGAGTGTTCTTTCTGCCTTGGGAACTTATCTCCTCAGTGTAACATACAGTGCTGCTTAGTCTCACACAACAACCAAAGTTTTTTCCACTTCTTCAAGACTACTGGTTTTGTTACAATGTGTATTTTTACAAAAATGAATACAGAATAATGAAGACCACTGCTAGGTCTGACTGGCCTCTGCTACCTCCAGAGCAGGGCTCCTTCAGACACAAGTCATGCTGAGCTGACCTACAATTTTGTAGACAAAAAGAGGATGAGATAAAGCCACAGAATGAACTGCTCAGGTTCATAAGAAATGTGACCTAACTCAGCTTCATCTGAAGTAAACAACATGTCCAACTTCAAGGCCATCAGCCTTCTTATGAAGAACTTGCTTCAGCTAAAGAACTGAAGGGAACTCAGGAACTACACAGATTTATGTTTTATTCCCTTTACCCAGCTAATAAACAAGAAAGCTTTATCCTTCCTCTCCATCCGACCAATAAAAAAGTCTTGGGTAGGGAAGGTAATTCCTTAAATTAATCAAGGATGTCTTAATCCCTGCAGAAAAATTTTCTTCCTGACTTATAAAACTGAGATGTGAAAGATCATTTTCTTGTCTATACATTGCTCAGTATACAACTGAATGGCCAACCCCATCATTTTCATGATCTTCTAAAAAATGTACCTTTACCTGCACAGAAACAATTCTAACCAAGATATAAGCACACATTTTTAATATTTTTACTTACTGCAAATCATTCTCCTTGCTAGAAGACTACTCTTTGTTACCAATAACTACTGATCCTAATTTAATGCAGCTTCTATAGTTTATTTCATCCTCATCTACTTTAATACTAATCAGCTATTTTTGTATTCATCTTACAAATATATAAGAGAAATATGAAAAAATATCCACCCACCATGAACAGGGTTTCATAGTTTTCAATCATCTTTTGCACAACAGCTATGATAGCAGTACTCTCTTCAGCTCGAGCTGAGCTCTGAACTGAGAATTCTTTGTCTGTAGATTTCTGCTTGTGCAACAAGTTAGGGCCAAAGATGGTGGCCAGATTAAGTGATGTCATTTTGTTCCCAGTAATCTAGAAAAGAGAAAAAAAAATGAGGTGGGGTCTCACAGGCCCTAATGTATACAGATATGTATATAGACACATCTATACACACTCACACTCCTAACACCCACACACAAACACACACTCTGTCCCCCCCTGATTTGGTAGATGCTTCATTCATCAAAACCAAAACTTGCTGCTTGTCAATAAAAAATGAACAACTTTTAGAAACACCTTGTTTTGAACATCTCTGCAACAAGCACTGTAGATTTTCTGGATGTATTTTCAAGTGGATTAGAGGAGTAGAAGGTGGAAATGTTTTCTGCCTTTAATTCCCTGGGAGCTCAACAGTGGCAAACTTCTGAACTCAGAGCAACCTCCCTCCTATCTCAGCATCTCAGCACGTTACTGTCTCCTAGGACCTAATGCTGAAAGCTCCCAGCTTTCTCAAGCAGCATTCATGATTTGAAACAAACACAGTGATACTTTTCCACATTTAAACTCTTGAGATTATTAAGGAGCAGCCTCACTTCTTTTATGAGTATTTTCCTGTATTTCTACAACATGCCAAATGTTTACTTGTTTGGTGGCTTGTTTTAGTTTGTTGGGGTTTTTATCTTTTTTCCTACTTTTATAAACCTGTGCTCAAGGAAGCAACGTTAACCTGAATTTTGAGGAAACAAAAGGCTAGGAATACATACTAGACTAGACAGGAATTACCTGAAAAATATGTCATATACATTATTACATCAATACTTTCGTTGTCATATTTGTGATTGGACTATTAATTTCCCTTTCTATTCTTCAATAAAAAGTAGAGGTCATTTGAACAAATAGTTTTTAAAAAGGATATAAAGAGACACCAAAAAGAGATAGTAAAAATAGAACTTCAAAAGTGAGTTGTACAAAACATGATTTCAAAGCAGTATTTTAAATTTTTTTTTGTAGTTGATCATTCATCAAATACTGTAGTCAAACTTTAAAATTGCACTAACTACATCTGTTTTATTTTTTCAAAGAACTCAACTAGACAGCACAGAAATGACAGTAAAAAGCTTTTTATTTGTAGAAGCAGTGTGTAGTGTTGAAAAGAACCTGTACTAAGTAGCTGCATGGGCAGTCATAGCAAACATGTTGGCTCTTTGTTTAGAGATCCATCCCAGCAGGACTGTGAGAACAGCAAACCTTGTTTGCACAGCACCAAGCAGCAGCTGTTTCTCAGGTGACCTGCTTTTTAAACTCTGAGTTTTGAGCCACCACAGATGCACAGGCACAGGGGGCCTCAAGTGTGCCAGGGCAGCCTCAGGCTGTGCCCAGATCTGCATGTGCAGGCTATTTGTACAGTGAGCCTTTTCTTAAGGGCAGCCTCAGGGCAGCCTTAAAAAATGTTGTAAACATTTCCACCAAAATAAACTGAATGAGCAATTTTAATAAAATTAGTCATCCATCTTCATCTTTGTGAGAGAAGGGTTGTTGAAAGAAATCAACAAGAGGGCCTGTGTGCCAAAGCTTGGCTGTTTTCCTTCCAGTGATAGCAAACAGTCTGATAAAATACTTTCTCTTGCCCTGGATGCTTTTATTCACTTAGTTCTTCATAAGTTGCTTAAATAATTGTGAGCAGAATACTGTATTATCGATAAAAGGTATCCAGTTGCACATAATAGTCCTGATGCTCACAGTACTGTCAAGATAACTGACATAAACCTGCCTTACCAAAACACCTGTGGCAAAGCTGATGTACCATGGTTGAGCCAAATGAACTCTGCTCAGCAGCATCCCCTAGCCCTGCAATAAGATCCTCTTGGGTACATTCCTGAACCAACAGAGAACTCTTTGCAGGACCAGGGGGACCATGACCTTAGCTGGCTTATACATGTTTTTAAGCACACTAAAGTATTGCAGGCTGCTTTTTTTAAATGTTTCCCATCAGAGTTATATAGTTTTTTATCAACTCCTTACTGAGAACAAAAATAATAGCATTTAAAGTGGATTTAAAAGTGAAATGGGCCTTGAAGTCACATGCAACACTGGAAGTTAGGACTTGTAAAGATGGAATAACTGGAAGTTAGGATTTGAGGCAGAAATTTGGCAAAAATAAGTCTTAAAGTGCTAATTGTTGAAATCAGACAACTGCAAAAGGGATCCAAATCTGACAAAATCAGCAGAATTTTCCATCTGGAAGACAAAATTCTCAAGGAGTTTCATAAGAGTCTCAGAAGTAGTCTCTGCTGCAGTTCAGAGGACTGAGAAGTCCTTCCACAGATAAACCAGTATATTTTTGTCAAGCACTGACAGATTATATCCATTTTATTCATTTAACAGAGTTGCCTCCTTTTACACAGCAGCCTACTGGTGCCAGCACTTCCCTGGTAGGATATGGGAAGCCTGAATTTTCAGGTTTTCTCCAGCGTGAATGGGCACAGGGTGCAGAGAGGAAAATGCTCAGGGCTAGAGCTCAGCCCCATGGCTGGGGCCATTCTTGTCTCTGTGGGGTGAGTGCACATCAAACTCTCCACAGAATTTGGTCCAGGCTGCAAGAGTTAAGGAGGTCAGAAAGAAAATGAGCAAAGATGAACCCTGACTCCAGCTAGTGATGAGGTCTGTCAGTTGCAAGGATACAGATGGAGTTCCTGTCCTCTGTTTATTTTTCACTACCCAGGGCCCACAAGGAAGCGAAGAGAACCAAGAAGCGAACTGCTCTGTCCAAAAGTCATGTAAAAAAGCAACAACAGCAACAACAGAGAATGAAAAGAAAATGAAGAAGCATATCCTTGCATGCCTGACCTTTTCTGAGTACTTTTCCCATAGAATATTATGGGATAAAACAAGGCAGCAGGGGAAGAACTGATGACATTAGACGTTCTTGACAGCAAGGCTGGTACACTGAATCTCCCAAAGGAAGCGGTAGATGCTTTACTGGTTAAGTCATACAAAAATTAAACCTTCACAGCCCTAAGAACATTGTAAACAAATGACAGAAGTACAGACAAACAGATAAAGTCTCTCCCACCTTTCAGGGATATGGCACCATTGTGTATGTTTCAAGGCTTTAAAGATCTCTTTTCAGACCATGAATTCAGTGGAAAAGTCAAAGGACACAAGTGACCAGGACTTACCTCTTGGCCATCCTTGTCTCTGGTGTCTTCTGCATGGCCAGCTACTGTGGAGAGGAACTGCAGCAGGCGGTGAAGGGTATCGCAGTTACAAGGAGGTAGAAGATAAATGAGAAGCTGTAAGGTGCTGAGCTGCTCATCTGGCTCTAATACTAAGAGGGGAAAAAATATGTTCTAAGAAATCACTCCAACTAACCTAAAAGCAGAACAAATATACTGATCCCAACCCAAAGGAAGGTATAGGAATAGCTTTGTTTAAGAACCATTTTCCTTACAACATCAGAAGAAAAAGAGAAAACTCTAAGGAAACATCAAAACTCTAAGAACTACTACTATAGGATTTTTGCCTTAGTTGGTCAACATTTTGCTCACGAGATAAGATTTTTCAATAAGATTTTTCTTATCCTGAAAGAGAGCAAAACCCATGTTTTACACTCCATCACTGTTACTGGACTCAAATATTCTGCTTACTTTTCTACTTACTCCATTCATTTAGGTATGGCTACTGGTATGTACAATAGCTATCAAGCATTCCAGTCAGGTTTATGCTTCAGACATTTTTAATCAGTTTTCTTACAGTTTTTCATCTTGCAGAAGTACCAGGAGATTGGAAAGCCACCAGAGCAATAAAGGACACTCTGCTATCACTACCATCTACCATCTAAATGGTAGCCAGTGACAAAGGTGGGACAGAGGCAGGATCTCAGACATGAGGGCTAGAAAACATCTGAAGAACCCATACCAGGCAGCTGCTTAAGCTTGAAATGTCCAACTTAACTTTTTCCTAAATCCCTGACAGTGTGCACTTGGGTCTTAGGCAACACAATTGGGAGTACTTAATATGATGGCTTTGAGGACCATCAAAGAAGAATAAATGAAAGGAACAATATGAAGAAACTTGAATTTTTCAAGCCAAGCTGGAACTTTGGTCAGTAGACAGATCTAAAAATTCTAAGAGACAAAGATTCAAATGGGAGTCTGTGATCTGGCACTGCTGGATCAAAGACAGGGTCAGGTTTTAATAGACAACATGAATTCCATCCTTACAAATGCAAAAATATATATAGTTAGTGAAACCCTTGTTCTACTTTTCTGGATTATATTTCTACAATATAAAACCAAGAAGTAAAACCAAGACCTCAGTAAATTTATACTAAAGAATATACTATATTATTTATATTCTTATACTCTATATTGTATTATATATATAATTGTTATTAAATATACTATATAATTTATAGTGTATTAAACAAATACTTGGAGAAAATTGAGGCCAGAGCATTAAAGGAATAGACTAAAAGAAGGCTATTAGTAGAGATCAAAGAATTCAAACAAATTAGCCTTTGAAAATTGATAAATCAAGATGCTGTAGAGCTCACAGAGAGTGTTGATGAAAGGTGTATAAAGCTCTCTGGTGAGAAGTGGGTCAGGCATGTCACGCAGAAATTCCTTTAACAAGGCAGCAACATCATGAATGCTGTGCTCTTCATCTAATACAACATCTACACCTCGGTCAAACTCTTCACGTAACTGAAAAAAATCATGAGAGAAAACTACAGTCACTTATTGTCCCCAGTAATGCATCCCAACACAGAAAATCCTTAGAAAAGCAGATTTACTCCTTTTTAATTTCAAGAGTGAGCATGACTAGTCTTTGGTAAGGTCAACGACATAATTAATATCTAATTGCTGCTTAATATGTAATAAATAACTTAAGGTTTGCACCAGGCTGTAATAAAATACATTTTTTTTCTAGCTAATATATGACACTCTTGTATGAAAACATGTATCCAAGAATAATTTTTGCAGAAATGCAAGATTCATAGCAAAGGCAGAAACCAGAGAAAATAAGGAAAATTACAAGACAGGCTCTCATATCACCTTACTGCATTATGGAATAAGACTAAAATTGCATTTTATAACACTTATGACTTTGTAGAAAAACATTATTAGTAATATCATGTTAATATCCACCAAATTCACATTTCTCTTGTCATTTAAGACTGTATGTAAAGATAGGTATCAAGCAGACAGGTTCACTAAGACTTCACAGTATTCCTTCACACACACCTTGTTCTGCCTTCCTAATTTAGTTATGTTCATTAAGCAATCATCATTACAGAGTTCACAAACAGCAAGCTAACATTATTACAAGGTATTGCTAATTTCTTCCCCTGCTTTGGTCCTCAGACAAATGCTGTATTAAAGGCATCACACTTTGAAGTAAAGGCATCACACTTCCCAAAGGCAGATGAAAACACTCTTCCAAATCCAAGATATCTTATGAAAAGGTAAAAGCTTGCCCTTCTAGAGGGATTTTCCAGCAGAAAGAGCAGAATACTTTCCTCAAGGAAGACAGCTTCACCTTTTACTCTTTTTGCATTTTGAAAACAGTCTAGAGGTTTTAAAACTATTTCCTAGAAAAAAATTGTACCTTTGCTAACCTTATGAGGTATCACAATGTCACACCTATCTTCTCAGAGAGTGATTACAGCTAAATCTTATAAACAAAGAAATGTGGGGTATCAGGTTTCTTCATCAGGAATATTACAAATATACCAAAGAGAGGAAAGAAGTTAAGTCACAAGCAAACTACATGCCTGTAAAAATTTGTAGCAAATCTTGGTCACATGCAAATCTATCTTCAGTGTGTTCAGTGTGAAAATCCTTTGTTTTCAGCTCAGATTGTGCTTTCATATTGGTTGATAGGTATTCATTAAAAACCACAGTCTCCATTCTAATTTATTAGGATTACTTTTAACATTATTAATATCAGTCATTATTAACAATAAATAATTATACTATGAGGACCAGAATATGTTCTTTATCTAATATTATTCTTTGATTTATGGTCAAAGATTTTCCAGTGCCAACTTGAGAACTTCATTTCCAGCCTAATTCTACTCTCCAGACTGGTGACAAAAGCAGAACATCCCTGCAGAGCACCATAAATTACCTCAATCCAGAAGATTGTTTCTGCACTTAAGTGCCCAAAAGCAGCTGAGGAAACAGATTAGCACTGCATCAGGAATTCAGACTTCCCAAATAGCTGGCTAAATGACAAACTGCTGTTACAGACTTGAATATGGCACTTGTGATCTGATATCCTGTGAGACCTACAGAGATATCCTAAGCAGCAAAATATCATAGAAGCCTTGATGAGATGTGGCCACATTTCAGGCCCAGGTATCATGGCTGTTAGAACTGTATATTGTACATTTAAACTTCAGGTCTTTCAAACTCCATTCACATGGAATGCTTTCAGACTTTGGAAGATACAGGTGGTGAACTACAGCATCCACTGAATCTTGGATATGAGAGATGAGGACATCTGTGCTGGAGCAGGGGATAGGAGAGCAGAGCTCCAGCTATTTCACTCTTCATCCTCGGGGTTGAAGCTGCCACAATGTCACCAGGCCCAGCATCAAGGGTTCCCCATCCCAATCTTGGCAACAATGCTCAGACACAAGATGGAACCTGGCACCCCGATGCACCAGATCTCCCACCTTGAGTCAGGATGAGCTTGGGAATCTCTGTCCTACACCTCACTGAACATGAAAGAAGAAGTTTGCAAGAGATACACATGTTCTAGGTTTTCTCTTCCTGCTCACCAAAAAAAAAACCACCTCTGGCACATGTATCTACTTATGTATTTACTGCAACAACTACAGGACATTTTCTAACTGAGGAAGGAAGGCAAACAAAATATGCTTACTTTCTACACAAGAAAAACTAATGAACAGCTGCAAAAGCACACCAAAATCTAAGTGCTGGGTTTGGCTTTCTACGGTTCAGAAAATGAGTGGAATTTTAATTGAATCAAGACTTTCCCAAGTGTTCATGTTGACAGCATTTATTACTATAACTACAAGGGCCAAGCTGATGCTTGTTGTTTAATAAAATATATCAGCTTACCTAGTTCAATAAATTAGTCCATGTAATAAAAAACATAGATACCCAAATCTCTTGATTTCCCCACCTTTTGAAAACAAAGTAGAACAAAAAGTGGTGAAAGTCATTAATGTTCAGAGTAAGGCTTAGTTTACAAGTGAATGATAGAAGCGCTCTGCTTTTTCCCCACATGTATGATGCAGTTGTACTCACCCCTAATGATTATGTATATTTTGACACTGAAGCTTGCAACGCAAATGTGAGACAACTTCACTACTTTATCTAGTTCAGTGTTGATCTGAAAACTGCCTCTGCAGATGTTTTTATAGCCTAGTGTAACACCAGTGACTCAAGAATAGAAACTGCTGGAGAATGAGCTACAATTCAGTAGGCTATGCTGTCATACCTGCCAAAATCAATTCAGTTTAGCTATTCAAGGTAACTTTCCAGAATGATAAAACATTACACTATGAAGTTTTTGCAACTTTTTGCAAAGAACTATAAACTGTAGGATCAGATGCAGTCAAGCTTTCTGTTGCCTTTTTTTTTTTCTGTTTGATGATTTTTGTCTTAACTTCCTGGGAGGGACATTTTCCTCTATCTTTTCATCTCTTCCTTATGCATCATGCAAACACTAACAACCATCTCCACTGCTCTAATTCAACATGTATTCCCAGCTGCTGGGAATGTCTAGGTGGGTATACCTAGGAGCTAACACCCACATTTGACTTTATCTCTGGAACCTAACTGCACACCATCTGTGCTTTTTCATAATTTAGCTGATACTAAGACTTGGAAGGGTCTGCTCTGACCTTGAAGTCTAGCAGGGGTAAAAGAAAGGTGATATTTAGGAGCAGCAATCTTAGGGTCAAAGAGATTGTTCTGTACTTGCATGTTTTCTCATACCGTGAGTTTTCCAAAGAAGATTTACAGTTTGAGTTTACTTTGGGAGCTTCAGCTGTTTCTGAGATGAAACGAACAGCCAAGATTTTTTTTTCCCTGCAGTGTGACCTTTGGAAAATTTCTTCACTGTAGTTTATTTGGATCTCCAACCCTGTGCTACTTTTCCAGAGCAAAACATACAGAGACTGTTAACCTGCTGAGAACCTGACAAGGATTTCACCAGATGTAAAAGATACTGGAATAGCCTTTTATGAGCCATCAAAAAATCAGCAAAGTCACTGACCCAGAAAGACTAAATTTCACCATGCTACAGATGGGAAAGAAATAACAGAAGGAATCAGATTTGTTTATATTATAGCTGATGAAAGAAAATCATATCCATATCCACTCACCTGTCTTACTCTCTTTTTTGAGCTTCCAACTCTGAATATTCCTACTGTCTGGAGACCTGCAAGTGAAACACATCATAGCACTATTTTACTGTTAAATTTTCTCCTGAAAATTGCATTGAACCAAAGCATTCTGACCTATGTGTGTACTTATAAGAATAAATAAAAAGAAAAGTAACATATTTCTCCACAAATGTTTACTTACCATTGATGCAAGATGTGGTTAAGAAGCCGTCCACTGTGGTTTTAAAGGATCACACTTAATCTGCAAAATGGCATCTCTGTGACATTTCTGATGCCACTTCGGATGTGCCACTGCTATGAGGAACAGAAGTATGCAGAGACTGGGGCACTGCTCAGGGTTTGGAGGTGTAACTTCCAGGACTGATATCAAAGGAAACAGGCAGTAAAACAACTAAATATGTGGGCACTGAGCTGTGTATTTGGATACAGGATGAAGCTGGTATTTGGGGTAACTCACTGGCTCCAAAGTTCCTGTCATGACAAAGTTGAGAGTCTCCTTCAAAGGTACCTAAATTGGGCACTCAGGCAGACTGTGAGAGGGAAGAACTTCAACAGGGAGTTGTGTGCACTTTATAAGGTAGGAATAACTATTATATATAGGGAAAGCTATAAAGAAGCATTGTGGTACTTTAGGCAAAGTGCAGAAGTGTGTCATTTAGACTTAAAGCGATTAGGAAATTGGTGTTGTCTGCTATTTCATAAGAAATCAGTTCAAACCTTCTTGTAGTCCTGCAGAAAGCCACTACAAATACAAAAAACTATAATTTGGTTCTCAAATGGACATATTTGAGAACTAACAGGACCTGAAAAATTTGAGAGGTGACATGGTCTTTAGCAATGACAATGTGCGTGGAAATTTTAGAGCCTGAAGGGCCTGTGTATATAATATAATTTTACATGGTTATACAGTTTTGCAAAAGGGATGAAATTATCCATAAGCTTGGAAGTTTATGGTCTAACAAGGACTACTCTGCAGCTCTAATCTCTACTGACATACAGGAAGTGTAAAATTTCCTTGTGAAATGCCTTCTGACAGCCATTAGGCTACACTTGCTTGCTGGGGATGTGTCAGCTTGAACAGTATTTGGAGTTGCAGATCTTCATCACAGAAATTCAGATAGGATTCTGCTTTTTAGATTTTAGTCTCAACACCTCTTTTCAAATCTTCTCTCTTTGGTTAACAGAAAATTACATTGATGGACTACCATTTAGTAAATCCAGGAACACTGGCAGGGAATCATCTGAGATGGAGATTACACACATTGGGCAACCTGCAGGCTGCTTACCCATTCCTACACATGCAGTGTTTTTGCTACACTGCAGGTCTACAGAAAGCCAGGCCTTTATATCTCTGGGATGTGAATCCAGGGAAAATAGGGAAGGTGAACAAGGACAGGTGCTCTAATGTCTAAAAACATAACCATTTTTGTCATATAATGCTCAGAATTATCCTTTAAAGCAGTCATCAGAAACTGCTGGTGATCTGTTGCTGGAAAAGGACTTATGCATATAGGCAAGTATTTCAGAATCAGGAATGATGTTGCTACAGTGTCCACCTTGTACCACTTTTAGGTTTCTCTCAGTGCCAATGACTGTCTTGTGAAAAGCAGATTAAATTCAAAATTGAAGAATTTGCCCCAGATTATATCAGATTATTGCATTGTGGTATATCATAGTTTATTCTTAAACAAGGCACAATAACTCATCATAAATTTCCTTTAAAAGAAAATTTCAATGTAAAGAAAATATAAAGAGCATCATATGGAAAAGAACTTTGTTATGAAAGTGCATTAACAGGATTAAAAAATTTATCACAGATGATGAGGCGACATAAAATCACAGTATGCAAATGATGCTCAGCTGGATGGCTTTTTAGCTGACTCAGATACTTTTATATTCTCCAAACTCAGCTACCTTTGCTTAAAGGGGTGGAAGTCATTCATCTCAAATTTAATCATCCCATCCTTACTTGTCAGCCATGGTATCTAAGCTCTGTGAAAGACTAACAGCAACTATCTTTTGCAGTGTTCCTTGATACATTTGTAAGGAAGATAGTTTTCAGTTATGAATTGTGAAAGCTCAGCATTGTTGTTTAAATTGCAGTCCCTCATCTTGCAAAAGCCTTTCATTCAGAGTCAGTAAATGATTTCTTGCTGGTGAAATTAACATCAAATACATAATTTGCTGTTACAATCACCATTATTTTATGGTTTGTTGATTATCTGGCCATGGGATAACTCCATCTTCCTGTGGCCAAGTTATTTCAATTATCATTAAAAAACTTTACAAGGCTAAGATCCATTGGCAGAGATGGTGAGCAGATACCTAGATTGCCTATTGTTTCTGCATTAGGTAAAGCTGTGGGAGGCTTGTGTCTGGACAATCATGAACACACAGGAAGAATGCTGGCAGGAGTTTGTGATTTCCTTTGGAGAGAGCAGGCCTGAGCCTGAGGCTGGTCAGGAGGAATCAAGCCAGAGACAAACTGAGTATTCAGCCTTCAAGCCTTGCAGTGAACAGGAAGAGGCTACTTGGAGGTTAATATATATGTAGCATGGAATGCTTTCTTATTCTGAACCCCCATCTTCAAATATCAGAAGCCTTACAGTATAAATAGTTAATCTAGATCTCACACCTTAAGATCCACTGGCTGTGCATGACTCCAGACTGACTGGAACATTTCAGACCTTTTGTTCTGAAGGAACAGGTAAACCTGTGGGGTGTGAAGAGCTGTTTCTGCAGAGCTGAGCACCCCAGTACAAGATGGGTGACCTCCAAGAAAAGGCTCCATCCCTGTGCTCTATGGGCCAGATTACAAGCTCACAGCACAGACCTTTAGTTTGGGAAGCTATCATGTACGGAATTACTTGTGAGACAGTATTTTTAGCAAGAGGCAAAACATGAGGGAAAATGTCTAGCTTTCAAAGATGTCCTTGCATATACTTACTTCTCAAAATAGGCATTTATTTATATTATAGTAAAAATACATCTGCCACTCCTGGGAAAACAAAATATTCTTACCATGCTTTTCCAAGTGCTGGCAGCAGCTATCTACAAGCCGGGGAACCTGCCTGTAAATAGGGTTCAGGCTTAGTTTCTTATCTCTTGCCTTTTCTTTCTTGCTCTGAGCTTCTGCTGGCAAAGAGAGCTGGAGAGCCTCCAACAATCTTGAGTGATTGTCATCAAGATCTGTGATAGAGTCCACAGACATTGCACCCTGTAAAATACACACACGTGAACAATCAGTAGGGCTGGGGAAATCTCAGCATCACAGGACGTCCAACAAAGACTTTTGCCTACCTGCATTTTAAACAAACTAATATAAAAATACCATTAGCTACAACTAATTAATTAATTTTTATAATTAAAAATTAATTAATTTTTATAAATTAATTAAGTTATAATACCAGTGTAATGGATAGGAACGGTACCAATGTTATTCTTATCATATTACAATGAACACAAAGTAAAATACTGAAATTTGAAATGCTTTCCACTCCTTCACTCCATGCTTTTACTGATGTAAGCCTGCACATACTGCAGGGCAAGGATGAATCATGGTCTGTGGGTGCACCTCTGAAGTACTGTATTCATGTGCATGGAGATATATAAATATTTTTAAATCTTATTGACTAGTTCTTCTGTGTCTTGGACCATTGTATCAGTGAAATTTATGCAAAATGATTAACAACCATACACCATATATATTTAACAGTTAATATCCCAAATTCATACAGCTGTGGAGTTTGAAATAATCCCACTCTATCACAGAATAAAGATACACCAGAGAAGCTGAGGTGTAATATTTTTTAAATAATTCTATTTCACATATATTAGTTTTTTAAAGTCACTAAAATTCCAATGAAAGCTTTGAAATCCAGGTTTTGATTACAGCAAGGTACAGAAGTTCAAGCAGTCTGTAAAGGATAAAGCAGCACAAGCAGCTGGAGGTTTCTGGCATGTTTTAATTTTCACACTTTAAAAATAAGATTTTTTTTCAAAGCACAAGATTACTGTAATTTCATTTCTCATAAGTCTTATTAAACTTAGGAGGCAAAAAACATTCTAGGTCCATGTATAATAATAAGAATAATATTAATATTATTAATAACAACAAGAATAAATAATAAACACAAATAAAAGTTTCAGATTTTTTCCTATTAAAAATATCTCTTGTACACTATTTTCTTTCTTTCTGAAACAAAGCATAAATTTTACAATAACATAAAATGTACTGTAAAGGGATGAAGGCTGTCATCCTAAGAAACAATAACAAAAATGTAAATTTCTACTCAAAATTTTTCTGACAATTATAGTTTGTTAAAAGCTGACAGGCAATTTATAGACTGCTAGTCAGAACTCTTATGTCTATTAAATGAGAACTTGAGAATTAAATGAGAATTGCTTACAAGGGAATTTAAAGCTCTAAAAGTATTTTGTTCCATCAGCCCAGCCAGCTGAACTTTATGAAGATTTTCAACTCATAGGCAAAACTCACAAAAAGTCCACTGAGATTTCAAACTCATTCATACATTTCTAGTTCTTAATACCTTAAAAAAACCCCATTTAACTTATCAGATATAGTTCTGTTTCTTGTAACTCATGGTAGATGTATAAATGAAACACAGTCAAGTTTTAAGATTTTTTTTTTACCCACATTACTATAAACAATTACTAGAACCTTTAGAATGCAACTTTTGACCTTTATTTCTGATGTCTCTCATAAGTACATCTGCTTGATTCCTTTTACCATTTCCTGCCAACAGGAAACAAAAACACAAACAAAAAAACCCTCCAGACCAAACAAGAACCTCTGGCTATGATCCATGTGTGTAAAATTCCAACTGAATGATATTTTGAGTTTATTTAAGAGTTTGGCATTCCAAACATCAAATAAAGGAATTGGCACTGAAAATCCTAACTCCACCTTCAGCAGTGCAGCCCCTGTGTGACAGGTGCCCTCCTTTATAACCTGCCTTTATTGGTCCTTTCCTGTCTGCAAAGCATCCTCACCTCATGAATCATTATCAGAGTTACTTAAATCGGATTCAGATCCCTAAAATAGATGCAAATACAGTCAGTTCAACGTGGTCCTTGGGCATTTTATCAAAGTTGTGGATTAACTGGTACACTGAGCTGGCTTTAGGAAGAGTGACCTTGAGTTCAGTGACTGAAGTCATGGCTTGGCAATAACAAGTTCAGGCCAGCTCTGATTTTACAAAGTGCACAAGAAAATGTTACCAACATACTCCACAAATCCAGCTCAAAATCAGCCAGACCTATTAGTCTGGGCTCAGTCTGACCTACCTGACTGCTCAGGAACAGAGGAGGAGGAGACTGCACACCACTGCTCCAGGTCAGTAACACACACACTGCAGTGCCCAGCAACTAAAGAAAATCAAGTTCCATCTGCCAGCCATTACCTTTGCACATAATGGATGCCAGTCCCTGCTCCCCCATGATGAGATCAAAACCTAAATACATTGGGGAAGTCTTAATCTAAGCACACAGAAACATGAAGGAAAGTGGAATTTAAAGTCTCAACTTCCAACTGCTGGGCAAAAATCCTACACAGAAAATGCAGCAACAGTGACTTTTGTCAAGCTGTTGAAGAGAGAACCACAGCACTCACACCATGAGCTCTGCAGCCAGCATTACCGTCTTCTAACTCTTATTGAAAGTCTTAGGTGAGTGTTTGAAGACTCACTTTTGTGTTTGAAATACACAAAAGTGAATGACACAGTTGCAAAGAAGTAAATGGAGCAATGATAAACAATCTCTCCAGTTTAAGTTTAAGAGAACTGGACTCCAGCTGTCTGTGCAATATTTTTGTGATAAAATGGTTGTATCAGTTGCATTTGCTAACAAATATTTTTTTTCCTTTTTTGTAAGCATTTGTCAGTTGAAAACAGGGCAATGGTGCTCAAGAGATAAAAGATAAGTGCAGGCTTCCTTATCATCCCCTAAGTAAGCTCAGGGCAGAGGGCTAAGTGCACTGAAAAACAGAATTATAGAGACAGACAAGATATGGGACATGAGTTGATATTAATGTTAAATAATGGAAAATTCAAGAAGTTTATTAGGTAAGTTCATTCCCTAAAGAAAATGCCAGATCCCTCATGTCACACTGTCCACCTTAGGCTAACTTTTATTTCTCTGTGGGTGAACCACGTCCTACTGCTTCCTCATGGCTGTGGAATAAAGGCTCCAATTCTGCCCTCTGAAAGCTGCAAAGGCATTAATGACAAAAAAATCCCCAACTATCCAAACAAACAAAACAAGCAAAACCCTCCCTCAACTTCTAGGAACTTGGTCCTGATGGATCTCTGTGGATGTATCAAAGGATCCATGGCCTTCTGCCTGCTCACTGGTCAAATACAGGTCAGAAATCTTATAATCCAATCTTTGTGAAAAGAACAGCAGATGAGTTACCTCTGGACACATGAGTTATCTTTCCTATGAAAAAAGGTTCTGAAGCCAATGACTACATACAGTAAAGTTATATTTTTTGTCACTGACTGCCAAACTCTGAAAGAAGTTCATGGAATTCCCTTAACTTAGTCAAATTCATGGGTTTCCCTTAACTTAGTCAAGTAACTTTGCACTTTTGTGTGAACACAAATGCCTGCTCATATGGTTCGCACAGACAAACAGATGTGCGTTAATGAGTATACAAGACTGCAAACACCATGCTTTCAGTTTTGCAGACAGAATATAGACACTTCAAGCTTCAGCTGGCAGCTAGACAAAGAAAGAGTCCCAAGACCTGCCTTCTGCCTTCTCTCAATTTGCAATTTACTCCAGTTCCACCCCTCTTAATCCCTGGTTTGAAGAGCCCAACAGAGAATTTCTATGAAACAGTTTTAGGCTACGGATGAAAGAAGGCGAGGTTCTTAAGAAAATACTTTCTTTTCCAGAGTCTGTTCTTGCACCTCAATTCTTGCTCAGATTTATTAAAAGGGGTTTTATTCAAAGTATTGTATTATGCAATTTTTTTCTCTCTCCATTGCAAATGAAATTAAAAAGCCAGAAAGTCTAGAACCTCTATTCCATTGTAACAAAAAAAAAAAAAATTACCAACTGTAGAACTAGAAAGTTCAGAGCATAAAATTTACTTACAAGGAACAGGTTTATGCTAAAAAATTATCAATTTTACATGCAAATTAATATTCAACCTAAACCCACCACTATGTGTTTTGCTGTCAAAGGCTTCTTCCTAATCTGCATGCAGAAACATCCTTTGAAGACCCTGGCACAAATCTAGTCTGACAACTCCTTACTTACCACAGAGGATATGATAAGGGTTAGAACATGAGGATTTTTATTAATATAAGGATAGGGATTAATAGTCAAGGATAATTATTATTTATTAATATATGGATTGGGATTATTATCAAGTTAGAGCTAGATTAAGATAAGTTTACCTATAAATATCAAACACATAGGTTTAGACTTTAAAACTGCTGAAAAAATTAGGTTAAAGACAGATCGAATTTGTTAAATCTGAAAGACTTAGAAGGAGGTAGATAAAGGAAGCAAACAGGAAGACTTCTAGATAATCTCTCTGCCTCTTTGTGATCTGTTACAGACTCACAGGGTCTATATGACCTTTTCCCACCAGCATCAGCAAAAGAATATTTCCACTACAGTTAAGAGTTTTCTGAAGTTGATGAGGCTGACTTCCACCTGAAAAAAAAACACTATTGAACAGAAAGTATTCCACAGTCCACACACACAACAGGGCTGTCCTGGTCCAGTCAGACCCTCTGGACCTACAGTCACACACCCCATTGTGATGTGTCTACTTACACGCCTCCTTGCCCGTGGCGCTGGCTCAGGTGTGTTAGGAGAAGTGGATTCATTCGGTGTTTCTGAGGTGGAGCTGAGAGATGAGTTACTGCTGGAAAGTTCTTTGTTCTGTCTTTTAGTTCCAAATGGCAAGAGAAAGGCCACAAAATCTGAAACATCTTTTTGCTCTTCTCTCTGAGAGTCTTGCTTGAGCTTGTAGGCCCGGTCATTAGCAATCACTTGAGACAAAGGCATTCCAAAAGCCTGGGGAATAAATTCTGCAACAACAATAAACGCCTAATAGTTACCAAACATCTGGTATTTATTTAGTACAAAAAGAATTAACTCTTTCTTTGTTAAGAAAAACAATCTGAAGCCTCTTTAAATATATATAGTAATTCCAATGAAGTGTTGGACTCAGCAATAATAGCAACAACCATGCCAGGCTGTTGTGGCCTATCGTATCTGAATCATACATCCAGTCACATAATGCAAGATACTCTGCACAGGATCCTGGAAAATCACTTAGATCAAATCTAATTAGGATGTTAACTTCCACCAAAAGTAAATGAAGTCAGGCACTTCTGGTTACATGTAGATGGTGCACAGGGGCATCAGAAGCTCTGGTAACCATCCTGAGACTGTGAGCCTCATTGAAGTGTTCCAAAGCTCTCTCTCATGTTTCAGATCCCTCCACCAGGCTCCTTCCTCATGAATGCTGTAGGGCACCAGAGTCAAGGGGTCCTGGCATGTGCATGGGTTTCACTACAGTGCAGAGAGCTTTGAAGTACATTCACCCCTCAGATTAAGCCTTCAAAGATATAATTTTAAATTTACACAAGAACGATACTGTTTTAAATACTGATAAGACTGAACCTGTTTAGTAGTGGTACATCAGTGTAAAGCTCCTTTGTAGCAGTAAAAAAAGCATGGACACATGGAAATATAGGAGAACACGTTTGTCTCCACTAAGAGAAAGAACATAATCCTTTCACATCAATACAACTGAAACGTACAAAACCAGCACATATCTCAGATCTCAAAGTAAAATGCTTAAATATTTTACAAAATAGAAAAATGTTTTACAGTGAATCAATCAGCAATTACAAAATTCTCATCAATAATTTTCAAACCATATCTATCTGAGATTAGCAGAAGCAAAACTACTGAGACAGATTTCCAACTAGAACTGGCTTGTGCTCAAAAGAAATGAAAAAAAAATAGTTATTGATGTTCTTCACTCTGGTGAAAATAAGTGCAACTTCTACTAGGTTCCAGCTTCAGACATGCTCAGATCAGGCATAAATAAAGCACCAGAGATTAAAGCCAAATTTTTTTAAGTATCAAAGAAGGAATTATTAAAAAAAATACTATACATCTCTTCTGCCACAATTACGTAAATGATGAAACCAAAATTCCTCCTGGGATTTTAAGTCTGACTAGGTCTTTGATGACACTTGCTAATTGTATCTGGATTTGTATTAAGTAAGTCATTGAAAAGAAGAGGATATTTTAAGAATCTTGAATGAGGGCACTACTAGTCTATCACACTAAAGAAACAACAGCCCATTGTTCTGATTTGGTAGAAACATTCCTGCTCTTTAGAAGCATGAAATGTTAAGATATGAGTTAACTTTAGTGGCCAGTCAAAACTAAATCAGGAAGCAGTGCCTCATATATCAAGCAACTCTGGAGGTGACCTGTGAGTAGAATGACACCTAAAACCATCTGCATTTAATTTAGGACAAGAAAGAATATCCTCACACAGATATCAAGCAATGCAGGATTTGCCAGTTCCTGTTAGACTTTTCAGTTAGACTTTAGACTTCAGTTAGAGTTCAGTTAGACTTCTCCCTCCTGTACTCAGCAGAGTGTGTCTATAAAATTATGACAGTATTAATTTTTTTGACTGTCCTGAATTATCTTCCTAATGAACATTTAAGATGACAAATTTGAAACGCACATGTGCAACACGTGTCCCCTCTGGCTGTCTAACCGGGTGCTTTCTTATACTCCCAGCACCCCCTTTTTATTTGTCCTTCTACAACATTTCCTGAGAAAAGCCAACACAGTATATTCCTCTGGTTTGGCTCAGAGCTGCCTATGATTCAGACTGGGAGAGGACAGCAGTATTCATTTAGCTCATGTGATGCCCAACAGCAGGCTGGTGCCATTGATGCTACATCAACTGGGGCAAGATCAGCAGGAGATGAGCTCTCAGCACTGCTTCATTAAACAAGTTTCATTAAAATGACCCTCTCCTGACTTCAGTATGTGAAGGCTGGCATTTCGAGGTAGGCATTGCCCCTCCCTGGAAACTCTCAGGTGTGGGATTCCAGGTTTTTAATTGTGCTTGCTCAATGTAGCCCAGAGAAAGGACAATGAGCCGCTACTCCAGACTGCTCTGATATAGACCTTCTCAGAGGACACGGAACCACTTCCTCAATTTCTCAGTGTCTGGCAGAGAGGTGGAACTGGATGAAAACCAACTGGCTGAATTTCAGATTAAATACAGATGGCAGTGGGGCTGGCTGGCAGTGGTAATTACATTAAAGAGTTGGCAAACCCAGTAAAGTTTTGCTCATTTGTTGAAATTAGAGGATCAGTTACCCCCTTTGCAGACTGCCTGCAGCCTCAATTCCCACCAAAATGTGTGTGTGGCTGTGGCGGCAGGGAGCATGTTCTACCCACCACTCTTCAGAGGCATTCAATCCCAACAGCTTCCTTATTGGACAGGTAATTAGAGCGAATGTTAGCCCTTCTGTCATTTCAGATTCATTACTAAAGAAAAGCTGTACCATGTGAAGTAATTGTGAAGTAATCAGCAACCCACGGATGGGAGAGAAAGGGCTCTAACTCAAATCACAAGATGTGTGGGTTTGAGGCTCCAGTCTCACAAGAAAGGTAAAAGGACCAACTGTCTTTTCACAGATGCATGCTGGGGATCCCCTCTGTCAGAGAGGTTTCATTTGCATGAAGAAACGTACCTTAAAGCACTGGCTCAAGCCTTGGTCTGTTGTATACATACTGAGTGCCAAAGCTACTAAGTTAGTTATTCTCTGTAAATTCAACAAAAAATTGATCACTTATTCAGTGAGGAGACTGGGCAGCTTAAAAAGACATTTTGCAAAAAGCATCATGTAAAAATGTGAAACAACCTGGCAGATTGGGCAATCAGCTTGGAAACAGACTTGTATCCCTAGCCAGCACCACTTTTAATACACTCCAGTTTTCAGTGTTTACTGGCAAAGGAGGAAATTTACTATTTTGGAGAAGTGCATAATTTCTCTTACCAGAAAGTCAAGCTCGCAGCTGAAACAAGGTTCTTTAAAAAATTTTGATTGAAATTGATATGTTCCTAAGAAATCTTTCTTTGGCGGTAAATCATCATTTTCTAATAAAAAGCAGCATATCACAGAAAAATTCCTAGCCAGATCAAATAAGAGTTTCAGTGATCCCAAATCCTCCTTTTTGCTAATCAAATGATAATATTCAGGATGTTGACCCACATGGTTATAGCTTACCTGACCTCATGTCACCTGTCCAAACATAGTTTAAAAGACTCTCTGAAGTTTCAGCTGGTGAAAACTGCTTTCCATCCCACAGAACATAACAGTCTATTAGGAGCCAGTGAGATCTATATTCTAGATTCTAATGAGTCTTTCAATACTAATAAAGTGAAAAGTAACTGTGGTTAGGGTCCTTAGCATTTGGAGTTTTTTCTTAAGTACATCATAAATGTTGGTTTTGGGTTGCTAAAATCTGTGACCAGGATTTACTAAGATGCTTGTACCATATCTATTTAAATGACAGGAATAGAGATCAGATAATAACAAGCTTTTAAAGGGATATTTAAATGGGGTCTTTAAGTCAATCTCCCGAGCTAGCAGACAGGGTAACTCTGTTTCTGCTAGATTTCTGTTAGATTTCTGCTAACTGAAATCAATTATTTCAGATCTGTAGAGACAGTGATGGAAGCAGAAAACACGGAAAAGAGAAACCTCAGTCCATAATGGGAACTCTGAAACTCCTTCCATCTGAAGGTTCTTCAAAACATGCACTGCCTCCAGGAGATTCAAGAGAAGACAATATTTTCAGCATCAGTTCTGTGGCTGAAAATCTCTTCTTCAGCTACTCACAGCTCACTGATCTTCAAGGAGTAATATACGGCCCTCCCAATTACATATGCTTTTTTGTGGGAGTAGGTCTGGGTTTTTTTTACAAAAAATTAAAGAGACTATTTGGTACTTTACTTGACTTCAGTATAAAATATGACACAATATTGAGGTAAAACCCCTCTTTTTTATGCCTAGAGAGCATGAGAAACATATTCAAAGTTTTTTTTATAGAGGCATGGTAATTTGGTGGAAAGACTTTTAAAAAAAAACAATTTCTGATAAACTACAATAAAAAAGAGACTTCATTTATTCAGCTCCCTCCTTAGGCGCACAGATACCACAATAGGCTGAATTACTGAGAACAAATGCAAACATTAATATATTAATTTACTGAGCATAAATAGGAAGTAAACACAAATGACATTTTCAAGAATTTTGAACTAAAGAAAAATTGAACATCTGCTGGATTTGCATATGCCACAGAGTTACCAGGAAGGCCTTTTCTCGTGAAGTCCTGCATACACAGCAGCTCTGCTAAGGCCCCAGAGATGAATCTGTTAAGTATTTACATCCCATGCAGAAACATCAGCAAAAGGGATGATTCTCAGTTACTCAAGCAATCACATAACAAGTGGTTATAAAGTGGTGAGCAGGCCTCTTTGTTAACCTGTAGGGTTTTCTGGAACCAAGGCAAAACAAACTTGGCTTACTGATAAAATCTAGGGCGAGTAATTTCTGGGAGGCATCTCTCTCAGGAATGCCTGTGTGTACTCTAGAAGTAGGTCTGCTTTCACTGACACCCCTATCACTGGCAAGGGATGGCAAAAACCCCTGCTTCTGCTGCCTTAAAGATTAGCACTGAATTCAAAAGGGAACAATATCCAGCTGCCAGCAGACAGCATCCTGAGAATGTCTTATTCCAAGTAGCACAGACATGTTACTGCTCCTTCAGCCTGAGTACTGTTTGTCAGCAGCCAAAAGCAATGTTTGGAGACATCTGTAGGCAGTAGGATTGAGGGTCATGATGGCCATTAATAACAAGGAGGCCGGGTAAAGCAAAAACACTTGAACGATGGAAGCTGAAAATATTGCTTAAATGTCTGGGTGGAGTGCTGCTCTCCTGTTTAGTCTGTTTACATCCAGCAAGTTTTGCTATATCCTGCTTTGGTGAATTACTCAGAGATATAATAACAATTGAAAAAAACATTCCTTTTACAATTTCTCCACTTTTAACGAGATGTTGACAGATATAAAAAAGGACAAAGATATACGAAACTCATTTAAAGTGCATTAAATTCTACTGTGGTGTCTTTATTGGCCTTCAGAAGCCTGACAAGTTGCTGAAACTCTCACTTAACAGACAGGTTGACTGATCATCTAAATAAAATGTGAATTTAGACAGTAAAACCTCCATAGATTGGACTGAGTCCTAAAATACAAATTATTAAATCTCCAAACAGTCCTAGAAAAAATAAGTACCATTACTTTTGGTTATGCCTTTAAAGCATAGATGCCTGGTGGGGCATGTGGGGAAGAACAGTCTTGGGCACACATTAGAGAGAGGTGGCACCTCTCCAGAGAGAGTAACCCCACAAACCTACACCATGGGGCAGTTTAGTGCACGTCAGTGTTGAAGGAGAGGGTTTGCCAGGCAAGAGCTGCAGTGAGGCCTCCATCGTGCATCCCTGGTGACCAGCATGGTGGCCCTTTCTTTCCACCTCTGTGGCCTCCTCTGCCAGGCACATCCCTGCTATCTTTGCAACCCTCACACATGATCACATGGTGCTGCATGGCTGTCAGGATTAACCTTCAGGAGTCTGTCCTTACAAAAGGAGATTTTCAGGCGGCCCATACACTCTGGGCAGGAACAACAACATGGCCCCCTCAGCCATTACTTGTCCAGGTATGTTGGGGATCCCAGGCTGGGACAGAGAAAACACAAAATGTTTGGGATTAATTACTCTCCCAATTGCAACTGTGTTTCCAAAGTGATGCTGAAGGGATGGAAATGAAGTCTGCACTAAGGCAGCTGCATCTCCTCTCTACGGAGTGTCTGGTGAGCAGCTTCCCTGCTTCCCCTCCGACATCCTGCCGCCTGCTCTTGTTTCCTTCTCACAACAGTGCAGCTGGACAGTTACTAAAAAACCCACCACAACCCCCCCAAAGGAAACACAAGGAAGGCATTCCATTCAGGCATGAGCACTAGGGACCTGCCTGGGTGGGTGTGTGCTCCCAGCCTTTTGTGTAGCACACCCATGCTCACAGTCAGGAGTGTTTGTCCTGGAGCAGCTGCCCAGAAATGGAAGATACCCCCTCTAGAGAACAAGCCTGCTGTGAAAGGCATGTCAAGGGAGGTTAACTCTGACTCCAGGTGACATGGAGGCCACTGTTCAGGGAAGGAGGTGGGGCTCAATCCTGGCGTGAACATGGCAGGCTCATCCTCATGTAGACCAGCAGCACAAGGCCTTACATTTTTCTTTCAGAGCTAACTCATCAGCTGAAAGCTGGGCAATACTCTCCCCCCTGACTCCTGAGGCGGGAGGAGATGCTGGTGCTGCTGCTTCCCACAGGAAAACAGCCACCCTTCAAGCACTGTGCCAGGCTCATGCCCCCCTGGCATAAACCAGCACTCCTGGTTGTTCATTCCCTCTGCTGCGATGCATTCAAAGTCTGCTGAACAAGTACCTGAGTGGCAGATGATCTTTAATAACTCAGAAGGGCAGAGAAAAGTACACGAGGATCAACCATGGCCAAAAAACCTGACAAATAAGATGCCATATGCTGCTATTTGGGCTATTTTTGCCTAATACTTGCTGTTGGCAATTAGTAAGAGTAGATATGCCTTTCTTTTCACTCTGCTAACACAACCTGTTCAGAATGTGACTCCTTCCAATTTCCTGGACTCTTACTGACCAACCCAAGTTTTTCCTAAAGGAAGGAGAGAAACACAGATTCTACTGTTTGAAAAGTGCTGGGGTATTTTCCTCTCAGAAGGAATTTATATTTTATAACAGTTCCTATAGTACTTTATAAGTGGACAGTGCATGTAAAGCATCTCTGTAACTCAGAATAAGACAGTGAGAGATGTGAGAAAAAGGATAAAAGCAGATGGGATAAAAAAAGGATAAAAGCAGTATGTTTGAAACATCTGAATTTCAAATAATAATAATAAGAAAAAAGGAATTAAAATTAGGAGAATCAGCATAGTGATTTCTAAAAATGCTTAGTATAAGTAACCAGACAGTATGAGCAAGGCTGAAAACCAGGAAGCAGATAAATTTAAACAATGATGAATAAATACAAAGTGCTGATCTTTAGTGGCAACTAGCGAGCCCTAAAAGGCAAAGTGCACTCAGAAAACTCTTCTGAATAAAAATCAAGTATATCCCCAAAGCTACTAACTGAATGAAGTATAACTGCATATAAATGTTACCATGCAAGGTAGAGACAAAAGAAAATCCCTCACCAAAAGTGCAATAGCAGAAAATAATATTATATTGAAGTGCTCAACTGGTGCAGCTGTATAATTATCAGAAATAAAGGTCAGCTGAAATAAACCATGGCTGTAAGGAAATAAAATAGAATGCAAGGCAATATAAGAAAACAAAATGTTTGAAAGATCTTTGGCAACAGAGAATTTAGTGGAATAAAGACCAACTCTGGGTTAAGGGTTTGTATCCATCACGAAAGGACACTCTCACTTCTCAAGGCACTGCACCAAAGAGCACTGATGGAGCTCTGAAAGTGCAACTGCAAGGATCTACCAAGTCTGGGTGACACAGCAAAATTCTGGCTTTGGTGAAATATCAAAGCACTTTATCATGGTTAAAATCTGCTACAGTAATGAAAAAAAGTGACAGAAAAAAAAAAAGCCAAAATGTATTTTAACTCTCAAACTTCTAAAAATAAACTTTCAACAGAGACTACCAAAGTCATCATACGCCTAAGGAAGGAAAGATGAAAGCTCTCAGCAGACCAAAAATTTGTGAGAGACAAAACATTTTAAAATGCAGGATGTGGTTAGCCTTTTCTGATGCAGAAGAGCACCTCACAGGCCCTATGAAGCTCAATCTCTGGCAAACACACTGAAGAGCAGAGCAGGTTTTGCACAGAATTATGTTGCTTTGCACTCTTATCTGTATGAACAACTACAGAAAAAAAACCTAGCAATGACTAATTACCATGTAACCAAATGTAGTGAATTAATAGGACAATGCAAAAACGATTTTCCCCCAAAGGTGGCTACAAAATAATTAAATCTCTTGCTTAATGACTCCTCCTGCATGTGGCTTCACTCCTATATCAAGTAATTCTTGTAATGAATTAAAAGTTTGATACTTGCAATGTAATAATACAGGAAGCCACTGGATGCATCAAACCAATGTGTCAGGGCACATTCCATTTTAGAAAGATTAATACAATATTTTCCAGGATCAATTTTAAATCAAGAAAATAATAATAATGTATTTTAACTCATCAAACAAATAAAAATGAAAATAATAATATTTTCTTCTTGATGACTATGTAAACTAACTTGGAAATGGAGATGTTAATTTTTACCATGGAATTTTGAAGTTCCATTCTTCTGCTAAACTAGACTTAAAGTGAGGACAGCAGAGTAACCAGGTCACTTCTTCTGTCAAAAATTCCTGGATTTGAGTGCATGTTTGTGAAACTGGGATATCAATACTGAGTTTTATAGCCATTTTTCCAGAAATGAACACAAAATTAGATGCACAATTTCCTACGTGCAGTTTCACAGACACTTTCCAGCATCTCAGTATTCAGACTTGGTTCAAATGGCTCTGAATTACAGGTCAGCTTCAGGCCTTGGATTAGGGCCCAGCCCATAAAGCTGATTAGTGTCCAAACAAAAGAGTGCAACCATATCCGTAAATCCACGTCACGTGGGATTTATTAAAATCCAACTGATCAGTAGCACTGAAGCACTTATATATTTTAAACAATGGTTATTTTCCTAAGGTTAAAGAAAGAAAAGCATACCAACAGACTTGCTTGGGCAGTGCTGGGTTTATGTGCTTTGTAAATTGAGAGTACAAATGCAGGTAAAGAACTGGATCACGTTATACAGACCACATTCTGCACTGGATGGTGAAAGTGGGTAGAAGGACAATTGGAGGAAAAATGCAGTCCTTTAAGTCTTCCTTTTTTTTCTCAGGAAAAAAAAAACCAAACAAAACCGACAAAACCAAATCAAAACCTTTCACTTGAAGAGATCTGACTTATACTAAAGTCAAACAGAAAAGATTAAACGTATTTGTTAGGCTGAAAATAAATACTCAGACAGTATATCAGCTCAACAACATTCTACTTGAAAAAGTATTTATCAGACTAAAGAAATCTCATATGCAAAACTAAGACCTGATCACCAAATATGCTTTATTTTTACCTTTGTCTCTGTTCTTCTCCTTTCCTAAAGAGTCCAGTTTCTTTCTTAATGACTTCTTCCTCTTCTGTCCATCTGTAAGAGGCAAAAAAAAAGAAAACAAGAAAAGGAAGTAAGTGAAGAGAAGCAACCCTGAACAAACTGCTGCACAAGCTGTAGGAGCATGGAGTGAGATGGTCACAGCACTGGGGATCAAGAAGGGTGTGAGACACATTTCACAAAAGCTGGGGACTGTCACAGCCCTCTGGCCCCAAGGAGTGTGGCTTTGCTTACCCAAACACTGAGGCTGTACTGGGGAACACAAATGTATCCCCTGCATGCTGCTGGGCACATTTACACACGCATGGTCACTGAAGAGTTAACAGTGGACATGTTTTGCTGGATGCTCTTGATAGCAAAGCACCATAAACCTAAAAGCTATATCCTAAAGAATAGCCTTCATCCATGGTCACAAGGCTGTGATTCAGGGGTGGAACTAAAGGTAGTATTTGGAAAGGGAGGATTACTAACCTCCAGGATAAAGCTCTGCATACCAGCCATACCAGTTGGGTGATAGCTGACCACCTTCACATGACCCATCTGATCTGAACTCATGTTGGGAGCTGGCACTTGAGTACAGCAT
Organism: Ammospiza nelsoni; assembly: GCF_027579445.1. Taxonomy (NCBI): domain Eukaryota; kingdom Metazoa; phylum Chordata; class Aves; order Passeriformes; family Passerellidae; genus Ammospiza; species Ammospiza nelsoni. The sequence goes on from NC_080634.1 coordinate 100,310,092, forward strand.
GTCCAGATTGGTTCAGATGGATTAGAGCCTCAGAAAAGGTTTTGTTCTGACAATCGACATATTGTCCAAGTTTCCACTTGGGTACTAAGGACCAATGGTTTTAAGCAATATCAGAGGCAGGTTGGTTCTTGAAACAATTATATCAAAAAGTTGGCTATCATTATTTCCTTCAGCAACATCTTTCATAATGAAAAGTCAACAAAACAGAATTTTATTTATTAGGTCTCAACAAATACCAGGGATTAAGTCAGGGGCCTGCTTTAACTTGTACCTTTGGAATTTTTTAAGTTCTAAAGCAATATAAAGTGTCTACCATAGACACTGCTCTAGATAAACTTTAATGAACATGTACCTTTGCCCTTACTGGTTTTGTATCATGGTAAAACCTCAAAAATAAGTACACCATATCCATTTCACTTTTAGAGCAAGAGAGTCACCAAGTAATGTGTCTCAACACATTTTTCTAGTTGTGTAAGCAGGTATCTTAAATAAGTCTTGAGTCTTTTACAGCAAGGAACATACCACAAAGGAGTGAAGTGGATCTCTGTTAACAAACTCTCATCTTTGCAATAAGGAGTCATGAGAGAACACAAGCTACTTCTCCATACCTTTCCCTCAAATCCTTCTGAAAACCAAGTCCAGAATATTACCTGATAGACTGCTCAAAAAATCTGACTTTTTTTATAGCCAATTAATATCCTTTAAAAGTAACATTTCTTCTTTTTACTTTTTGTAATGGTGGTTGAACCAACTCCACTTGTACTCTGCAGTTATTTCCAGGACACCACAGAATCACAGAATGGTTAGGGTTGGAAGGGACACCTCTAGCCCCCTTCCTAGGAGATAATCTAGTCCAACCATTGCCCCAGAGCAGGATCACCTGGAGCAGGTGACACAGGAATTTGTCCAGGTGGGTTTGGAATGTCGCCAGAGAGGGAGAATCCACAACCTCCCTGGGCAACCTGTTCCAGTGCTCTGACCTCCTCAATGTAAAGAAGTTCTTTTGTCATGTTGAGGTGCCAATGCGTTGTGTTTTAATTTATGGCCATTGCTCTTTGTCCTGCTGCTGGGCACCATGGCAAAAAATCTGGCACCATCCTCTTGGCACCCATCTTTGAAATGTTTATATGGACTGATGAGATCTCCTCTCAGTCCTCTCAAGCCTAAACAGGCCCAGGTCCCTCAGCCTCTCCTCACAAGAGAGATGCTCCAGACCCCTCATCATCTTTGTAGGCACTTGTTTGACCCTTGCCAGTAGCAGATTGTTTCTCTTGTGCTGAGGAGCCCACAAGTGGTCACAGCACTCTGGACGTGCCTCACTGAGGGTGAGAAGACGGGCAGGATCACCTCCCCTGATCGGCTGGCAAAGCTCTGCCTGATGCACCCCAGGACACCAGCAGCCCTCCTGGATGGAAGGGCTCCCAGCACCCACAGCTCCGATATTTGGTTCCTGTCTCAAGGTACAATTGCCAAGTGTTGGTTATATTAACTCTCCCTTTCCCACACCTGCTCTGGTGAGAATTCATCTCTCTGAAATGAGAGTTCAGCAGTATAATGGTGGCAATTCATTTCCTGATATGGTCTATGATTAGATTTTCCCCTTTTCTTCTTAGCCACATGACAAGGCTAAAATTCAAAGTCATACTCTGATTGATGAAAAGCCCAGACTTTTCACACCCTCTGACATTTCCTGTTGTTAAGATTGAGTTTTTAAGAGAAATTCTTTCACCTCTTGGCAATGTGAATAGTTGGTAGCCGGCTTACATGCACCTGACAGTACAGCTTGTTTTTATAAGGTTCTCTGTTACCATTGTGTTCTGGCTTTATATCTATAAAATTATTTTCAAATTATTTTCCATGTTATAAATTCAAATTACTGCTTCACAGACTCTTTTTGACAGATGATTTATATTTCTTTGGAGTCATATTCTCCAAAAACTCATTTGTTGATATACTGAGACATAAAAAAATGAGAGAAAGAATAAAAATTTGATGTAAAATGCAGTGTTTTGCTATGATCATTTACATTTACAGTTCACCCCACCCCAGCAAGAGAAAAAGAGTTGCATATGAAAATAAGGCTGAGAAAAATCTCAGCAAAAGCTAAAGCTCAGAAGATCTAAAGAGGTCTAAAGTCAGTTCAAGTTTTCATCCTCCCCAGCAAAAGACATGATAAATTACAGTCCATATGCTGTACATAAAAATATGTTTTCAAATTATGTTAACACAGGGCACATCAGGCACGAACATTGCTGAAATATTCATAATGTGTTTAAAGACTTATGCAACCTCAGCAGTTTTACATATTAAATGAATGCCATTCACAATAATAATGCTTGCAGTTAGCTGCAGTGTGGCTTTGAAAATATAATTAATATCCAAAACATTATTGAGAAACAAGCAAAGCATCACTACCTACTCTTAATACCTACTGCATGGTTTTTAATTAATTAGCAAATACTTCTGCAAAATAGCATTGTATCAGTCTGAAGAGCTATTAGGTATGGATGAATTGCTATTTTTAATTTCCACTTTGGAAAAGTCTAAATCACATAGTGATAAAAGCTGCAGGGCTGTTATCCAGCCCTTTTGTGTCAATAAATTCTCAATTTATGTCTTCTTTCTGTAGGTCAACAATACACTGCTCCTTCAACAGGTTCCACTCAAGAACATCAGCAAGACTAGAGAAGCACTCAAATGACAACTGTCACAGTGAAGGAGGCTGTGGCTTTTTTCCTTTGCTAACCCATTCTGCTTTTCCTGAAGGACACCTGTGCAGACAGCTGTGCAGATCAGCTTGTTTGTCAGAAATGGACTTCATCTGTACAGTACTTACTAATTTATATGTTTGCTGCATTTCTCACTGCAATGCATACATCACTCCCTAGGCATCTATTAATTAAGACTGGCACAATGAATATTTAAAGACCAAGAGTCTAGAATCAAACTCCTGAGTGCACATTAAATTGCTATGTGACCTGTTTTTCCAAAGTGGTGAGCACTTCCAGGTTCAGTTAATGCCAAAAAGACCTTTCTATCTGAAAAATTAGGTCATCTCTTTATGACTCTGCCAGTGAACCACACAGCCTACAGAATACAAGACTATTTGTACTGATCTACAGACTTTTTACAAGAATTGAACAATCTGACTTCTGAGATTATCAAAGCTTAAATATTATGAGTTAAAGTTGAAATTCACCTGCAGTGTCATCACTAGCACAATTTTTTTAGCATTTATTCTATCAAATCCCAGATTTTCTACAGACCATTTGAGGGCTTAGATTTCTCTCTAAGTGAGACCATGGTTCTACAAACTAGGTAATAAGAAGTCATTTTCACACTGAGGATATATAAACTTCAGCTTTGACAGTCAAAACATGAAAAGAAAGAAAGAGAACTTTATACATTTTTAAAATTATTGTTCTGTTGCTTTGCACAAGACCACCTACTAGCCACTTACCTTCTAGGACTGCAAGAGAGAGAGTAGTGCAGGCTGAATCCTGTTACTATTTACTTCCGGAACTTTTTTATTTAACTTATGTCTGGAAATGAACAAGTCTATTTGGTAGGTAGAAGTGTTGCTCAGCATAAGCTAAAGAATCACAAATTAGGTATAGGGAATTAGCTCAGAATTATACAGTTAGTGGCAAAATTAATACCCAGAGAGTCTTGGCCTAACAGTTTCGGATTATGTCACTTAATATCCTGTGAAACCCTAATCCAATATGCTCTTACTAATTAGTAAATGATGCAGTAAAACAGTACAACAGCATCCAAGCTTTGTACATAGTTTCTGGGACAATATTACAGTATTAGGCTTCAGATAATGAAAAAAATACCCTCTCAAACATGCTTGAAGTGAACCTGTAACAAAAATAGGATTTTTGAGCACTTTTTTTTTTTCCAGCATGTACTGGTGGATTATCTATAAGAATGATATTCCTTTTATGTTACTTACATGCAAGGACACTTTCTATTACTCAAAAACTTAATAAATTAATACAAATCCTTTAAACGAATTTAACTCAGCAGGCTTTTGACATAAGAGGTGATATGCTGCTGACAGGGTTGGAGAACAAAGAGAACTTCCCATTTATTGGCAAGTTCCTTTGCTTAAGAGAAATAAGTTTCTTGTCCATTTAGGGAAGAATGTTTGTCAAGTTCCACAATTAAGGGCTATTTTAACACAGTGTAAAAAGAGGACCTATCTCAGTGATTACTATCAGACCCATAGCTCAATTACCAAAACACAAAGAGATAAAAAGGTTGATAGTATGAGATTTCTAAACTACTTCTTCATAGTAATTCTAATTCTATTCATGGCCATTTTTCTTAATAACTACTAGTAATGGGATCTAACAGCTCTTTAAGGAAAAAAAATATATATCTTCTAAGACTGCAATCAATTCTGTCTTGAAAATTACTAAATTACTACCAATGGCACCACAAAGCACAAAATTAGATCTCTCTTGAGCACTTGCTGGTTCACTTCACTCATCCAGAGCAACTCATTTCCCAAGTGCCAGCCTCCCCCAGCCAGCCTGTGTGCCAATGTCAAGCTGCAGTCTCTGTGGCCTGTGCAACACTGCAAGTAATTGAGAGTGTCAATCAGAAAACACTGCTAAGTTCTGTTGACAGAGCACAATAAAGGCAACACTGCACTTCATTCACTGACAGTTGCAGTGTTTGTGGTTGTAGCTGCTTCTTTGGGTCACTATACAAAGCAAATTTACTTCTGAATATGCATTGGGGCTGCTCTGCTGAAGAAGAGGGTGATGGTTTTACTTAGCCATTTCTGTGACTCTAAATGTTCATCTTGAAATATTTATTTCTAAAAACTTGTGGAAGTGTCCTGCCCCCAATGCAGTAACTTCCAAAGCACTGCCAGCTGCAACACAAATGTAAGATTAAATTCAACCAGAAAAACAGAATTTTGGCACATAAAGCAATACAAAAAGGGGAAGGCTGAGCCTTCAGATATTTCTTAGCACACTCACCCTTTGCCTCAGCCATACACACACAAGACCTCCATCAGTGATGCAGATTACTGTATGTATTCAGAAGCCTTGGACTATTGTCCCATTTTTCCTTATTGTCTATGTTCCACACTTTACTTCATTTTGACTTAAATCAGCATTTCTTTATGCTTGTCAGCTGGCAGCTGATGGAAGAAAAGCCATAATAATTCAAGACTATCCCTCAGCTGCAATCATGGCCTTCCAGGTGACATCTGGCTCATAGATGCTCACCTCAGTCCACAGCGCCAGGTTCAGGCTGCTCACCAAAGGCACCACACACAACAGAGGCAGCTTTCCTCTGATGCAGCAAACAAGCTTCAGCATTCCCCTCTCTGAGAGGTTCCTGAAGACTGTGCTCATGGCAGAAGGACCAGCATGAAAAAGGCAGAGCTGAAGTCAAAGCCAGTTTTTCAGAAGGGAGATCCCTCCTGTTGGACTGTGCACAGGGGACAGGGCTGGGCAGGGGCAGCACCTGGGCCAAACAATTCTCAGGGCAACCAAGAGGAACCAGGAGAGCTGTGGGGAAAGTCAACTGTGCAGGAAGCAACGTTCTCAGCAACACACAGTGCATACAGTACAACCACCTGAGAAAACCCACAGCCAGCAGACAAAAGTGTGATTTTAATTCACCCCTTCCACATCCCAGCAGAGTCTTTGGTAACCTGTGGCAAGTGCATTTTATCAGACCTAGCCTTCAGTGCCTCTGGGCTAAGGCACTACTAATCGTTAAAATGAAACACAGACAAATTACAAAGTCCACTTGTGCAGGTTTTAAGTGATTCAGCTGCTGAAAGTTTAAAAGCTGCACTATACACAATTTCTTTACTGTTGAACAGTAAGAACTTGGTGATAGTGGTAGACAAATTAAATTATTTATCTAGAACGTATTCATAAGTTTCCATGGAACTCATCTAGAAGGCAAAACTGATGGAAATGTCACCTACTTCCAAAGAAAGCTGCATCCCTATAGGAACTACAGTTTTATTTCTCAAATAACAGCTCACAATAACCTCCTGTGGTTCCGATACAAACTTTTCAAAAACCCCAAACAACCAACCCCACATAATTTGCTTGCCAGGTACTTTATACACATCAGTTGATACTTAACAGCAATTCCCAAGGCAAAGGTGATATATCAATTTATACTTGCTGAGCATATTACCAGTAGACTGCCCTGTCTTTTAGGAAAACAAATCTGAAAAGTATAGTTCCAAACTAGATTCAAATCTAGAAAAATGCACTACTTCTATTGAAACCTATTTGCAAGGCCTATTTCTATCAAAAATATAGACTCTAACTGCAGTGAGATAGGTATTAACTCTCCTTCACATAAAAACCCACAAACAAAGCAGGTACAATAAACAAACAACCACCAAACAACAACAACAAAAAAAACCAAACAACCAAGACCACCACCACAACCAACAAAACAACAACTTACTTTGGTCACTGCTCTAATTCAGATAGCAAATGCTATCCAACTCCTGTGGCTAGAGGAATCATAAAAAAAAGACATTTCCACTCCATTTGCCTACATGTTCCCTGGTGCATTTAAGGATTTAACTAGTCTCAAGTATATATGTTGTAAAGAAATAACTACTTCTGTATTTTCAAATACATTCTTCCATGACTCTCTGTCATGAAGAGACTTGCATTAACTGGTGGGCAAATGCAGGTGCAATGTATTCTAAGGGTGAGAACCAATATGGGATTTGAGCTCTGGAGCAAGGTCAGGGCTCCTGAAGCCACAGCCAGAGGGAGGGGATGTCAGAGCCCACCCAGGCAAGGAGAAGAGCTGGGAAGGAGCAGCTTCCCAGGCCTGCCCAGGCCACTGCACTCCCGCTGTGCAGGAAGCTGCAGGTCCTACAGATGAACACAGCACAGCTGCACCAAAAGAAACTCTTCAGCAAGTACAAAGTGGATGCCTGCCCTTGTTTGTGCAAGCTGTGTATAAATATCCTTAAAATAACAGAATTTTTAATAGTTGCAGAATTTTTCGAACCACCACAACAAAACCAAGAATAAAGTTTCTTATCTTTCCTTTTAATTTGATTTTTTTTTTTTTTTTTGTTGAAAGTATTCTTCAATCTTTTTGCATTTGGACAAATGACTGGAAGTAACTGCATTGGAGAAGTCAGGGAAAAAAACCCTGTTCAGTTATTTTGCCATTCCTGTAAGGAAAACATATATAGTTTTTTTGCCTTTTAAATATTTTTTAACTAATAATACATTTAAGATGGCTGCATTACACAAGCTCTGAGGAACGAGATATTCAGTGAGTTTTAGTATCCAAACACTAAATTATAATTGTTTGGGAACTGATTTGTTAAATCTTTAGTTAGACCGCTGGAAAAAACTCATTTTAACCTAAAAATAAACAGTTGCTCAAGTACTTTTCTATGCCAGAATGAGGAAAATGGCTGCTGCTGCCATACATAGATGGGATGATGGAAGTAACTCAAAAAACCCATGCTAAGCTACCTGGCAGCCTTTAGAGGATTATGAAGGAAAGGTCAAATGCCCTTGTGTGTGGCTGTTAGTGGAAAGCAGCAAAAAGCAGGCAGATTCCTGGGAAGGGAAAACAGATACACAATGCCAGGTCTGACTTCCCTGTGCATAAACCCACTCAGATTTTCAACTCATACACAGCTCTGCTTGCTTCAGCACCTGCATTAGCACAGGACTGCCCGTGTCATAAGAAATCCCAAGTCACAGTAATCTAACAAAATAATACCAAAAATCCCACCTCCCACCAAAACCCTTAACAAAACAGCCATAGATGGTGGTCCAGGTCTTTTGATGGAACACATGCCTTTTGTCAAAAATGGAAGTAAAACATCTCTAGGGCCACTGAAATTAGAGGGAGCCACTCCTTCTAGGCTTCATATTTCTACATTGACACTGATTACAGCATTTATGGAACAATAACATCAAGTAGCAGGTGCAAGACAAAATATAGACACTACTTTTTCTCATTAGAGCAGTATCCACAGTGTGGCAGGAGTTTCCCTGATCTCCAAAGATAGGAAAGTTCATGACTTAAATAGCCTGGGATACACCAGGGACCCTGCTGCTGCCCCTCTCTCTAAGTGGAAGACACAGAAACCGTGATGATGGGCAGAGGTTTGAAAGATGTGAGAAAGACTGAACAACATCCTCTTCTTGGAGTGTTTTCATAACTCAGAAAAACTGTCAATACTAAAACAGGTCAAAAAAACCCAAAAACCTAACGGTTAAAATTATCCACACTAATAAATCAAAACAACTACAGTCAATGAAAGTATTTTAGCTGTACCAAATTAAACCCAAACAGGAGCCTTGATGCTATAGTCTGAGATAGAAAAACACAAATACAAGCTCTAAAACTGCTTTCAGTTCACTGAGGAAACAGCAGGGAGAGAGAAATTGACTGTCTCCTGCTTCAACTGCTTAAATAAAAAATTTGTAATGTGGAGGGGGAGAGTAGTTTGACGCTATTGCTAATCAAAATGACTCAATGTGATAAGGAGAGTTACCTTCAATCCAAACACTACAGGATGGGCCAAGGCCAGAACAGACACAATCACCAGCATGTAGCTGGCCTTGGATTTACTGTTATCAATAAAGCCACTTGCACACCGGTACTGGAAGGTGAAGGAGCAACCAAACTTCTTCACATCTCACATCTTTCCCCCTGCATTGCTCTCAGTGTGAGCATGAGTTGAGCTCTTCAAAGGAAGAGAAATTCCTTTAACCCTCTGGAATTTAGGAGACCAGCCAGTGGTCACAGAGATGGTTCAAGGCACCCAGGTCTCTGTAGATATGACTCCTTTGTGTAAGTCTGTCCTCAGACTCTCACCTTAAAGAAGAAGCCACATAAGAAAATAAAACAGCTTTCATAGCTTACTCTCTCTAGGACTAATTAAACTAGTCCACAGTAGTCCTGCTCAGAGCTGTGATGGAGAAATGAAATGAGAAAGGAGCTCTCAGTGTGTGGAAGTGAAGTCACAGTGCAGCAGGTCTCTCACTGGACAGTTTGGTGGCTCAAATAACTGAGCTGTTATCCCTCTGAAAAATGACCAACAGATCTTACTTCTAATAATGTCTCTTTGTAGTAACTACCTGTCCTTTGAATCATCAATCATAACAGAAACAGGTGTTGAAAATGTAAACCACAGAGCAAAAAGACAAAAGGAGCTCTGCAGGGAACACTTGGGTTGACTTCCTGCACAGAAATAGAGTCACATGGACATCTGTCTAATCTATTCTTAAAATCCTTCAGCAGGAGATTACATCTCCATTAAATCTCAAGGCAGCCTTTTCATTGTAGAAGCCTAATACAAAGATATATATAGTACCACAGCTCTGATAAAATAAATCTATCTGGAGTCACTTTATCTTTCCTAATCAGTATCGAGAGACATTACGCTTCTGGCACCAACCACAACTGCACTTAAATCATGCCTGTGGAAAAACTTACCCAAGGCAAGAAAAAAATCATCAGGAATATTCCCTAATGCACTACTGAAAGGAGCAACACACACAAGAAAATATAAATAAGCCTGATTTTCAATTGAAATTTTTGAAGAAGTATACTGGAAAAATACATGTTATACTGATGTTCCATGTTGACAAAGCTCTGCCAAAGGCAAGCAGAACATGGAAACTGGTAGGCTGCAATGTCAGTATTCTTAATAAAGGTTCAAAAGCTTTTTCCTTGGCTGGTATTTATTATTTGGCTTTGAACCACAATAAAGCACAAATTCATAAGTCACTATCAAATCACTTGACATATACATTTGACTGTTGGCAAAACCCGGACAGCCTAGATGGGCATTCAAAATCAAAGGGTAAGTACTACATGAAATGTTAAAGACAGATTTGACAGAACACACCCAAGAATGTCTCTGTTACACTGGTGTTTTCTCAAAGGAAAAAGACTGAAATACACCTAATTTTGCAAAGCAGTTTTAGAGCCTCTCAATGTGTATTTTGCTTCCCAACACTGATTCTCTCTACCACATGTCTCAACTTTTGAATGTGGCCAATGGTCAAGATATATGTTTTAGAACCAAAGCTGAGATTTTCAAGTCTGACACTAATACGGACAAAATACCAAATATACTTACATGTACGTCAAGTCAATAGCTATTTCAAGCGTACTCCTAAAGAAACTATATTAGATAGGATTTTTTTTTTTTGGTCTCAGAAGTAATTTTTAAATTCTATGGGACATAATATCAAATATATGTGGTATATATAACATCAAATACATCTCGCAGCAGTCTCTGGATCTGATGTTTCAAAAGCAGTAACCTAAATGTACAACAAAGAGCATCTAAATAAGCAACTGCCCTAATAATGAAAACCCTGGTCATGAGTCTATCTTCTCTAACTTTTCATGATATATGAATATAAGATATATGAACTTTTCATGATATATGGAAACATGGATTGTAATATTTCCTTATTTACCTTAGGAATTTAAGCAAGATCTCTTTCCTTCACTGTGAAGGGAACTGAAAGACTCCTGCCTGTCAGTGCTCCTGCCCAATAAGCTCCACAGCTGAGTATTCCTTCAGTTCCATCCCTGTCCTCATTCCTTTCCTCTTTCTCCACAAAATACACCTATACAAGAGGTAGGTTCTGGAAGTTACACAAATCTTTATTTTAAATGTGCTAAGCTATAAACTTATTTTGTCATATTTACATTACCAGTGGCATTGATTTTCCTGTGAAGCCTACAGCATTTTCTACCTCTTTTCTATGTTCCTACAGCATTTTCTACCTCTTTTCTGTGTTCATACAGCACAATGAAAATGTATGCTGCTTCTCAATCAATCACAGCTCCTAGTTATTTACAAAATACTATTTAGTAAAAAGACAAGATTTTTTTGTTTGTAGTGATTTTTTTAATAAGTAAAACATTTTCCTTTTAAACCTATTAGCTTACCTCTGACAGAATAGCTAAGTTGAATAAATCTTTCCTGATATAAACAGACATGTAAAACATGCCACGTGATACAAGAAAATCTCGGAAATCAATTTGCTGAGCATGGCATAGTCTTTTATAAAAAAAACTGCCTCACAGCAAAAATTAAAAAAAGGAACATCCCTCCCTCTTAAGTTTTGAAGATAATAAATCATTTCCCCTATTACAATGTTAGAGAAATTCTATTCTTGCAAGCTTGAAGTATTTCCATTTTGTTCTTTTCTCAACAGTGGCAATAAAGTGAATTTGAAAGAAAAAATCCCGACAAAAAATTCTGCAAATTTCCTTACTGGGAGGAAAAAAAATGAAAAAGTTTTTTTCTTGTTTTCTTATCTCTCTGCCTGGAAAAACTCATGTCACCTTCACTTTGCTAAATGACTGTGTAGCATAGTTCAAGATTGTGTCTCACAACCTCTACCCTGCAGCAGCTGGGACTTCTCCTAGCTTAAAACATTAATCCAATTTTCTTTCCTTTTTTTTCTTTTTTTTTTTTTTTTTTTTTTTTTTTTTTTTTTTTTTTTTACCCAGACTGAGAGATACTTAGTTTTGTTTTCTTAGAATGAAGAAAGAAATCCTTGGAAAAATACATTTTTCCATGAAATATTTAAATTGGATGCACAGGTGGGAAGTTTCAGTCTGAAAATCAGCAAGTTAAACAGTTTTCATCTCTGACCAGTCTGTCTGACACAGCATAGCCAAGATTTACTAATGTAGCATAAAGGAGGGGAATTTATCTCAACCTCACTTGTCTTAAATATGATCTTCATGAGCTCTACTACATTGAAATAAAATCCATGGACTCATAAGCCCCTGCCAGAGACAGTATTTGTATGAGAAGAATCAGCAGAGGCTGGCATTAAGAGGGGTGGTAAGAAGCCTCTATAATCAGAAGATACCCTGACTCCAGTTGAAAAGCAGCCAGTCCCTGAGCCTCTAACTCCACAATGTATATGCTGCAGTTTATTTAGATGTTTTCCACTGCCACAACAGCTATAATGTATGCAACATGGTCAGTGATTAAAAACAAAGAGCAGTTTGGAGCCCTCACAAAAATGCAAGCCCAGATAAAAATCATAGTCACTCTCAGTGTTAAGGAAAATGAAAAATGAAATATAATGGAGAGTAATGTAAGCAAAAAACAGATTGAAAGAAGCACGCCCTGCCAAAATAAACAAGAATCATAGAATTGTGTAACTCTTAATTCCCTTTTCTATTCAGAGCTTAACTGGAATGGAGGGGCAAATTTTTACCATTTACAAATGAATGCTAAAAATTCAGAAAGCCCAGCCATGTTTCCCTTCATTTCAGAGACAGGGTTGTCTCAGCTCTCAGTCTGTAACCACACACTTACCCAGCCCTGCTTCTTCAATCTCACCTTTACTAAAACAGGTCACACAGGAGAGCAGTGCTCACTCCCTGTGAGCACGGTGTCACATGGCACAAAGCTCACATGCAAAACTATACACCAGCACATGTTCAAGCAGCTTCCTTAAAATTACCTTCCTTAAACAACTGGGACTGCATTTAGGCTTCTAAACCTGCCCTTACATCATCTTCATTACAACTAAACAAATTACCTGAGAACCAGATTTGACAGCAGAATTAAGAATTACTTTCTCTCTCCCAGAACATCACAGAATCAAAGAATCATCAAGGTTTCAAGAGACATTCAAGATCATCCAGCCCAACTGTCAACCCAGCAGCAGCATAATCACCAGTAAACCACATATAACCACAAAATGCTCTCCTTATTGATTCTTGCTCTCCACAAATCCTCCAGCCCCACTGCAAAGCTGAGAAGACAACATCCTGTTAGGAACGGGAAAGAACATAAGAAGCAATTCTCTTGAATAAAGAGAAGACCCAAATATGATCCCTGAGTTTCAAATCCTATTCGAGCCCCTTCACCAGCAGGTTCCCATCATTCCTTCAAAACCAAGGCAGATGCTCTAGGAGCTGAAATAGGGTTGAAGCCCTACTTCTCATTTTGCTCAACTCCTAGTAGTTCCTACCCCTGCTTCCAAACACAGGGTCAGTGAAGTGGGACAGGACTGTTAAGAGAGTCATTATAAACATGAGATATTTAGGAAACTGATCTAATCAAATCAATGGTAAGATCATTCAACAACCTCTCAGCTCAAGAGATACCCTGGAGCCAACAAACAGAAGAAAATGAGCTCCTCTGCTGCTCTGCTCCCAGTTTTACTCTGCAGAAGCCATCTAACTTGAGTTAGCATTTGCTTGTGAAGACCTTCTGTAAAAGGTTTATTTTTCTCACTAATTTTGTGCAAGGACATACACAAAATCGTAATGTCACCAAAAAGTAAGCACACCTGAAGTGAGCCGCATCACCATTTTTTTCTCCTATTTTAAAGAGAAGATTGACTTCCCTGAAATGGGAAAAGACACACTATATTGTAAACATGAACTGCAAAGAAGCATCAGCAGAATGGTACTGTTGTGACATTCAGAATGTCAGCAAATTAAAAATCTTTCACAGAGTAACTGCATTGGTAAAGAAACTGCGTAATGCTTTGCCTGGAAATTACATCCTCTTGCAACTTAACACATTAACCAACACAAGATGAATGATTCTTGGTCTAATTTCTGGTGGCAAATGGGGGAATGACATGAGAGCAAAAAAGGAGTTGATTACAGAATTTGAAAGATAAAGGCAGAAAAGCAAGACAACAAGAAATAAACGTGAAACATCTCATGGTATATGTAAAACTAGTACCTCTTGACCAACTTGAATTCGTTTGAATTACCTACTTTAGCGCAATTGTAGTATATTTTTTACAGTTTGTTTTTAACTTGAGTCTGGTTTTAACTTGATGGCTGTGATGGAATTTTATTTGCATTCTTGCATGCCCAAAGTGCCCAAGCCAGTTTCACATGGATAAAACTTGAAATTCCCAGTTTACACAAGATGTTTGAATGTGATGATTAACTGGATGGATGCCTGTAAACTCTTGTCATACATTTTCATTCCACACATTTAAAAATTATAGGAACATGAAGAGGACTTCAGAGTGTCTCTGCAAAGGGCCTAAACCAATCTGTAATAATTTCAGAATATGGTAGATTTTTATTCTCCTATCAAAATACTAGCACAGATGTAGCATGATGGATTGACAGAGTGATTATTAGATATACCCACTTCAAAATATTATTTATTTCTGTTGTCAAAACTGGTGCCAAGTTTTGAAACAGGATGGACAGCTAAATACAAAATGCACCTTAATTCTAGCTATTACCTTCACTTCCTTCAATAGATGGTATTACAACATTTTGAAATTAATTTGTACTGGCTATTCCTTTGTGATGTATACCTTAAAACACAGAAAATCTAATGATGTGGCCATTCAAAGCAAGCATACAGATGTGCAATTACTTGGCTCTTATTAATAATCTCACTGGTACATCCAAACTGGAGAGCAGAACTGAATAGCCAATTTACTTCTCAGTCAAAATGAGCCAAGAGATGAATGAAATTATGGGGTCAGCACCAGCAATGAAACAGTAGCCTGGAGTTCCTGACTTTTTGAAATGCCTTTTATTTTTAAATGCTTAACAAAAATGTATACTTATTTAGTTTCTATGCTTACAATTACACTTTTCAGATTCAATATATCTAAAATTAATTTCACATTTTATATTTACCCATGTATATATATGCTGTGAAAATAAAAACAGTTCTTGTGTGTGATTCAAATCTGAAAGACTCCTCAAGTATTTGGCCTTTTATGGCCAGATAGGTGGTAGATACCCAATCCCTGAAAACATTCAAAGCCAGGTTGGATGGGACTCTGAGCAACATCTAGTTCAAGATGTCCCTGCTTATTGCAGGGGGTTGGCCTAGATGACCTTTAAGGTCCCTTCCACACTAAGCTATTCTGTGAACGTGTATACTCAATTGTCTTGGATGATATTACCACATATGTAGGACCTCCATATATGTATTTTCATTTCTCTCTGGAACAGCCATTGGCAGTTCAGACTGTCAGAAATTATTGGAATGCTCTTACTGTTCCAGTTCCTCCTAGGAATATCTGATAAAATTGTTTTCCTGTTGATCAAACTTGTTTTTGAGGGAGCAGGGAAGCTGGTGAGGCTTGAAGAAATTGATAAAATCCATCTCACTACAAACTGATGCCTTTCTATATGCATGAAGTTGGACTCTGTTGGTTTTGGCAGGAGTTTTCTGCAAATACTAAAAAGCTGATGAATACAAAAGCCTGTCTCTTTGACATTTGTTTCCTACGTCACTATTTTCACAGACTGGACAAATTTTTTCTGCTTAACTTAGATCCATTAAAGAATTGCTCCTGTGGCATCACTGTGTATATGCTACCACACAGCACCTCTGGTCAAAAGTGAGAATTCAGTGATCCCTTGTTATTCCTTATGTAAGTACACAACTGCAAAGAAACCACAGGAAAGCCAGATTTGCAGATGATTGCACAACAGCTATCTCTGCTATGATTGATCTGCAGCCTACAGGAAACAACAGAAACTTTCTCATTAGTGAGGTTTAGATCTCTTCCATGGTAACCTAAGCACAGGTCCACCACATGCACATATCCTGCATCAGGATTCCGACAGCTGAGCTTCTCCTTTTCATCTCCTGTTTCCTAGAAGTTTGATGTTTTATGCTGAAAATTATCTTGTTTTCTAGGAAATAGGCAACACTGTCTTCAGGAAAACTTGGGTAGGACTCATATTATTTGACATAAATGTCTTCACTATCTGAACTAGTGACAGCTGGCTTCCTTCACAGACAATGTTACACAGAGTGAAAAATACCACTTGTATGGTAAGATCTACCTGACCTACATAGACATTTAATTCTGGATATCAGGAAATGTCAGAAAAGCATTTTTCTCTCAACTGAGTATCAAGACATCCCAGCATGAATGGGTCTGATTTAAATTATCCACCCTGTAGATATCTGCCCTTGATCAGGTGATCCCACCCCTAGGTGGCCCAAATTGGACACAGCAGACAAACAACTCTACTCATCATTTTTACGTAATAACTGTGGTTAAGCAAAACTGAAATGGAAGACAGTATCTGTGGAATAAAAAACCCCCAGTGTTTACTGCTGTGATATGAAATCAGTGGCTTAACAATCTAAACAGAGACAGCTTATCGAGCCCTTACCTTTGGGGATAGTAATCTGACAGCCCAGGTCACAGTCCTGCTGCAACTGATAAAAAGCCACTTCCTGCAGCCGAGCACGCTCCAGCTCCGAGAGGCTCTGAACGGGAACTGACTTCAGCCGCACGCTGCGCCCTGACATGCTGTTCCAAGTGAAATCACCCTACAGGAAATCAAATGGAAAAATATGAAGCATCATATGGTATGCACAGTTTAATAAACAGAACCATCTCTTTTACTGCTAGAAAAAACAACACAGGTTCTTCTCAACAAAAGGCCATTTTCTCGGACATCGCTAACTTTTCAAATTCCCCAGAGCAGCATTCCTTAAAAGGGATACAGACATGCAAAACAAGAAGTCAATTCTGTCTGAAGCCATTTAATCAAGTATTGTTGAAAAACATTAGGATTCCAATAACAAAAAGCACAAATCAGGGAAGGGGGGGAAAAGCACCCTTGTCTGCTTTTCCCAGTTTACTTTCTCTGTACAGCACTTGATGTTACTTAATTATCTTCCTGCACCATCAGTCAGAGCAGCAGATCTCCATGGACAATATCCATCTTAACTCCCACATCTTGCTCATCCTACTCCAGCAGACTTGGAGAATGCACTGGCAGAGCCCCTTTTCCAACACATCTCATCTCCTCCTTACAACAAGACTGTGTTTAGAATATGAACGACTAAAGGACAAGACATTCCATGTTTTTGAACAGCTGCAATAACAACCTATTTATTCACATTTATAGAGAAAAACAGCATGAGATATGCTACATCTCTGGAAGGTACCAATTATGCTTGGAAAGCAAACTGAAAGCTTTAGCTGTTGTATATCCCACCTGTGAGAACCTATACAAAAACAACTATTCCAAAATACTCCGAGTATTCAGCTTGGATCAGAGAAGTAATCATCACTCAAAGAGAAGAGTGAGCACAAACACAACCTTAAAGCCTGACAATTAAAGTAAAACTTCCAGAATTCATCTCAAAGAGCACAGATTAGTACAGGGAGAGAAAGAATTTGTTTTTCATTCTAACCATGTTAAAAAATAAACATCAGTCTTGTCAGTAAGTATAACCTGATGCAGCTGCTGATAATGAAAAAACTCTGTTGCACACCAGCTGGGTGGTAAGAAACCCACCAACCTGCCTTTTATCATAGCATGGCAGACTTACAATTAATAGACTTCACTCTCATTTTCAGTTTAAATTTCAACATCTTTACCTTCACTGCATACTAATTTTTTTTCACTGTAAACTTATGATTCATCTGTTCTGCACATCCATCTGCAGTCAAAGGATGTCTACTGACTTTAAAAATTATTGGTGGAAGCGCCTTAATATAAAAATCAGTAAAATTAGACTTTACTTAGCAGTTATGCATCCTGATGTATGCAAACATCTTTTTGCACATTTCCATATATTTTGCCCATATATGTGCATGTACATTTATATACACACGTACAACCTGCACATACATTTGTATTTAAACACATATGCACACCTATGACTGAGTGCATCCACATAGAAGCATGAGACAAAAACCATTAACAAATGTGCAGCACCATTTAGCAATGCTTTAATCCTTTAGATTAAAGGAATTACACAGTTAACACCCTTTCTTGTGATTCACAAAACATGTTTGAGTTTAGCAAAGAATTTTTTTTTTTTTTTGCCAGAGTAGTTTTAGTAAGTCATTAAGCAATCATAAGAGATAAAGGCATTACCTCAATGTCAGCAACTGGACCTCTACATCTTAATGCATGTACTATGATCAATGCCTTTATAGTATTTATATGCACATGAGTTACATATGCAAAACTTCTGTGTTACCCCAGTATTTAACTACTGTAATTTGTTACTTCATTTTTTTTTCCTCTTCACCTTCTTACTCTTCTGGTGCCTTACTGTTGACTAACCAGATTTAGTAACCTTAGACTAAAGGTTTGCACAGTGTTACAAGCCAAGCTGTGTAGCTTAACTCAAGCAAAACCAAACCAGCAAGAGTCACATAAACCTTATTTGAAAAACTGCAAGTAAACATTTACATTTTTTAAAAAGCTGTTGTCATTTATAGATAAAAGTGATCCAAAACCAGACAATGTATACAACAAAACTAATTCCTTTCCAACCCTGATAATGCAAAAGAAACTTTACAAGCACAGAAGAATGCCATTTAATCCTCGTGAACAGACAATATAGAAAGTATTCTAGAGTCAAAATGGTACAGACAGAGAAATATAGGTTTTTATGATAGAGTTTAGGGGTATTTTATCTTAAGTTATTTCTCCATCATGAGTATTTTCATAAACAAAAATATCACTGGTATGTCTACCATAAAAAATTTGAAATCCTAACCTTAATATTAAAACAGAAAAAGGAAGCAAAAATGACACCCTGAAGAGAGTATTAAGGTAACAGAATACATGTCCTGTTTCCTGCAGACCACAAAAACCAAGTGCAGCATGGGACTTCTAAGAATTACCACAAATTAGGCAAAAGTTCCTTAACTGAATTCTGCATGAATTATTTCTCTTTTTCAGGAATGAAATACAATTATGAAAAATAATTTATAATGACATGAAAAACCAATTACAATACAATTACAATAAATGAAAAAAAACCCAGGTTTTTATTCTGCCAGTTTGCAAAGCCCCCAGATGTTCTTGGTGCTCACTGTCTAGCTAAAACCAGTTATTTGCAACATCAACAGGTTGATGAGATTAAAGAGTGTGCAATCACTCTGCCCAATTGCTGTGCACTAAAGAAGACATACCTTTTCAACACTTGATGGGTTTGATAAAATCTCTGCTAGGTCACATTAACATAGGATTTTATTATGCTAATGGAACACATGACTAATAAACTAAAATATGTTTGGAAAATCACGTGGTAAGTAGGGCCAATGAAATCTCCTAATCTTAAACAGTTCAAGAAATGTTTCCTTGAAAAATTCTGTTTCATTTTGCAAATATATATCACTTCTATATCACTGTCTTCTATGAGTCAAAACACAGTATTTGAGAATTTAATCTATTCAAATACTCTGATGCTTTACAAAACACAAGGTAAATTAAAGACCTCATTTTCCTCCCAAAACACTGCACAGTTATACAAACAGCCTGTAAATATTGCAAAATCATCCAGGCTTGGGAGAGGTCCAGAAAAGTCAAGCTCCCTTGAAGAATGGGTGCTGGTGTAATTACATCTGCCTAAAGCTACTCAGCACTCTGTGGGGCAACCAAAGGAGGACGAGGGCAGCACAGACATGAAGAATATTTTCTGTTTCTCTCTCCATATGAGAAGAAACACTTCACCTGCCTAATTCAACATCAGCCTGCCCTAGCTGGAAGCTTAAAAGGAGCAGAAGACCTTTAAGCAACAAGTCAGAATGATGTGTTTGTTTTTGAAGTTCATGCTTGTATGTGTTCAGACGTAGTACACAGGTTGCTCTCTATTATTTAGATTATAGGATGTAAGTCTGAATATGCTCTACAAATAATTCCATCACCAAGAAGAAAAAGGCAACACACAAACAGAAGAGTGCAAATAGAAATACTGTTCTGGGATAAAGTGATCAGCCTGACAGGACAAACTGCTAACTGCACAGCTGCCTTCATCAAAGAATTTTATGAAACCATAATCTAGACTAAAAGCCTTCTCTGTTTTTTTCCATCAACCAGTCACGCATTTTTCCTCTCAATTCCACAACTTCAGTTGTATTTTCTCTCTGGCAGGCCCATTAACATCTAACATCTTTCCTCAGCTCAACCAAGCACTTCACTTACCAGGCAACTACCTAAAACACCAGAGCAGATGACTCAGCAAAGAAGATTGCTGGAAAACTGCACCTTTTGCCTGTGAAGAATCTGAATCTGTCCATTTTCCCTGTACTTCTTGTCCACAATCTTAAGCACAATCATAAGCACATTTTTAATAAGACACAGACTGCAGCTGTTCTGATGTTCTTTCAAGCATTTTTCTAATAGGTTGGATGTTTGGTAACTCCAAAATAAACATTAAGTGGTACATCCTGACTTAAGTAACACCATGCACTTAAATTACTCCTAAGCATGTCTAAGCTATTCTTGTGTGCCTGACCTCTTTCTCCCAAGCCTCCAACAGAAAATCTTGCAGATGTCTTTCAGAAAAGCCTCACTCTTCCGTCTTTGGTACAATACAGAAACTGGCTGACAACTGCATAGAATGCTGAATGTAGATGCAAATCTATAGTCAGTGATCAACCTTGATTTCTGTGGAGTTTCAAGCCTTAGTGAGTTAGGTGGATGGGAAATAAGGTTGGGAAATAAGAAGCTTCACACATCACAGTTTCATAAAAAAGAATTTAATACAAGAGTATTAAATTAATTAATGGAGAGTGCAATTTTCATCTTTTGCCTTATTGCTATTATTAATGACTTTGGTCTGGACTGATTTAGGTGAACACCATTATCAGATTAGCTGTCTACTTTTCACTAGTCTTTACCTGAAATCCATTTGAAACCACTGGGATCAAAACCAATTATGTCTACTTTTTTCTATCCTAGCAACTTTTAGCTATGTGCTTGTATTAGATGGGTGTCTACTATAAAAGAACTCAGTGGTTTTACACAAAAACATTATATTGCAAATAATTTGGCAAATATAGTATTAGTGTCTTAATTCTGTTTGTTTAATTACTCCTTTAAGCTTCATGAAATCATATATCACTGCCACTTTACAACCTTTTGCTTCCCCTGGTCATTTATTTCAATTCTTTCTATAATTATTTCCAGACTCCTCAGGCATAAACTCTCACAATTTGTCTACTGGTACAGGTAATGTCTCTTCATTTCCCTGGTGTTGCTATTAGTAAGAACAAAAACCAGTTCTAAAGTAAAAGTCAGTCACTTCAGTACAGCTACATACTCTGTCCTATTGAATCAACACTATACAGAATAGTGTTCCTGGACAGGATGAAAATGAAGGAGAAGGGGGAAAACTAATTTAAGCAGCCTTTTAAGCATTACATGCAGTTAAGAACTGCATGGAAAGTCCTCTACTAGTGCTATCTCAGATAACCACCTGCAAATTAATGAAGAGTTAAGAAGCAGTAGATGGTACAAATGTGCTACAACCTGACTCTCTCTGCCACCCTCATTTCAGATGCTCTCCCATAGCATCCACAGCTCAGTGCATGACAGGCAGGACCCTGGTTTCCAGCAGGCATTACAAACAATTGCAACCCAAGATGCTCTCAGATCACACAGATGCTCCCAAGTGTCTGCTACTACTGCAAAAGAATTCCCTCAGATGAATGAAATGCCACCTCAATACTATACAAAGAAGCACAAGACTTGCTGTGTGACATCAAAGCATTCAGAGGAAGAGATCCAAACATGGATGTACAAAGTATGGGGCCCCAACAATTAATCTTCACTAAGAAAGACTGACTTCACTAAGGTTGTTATCTAGGGTGACATCCTGTTCCCCTTGACGTCAGTGGCAAAATTATTAATACAATGTCTCCTCTAGGAAGAGAGTAAGTACAGTCCAGATGATTCTGTGGTAGTTCGAAGCCTTGCACTAAAGTTGCCTCATTACACACTATATTGTATTTAAGTGTAGATTTGCCACAAAGATCACATTTTACAAAACACTGGTTGAGATATCAAAACTACTTCATGGCAATTAATACAACCAGTGCATTGCCACAGACAGACACTTCCTCAATTCCTGTCTCATTCCCAAGGCTGGAAATCCACGTATTCAGGATCAGTACTGCAAGGGAACTCCTGTGGGAACACTGGAAACCTGGCATTCCACTCAGAGGAGACAGAACTCACACCCACAACAGAAACACTTTATCTAGCAAGAAGGCATGAACCCGTGTCCAGGTAAAGATATCCATTTCAGACTGCTAATTACAGTGGTGATTTCCAGTTATCAGAGTAAAAACTAACTTTAGTCTAAGGATAAACAGAGAGCAGAACAATGAGCATGCTTTCACAGCAGTATTAAAATTGTTGAAATAAAGGGGAAAATATTTCCGGATCAACCTTTCCAAGTTTTCTAAATGCCTCAGGATACTATTTCATGTTTAGAGTATTTAAAAGGCATTCTCTTACAAAAACCTGATGTGTAATGGAGATGTATTTAATTCCTTTTCTGACATTAATAAACCTGAATGATGTACAAAGATATTGCCCAGCAAAATATTCATCCCTAACATATGGACTCTATACTGAACTTTTTCAACTGATCCAAAAACCAACCTACAGAAGTCAGAAAGCTGCCCTAAAATGCATCAAAATATATGGTCAGTGTTTTTGGATGTCTTACTTCAGCAGATATGAATATTTCTTAAGGGATTTATGAGGAAGAAACACAATTAAACTAGACATGGCCAAATACCTTTCTGGAGGTTTCAAAATAGAGACAACACACCTTAAAAAGCCCAAATCCAACTTCAGAATTACAGATGAAATTTTGTTGGTCTTCACATAAGCAGCTTTTTGAGTGTTTTCATGTGTAACAGAGAATTAAGATTTAAGAATTAAGCCATACTGCAATACTCTGAATTTTGCTGAAGGTTAAGGGTACAAGCAGTGCTGTCACAACTATGACTGCATGAAGCAGCAAGCTGAAAAACTGCAGTAGTTAAACCATCTGAGAGCACAGCAGTGAGCTACAAAAGTTTCATCAATCTCAACACAAAAGATTTGGGATAGTCTAGTTTCACTAAGAGAAGAATTATTTTCCCTTCTATTGGTTTATTTAGTGTACATTTTGAGAGGCTGGTGCCTCTCAAGTTTAACACTTTTCAAAGTGTTAAACTCCTGCTTCATATGGAATAGCAAAAACTCTGCAAGCTAATGGCAGTTGAACCAAAACCCAATACAATAGCTGCAGAAATATTATTTTTAGTTGCAAAGATTACCTAAAAAGACTCCACACCAGTTCCTATGACCAACACAAACGTGACCCCAACAGCCCTCAGTGTTCAGCTGCCTGTGAAGGTGAATGGAGAACCACAGCCATGCTACACTGAAGATTGGCATCTACTCTGAGTTTTCCTGTGCCACAGGTTATGGAAAAGGGGGACTCTGTCCTGAGGACAACTCTTGCTCATTACTGCAGGTTACAGTAATCCATTCATTCCCTGAGTGCCATCTATAAAAGCTATGTCCTTACTAAAGGAAAGCTTCCAATGAGATTCTGATTATTGAAATAGTGCTCCTTCTCCTACGCCTAAGAAAATTAATGTTAAGCAAACAAAATAGTAAGACAAACTATATGTGAATTGTATTTAAACAATCTGAATGAAAAAAAAAAAATTATGTCCTATTTGGATATATGATCCTGTAGTACAAAATATTCCAGTGAAACAATGAGGATCTCTGCTTGCACAGCACAAAATTAATCATTTCTGCACACAATTAGAGGTATCAATGTGACCACAGCCAATGTTTTGAACAGTTAGGAGTGGCATCTATTTGTATTATGGTCTACATAAAAGAAAAAATGGCAACATTTTAGAAGAAAGGGAATTACCTACTATTTAAAAGAGAGAATGCATGTGAAAGAGTACACATTGTAATTTCCAAGCCTGCAAAAATTGCATCTGCCAAAGTATTGTACACAAAGCTAAAAATATGTATTTGAGTACTTTAGTTTACTTCCTGGATTTTGTGCTTTTAAGACTCATGCAGATTACATGATCTAACAAGGATACTGTCACAATCTCATAATGAAAGTTAAAATCAAATAATTCTACAAGAACTAAGATCTGACTAACAGTATAGTCTTTAATTCAATACAGAACTCTATTCTTACTGTTTCAAGTGGTTCATACCAGTCTTTTCTATAAACTTGTACAACTGACAGAAAGAAAAATGAGGTCTGTTCCACACAGGAAAACAGTCATCTGACTACCTAAATACCAGATCTGGCTGAAAAACAATTCTAGGGTGTTATTTTCTTCTTTTGGGGGGAGAGTGGGGCTGTGTGTGATTTACTTGATAGGTACAAAATGCAAGACATCTCTAAATATCGACATTTGGAGAGTAAAGTCACAGCTCTCAGTTACACAGCTAAAATACAAAGGACTTGGGAAGAAGTCTGGGAAGTAGTGACCTGACCAGGAACAAGAGTTTGAACCAGGCTTTCACACATAATGAAGCATTTAGGTTGGAAAATACCTCTGAGCTCATCACATCCAACCTTTGACTGGACACCATCATGCAAACTAAACCACAAGCACTGTGTGCCACACTGTGTGTCATTTATTTAATAACTCCAGGGACAGCAACTCCACCACCTGCCCGGGCAGCACATTTCAATGCTTAACAACCCTTTCAGTGAAGAAATTACTCAGGATGTCCAACCTGAACCTGCCAAGGTGCAAATTGAGGCTATGTCCTCTCCTATTGCTGATTGCAGAGAGCAGTAAGATCCCCCGGACCTTCTTTCTCCAGGCTAAACAATCCCACCTCCCTCAACCACCCCTGAAAGGACCTGTGCTCCAGGCCCTTCCTCAGCTCCACTGCTCTCCTCTGGACATACTCCAGCACCTCAGTGTCTTTCTTGTGGTGAGGAGTCCAGAACTGGACACAGGGTATGGGGTGTGAGCTCGCCAGTGCCCAGGACAGGGGAAGAATCGCTTCCCTTGACCTACTGGCCACACAATTTCTAGTACAGGCCAGGATGCCATTGTTCTTCTTGGCCCCTGGACACTGCTGGCTCATGTTCAGCCACTGTCAGCCAGCACCCTCAGGTCCTTTTCCACTGGGCCATTTTCCAGCCACTCTTGCCCCAGACTGGAGAGATGCCTGGGGTTATTGTGGCCAAAGTGCAGGACCCAGCACATGGTCCTATTGAACCTCATGTTGCTGGGCATGGCCCATGGATCCAAGTTTACCCCATCCCAGACAACTGCCCTACTCAGGAAGCCACTGTCTACTCCAACATCTCCATCCCTACTATGCTGAACCTCAGTAGAGATTGCCAGAGCCATCTGCAAACTCATTACATAAATGGCTCCTCTCAGAGCTGACTTGGACCCCTCTAACAGTGACCACCCAACAACTCTGTACCGTGACCATGTGTGCTTCCTCATGCCCATTCTCTTTTTCATAAACTGATTGAGATAAATGCTGAAAAAAGGTTGTAGGAGCCATTTTCTTATTTAAGGAAGTTTTCTTTTGAGTCATGAATTTATATCACCAGACAGCAGTGCTGCAGTGTAAGCAACACAGGAGTTCTGCAAGGCAGGGACAAGTGCATTTCAAACATGCAACAAGTAAAAAATTAGCTTTTAGAGAACAGGAGTTTTCACTTCTTTCACTACATAATCACTCTACACTTCAGTTTTACCACTCTCCCACTATGTTCACACACTACCATTGCTACCCTGTGCTACACACTGATATCATGCAGCCCAGGACAAGTCTGCACCAGTGAGTGAGTTACAGTGCTCTGCCAATCTACTCCAGTTTATTGGGACTGCATTTCTTCCTTTGTTTGTTGGGGTTTTTGTAAGATCTGGGATATCAAATTCCACCCACACCAGCAGCTGTTTTGCTGATTCTCTTTCCCAAAGACCCCACAAAGATAATTCTCTATGGAAAAGAAAAGACACAAACTCTAAATTACAAGGAAAAATACTGTGAGTACAAAGAGGTGGCTTTGCACTCCTTAGTATTATGAACACTTTTCATCCATGCAATTACTTTTCCTCTTCTTTCTATGCAATGAAGCACAATGTGATCTCTTTCTGCAAAGCACAGCACAAGACATTACATTAGCTTAATGAAAAGCACTATTCTGGCATTTCTTATAAAAAATTTATTGTTTGCACACATGACTGCTGATTTGCCATTAAGTTTAACACCAGAGTTTAAATATTTTTTAAGAAACCACTTCAACTATACTGGAACTATTCAAACAGCTCTGAATGGATATACAGCTATAGCTCAGAATGATGGATCTTTGCATGTACCTGGAAAGATCACTAAAAAGCACCTTAAAGCTCACCATTGTTAACATGGTAGCTTGTTAAAAACGTGACTTCTAAAGTAAGAAACATAAAACGGATCCACACGAATAAAAACTGCTACAACATCAATTTTCAGGAAAAAAGGTATATTTTCTAAACTGCCCCTCCAACCTGAAGGACCCCAAATTCGAACAGACATTCCACCACTTCTTTCTTTGTTTTAAAACAGCACATTTACTTTGGACAGAAGAGGGGAAAAATAGCCATAAAGTTCCCACTGTTATGAAAAACAGAAACAATTGCTAGAGTTACAAAGCTCCTCACAGACCCAGCCAGATGATGAACAGCTCTGGGTCTCTACTTTCTTGTATGCAGTTAACTCAAACTTAAAAATGCAACAGTAACACAGTCGTGGCCATAAAACCTATGCATACAGATACTGTTATTTGCCAAAATGAACCTGCTTTGAAGCAAGCTGAGAGGCTGGCCCAAGGAAAAGCTCAGTCACACAGACAAGTTGTGACTGGGTTCCCTGCTTCTTACTCCAGAGATGTGCTGAGCTAGTGCAAGGAGCTATGAGGAAGGGGCAGATCTCCTCCCAAAAATCCTTCAACCTGGGGATGTGGAAACTCAGAACTATCTGCAACTGCCCCAACTCTCCCTCTATCAGGAGTAGCAAAGAGTGCTGGACACAGCTGCCGTAGCACCTTAGAACACAGCAAGGAGCTCCCAGCAGCTTCTGCCTGACCTTCTTGCACAGAGCTTTTTAAAACACCTTTGAAAACTTACTCAGGCAGGCCAGATAAATTTGTAACATAATTTGACAACAGCAACACAGAGACTGAGCATTTCACACAGTCTGCTAGGGAAAAAAAAAATCCTTGATAAAGGCACTGCTTCATAAATAATGTCTGTCATGTTCACAGTCCCCATACAGAATGCTGTCATCTATAGTGCGTGGGCAGAGAGTGTAGGAATTTGTGAGAAACAAACAGTGAATCACCAATTATTCTGATGGCAGCTCTGCCCTGTGTGGCTTTTCACCAAGTCATTCTTCAGAGAGACGACTTTGTTTGTTGGCTGGCACGACCGAGTGCTTCATCGGATTGCACACAGAACCACAGGCTGGAGTTCACAGCAATGGCAAGGCAGATTATGTAGTGCAGCTTTCTGGGTTTTTTTTTTCCCTCCAAATATCTACCCAGATGCTTTGTCCACATCTAAATCAGCAGGCTGAAGAGCTGCCCACCAGACAGGGTATGAGAGCCCCAGCTCAGAAACTCACAAGTCCCTCTTGGATTGACAACTGGGCCATTAGCCTCACTCCTCACAGCACCAAACTCAGACATCAGATGCCCATAATTCTGAAGCCTTATGAAAAGCCCAGGGAAATCAACGCAGAGGCCTCAGCATTTTCAGTGCCTCAGATCAGACATCAAATCCTCAAATTATGCAGCTCCTCACCTCCACTTCCAGCCTCCTGCCACACTGCTGCCCAGGGCTGAGAGGTGCCAAGACCAGCTGGTGTGCTGCACATTAGGCATCACACCAGACAAGATTTCTAAGGCAAACAAGCTCTCTTATGTGCAGAGAGAGCTGAAAAACCCCAGCAAAGTACTGTCACTGACTGCTGAGAAGCTGCACCCAAAGAGCAGTGTTCTGTTAGTCCTCCCAAAAATATGCTGTACATTTGTAGTCCTTGCAATCTTTCTTCAAAAGTAAGTTTCTTTAGCCCACATATCCCTTGTGCCAGTATTCTCTGAGTTTCCTTAATGAGCAAAACTCTGCTATTTATATAACTGGAAATGGGGTTGTGCTCCTTCTTGAGCCTGGTTTACTCAAACCATGTGATGAAGGAACTGCCATTTCCAGCTCTGCAGAGCAGCTGCCCTGCAAAGAAAGTACCTAAAAATCACCAATCCTTCTTGGTGGCCTGCATAAAGATAACATTTAATGTCTGTGAAGTATTGAGATAACCATTTCCAATTTTACTTCTGAGCTCCAGAGACAGGTTTTTTCCTTTATCTTAGATTTTTTTAAAAGTGAAACAATATTGGAACTATAGGTACAACTTCATATTTATTGCAAATACAGGTTGATAGTGTTTCCTTCTTAGAAACTGAATTCTGCTTTGAACCTGGATTCTTCAGGTTATTCACTACACACTAAAAGTGTTCCCTGCAAGAAAACCCAGGGTTCTTTGGGGCACGCTGTCTACACTGTCTAGTTGAACTTATTTGTATATAATTTCTATTAGCTACCAGCACATCCAGGGAGTTCTCTTTCTCATTTCAATCTACAGGTTTTTGTAATGCACAGCTTTATATTTAAAAACATGGTATCAGAATTAAATGTTATGACACAAAATATTCATAGCTTATGGAGAGGTTATAAAAAATATACCTTATCAGCAACAAAAAAAGGAGAAAAATGAGCATTTGTTTTGTTCTTCGGATTGATTTTTTTTCCAGAACACTCAAAAATGTTCATATCAAAATTTTGAAATGAGCTTGGCCTAAACTCTCATAGAAAAATTACACACTTCTGAGATTGTAACTTTGCCATTCACAGACAAGGAGTATGGGACTTTTAGTTTGTTTCTTAATTGTGCAAAATTCCAAGGACTCACTCACACTCTGGAGAGGTGCAGGATTAAGAGAACCAAATTACCAGGCATTGAGAATTCCTCTGGCTGATCTCTTGTTACACCAGTGACCAATTGTAGACATAAATGCCTCATGGGACTGCCAGAAATAGCTCCAGAAACAGAATTGACCTAAAATCACAGTTTTTTTCAGTGGGGAAAAAAATAGGATTTTGTCTTAAAAGACTATTCATAAAAGATATGTTTTCTGTGGACAATAACAATGGCATGGTGAAAATCTAAAGTGCATTTGCAGCAAAGAATGATGGTTTTGGTCCAAAATGTGCCAGTGTGCTTCATTGGGGATGCCGTTTGAGAACTTTGTACGCATAACTATGTATCTTACCCCTTGCAAGCTGGAGTTCCTAGAACAGATTCCTTCCTCCACCTCCAGGGTGGAGGCATTGCACCACCAAAAGCCCTCCAGCTCATGAGAAAGAACCTAGGGTATAAAACCCCCTGCAGAATGACTTCCAGGAGACACAGCAGAACTATCATGAATAAAAACGCACTGGATCTTTACATTTCCATGAAAAGTAACTGAAAAGCACTAGTTTAGGCTTTCCTGTATTCTTTTTCAACTCCACCATGGAGCTTGAAGACAAACTGAGCATTCACAGTCATACAAGGTTATGTGCACTAGGTTCAGCTGAAGCAGCTCATTCAAAAATAGAAATAAGTAAGAGAAGTAAAACAACCTCTATTAAATTTACACTTCATATGATCCTAAGACCTGTGAAAATAGAGAAGTGGTTGCAAGTTGCATATGCAAAAAGGCACTTTAATTATATCTCTGCTGTCTGGTCCAGTAACCACAAAACACCCATCTGCTCCAGACACTCTCTGCCTGCGCCTCACAATCTCTAAAAAGCAGAAAGCAAATAAAAACCAATTAAATATATTTAACTTGGGGGTTTTTATCTCTTGATTCTAAGTGTTACCCATCACCAGAAACTGATGACTCCAAAAGAGATGATGTAAGTACTCTGACAAGTTGTATTAGACTCTAATAAAAGCCCATACATTGACACAGATGAAGAGAGAACATGCAGCATCACTCCTTTTTCCAGAAAAGGAAAACATCATAAGGAGCTGCAGAGACTGAAAGTCTGATGGAGAATAGAAAGGCCATCCTGGAGGAACCAAAGCTGGGTTTGCTCCAACATGCCTGTGCTGCGGCTGTAATCTCCAAGAAGAGGATTCTCTGTATTTTCTCAAAGACTTCTTAAAAGCAGTCATTTCAATATCCTGAAAATGCCACTTTATAGCTTTGTTTTTATAAAACCACAGAGCAGATTTTATTTTTAGTGTAGCTCCAAAATCCAGGTGTGACAAGCAGCATTAGGTACAGCTCACACCTCACCAGCTCTTGAGCCACAAGGACAAACTCCCACCTTTGGAGGTGTTTAGATATCTGACCTGCAGAAAGTAGAGCAAAGAGAGAACTATGGACTTAACTGATATTTTGGAAAATTCTGCACTAGATTTTAAAAAAGAGGGGGCAGCAAGAGCCTTGTCCAGGCCTCAGAGGGAGCTGCATGGCCAGGGAGGAGCTCACAGCAGCTCCCCAAATGTGCAGCTCCAAGTCCTGTTTCAGAAACCAAGCTCAAAGAGCACAGGCCCTATTCCCAAAGCATTTGAAAAGACAAGTCTCCATCCACACTCTCCAAAGGAAAGACAAACATAAACAAACTCAAAGGCAGACTGAAAACCTATTTTTAGATAAATGAAGAGCACAAAAACTTTCCAATGTCCTCTCCTTACCCCCTCTTCTATTTCTTGTCTTCCCCTCCCCTTATTCTCTGCATGCCTTGGCTGTTGACTGTCACAGGACTGTCAACACCCTCTGCTCCTATTTAAATTTTTAATGGCAATCTAGTAAGCATCCCCAATCCAATTATTTTAATATGTCTGTGTTAAGTAGTCACAACAGCTCCTCTTGCCAACATTATTACTGCTGCAATTAAAATATATATTAGTCAGCTCAAAGATCCACTAAAGCCTCTTCGAACTTCACCCTTCATTACTGATTGAGCAAAGTGTTTAGTGAAAAGAAGAGGAACCAAAAGTGTGGACTTTAAGAGACAGTATGAAGCTCTTGCAGAAAAAAGGCACAGACACAGGAAGTCAAAGAGCTTTCACTGCAGTGTCCTTGTCAAACCAACAACTGCCTCCCAGGCTGAGCTTCCTGCTGAAACTTGCACTGCTGCAAGAACTCCCCATCCCACAGACACATAACAGCACTGCATACTGCTTTTGAACTTTTACCAAACTCTATTCACATCAAAATATCACAGCACTTCGGCTGACTATCAAAGATTTCCAGTAACATATGGATCTAGAGATTAATTTTGAGGTTTATGAAGTCTAAAGAGCGCTTATCTGCATTATGCCCTTTAATGAGCTAAATAAGATTATTTGATACAGCTCATTAATAATCACAAAGTATGCTCAAGGGAAACTCAATCCAAAAGCCTTTATTTTGAAATAAGAGGGATTATACACTTCAGTATCATTGCAATATGCTTCCAACAGGCTGTGGATGAGTTTTAATTGATCGCCTTAGACACGCTCCTTGTTCTCCAGGTCCCCAGGGATCTCCTACAGGAACTTCTGCACTGGGGGGAGAGTCAGCTCATGCCAACCTCCTTCAGAAGTTACACTCACTTTAATATAATTACACAAATGTACTCACATAAGTGTTGAGCTCTTCAGAGTATTCCCCCGCCTTAGCTGCAGTGTGACAATTCTCAATAGCTGAAGTTGTTGCTGTTTGTTCAGAAACAGAGGACGACAGAAAAAACTGGATATAAATAAAACTCTTTAGGAGCCTTTACTCAGGTCTGAAGAATTCAACAGCTGCATCCCATTCAAAAAACAGAGCAGAATAAATATCCTCAGCTAAAAGAATGGCTTTCCAGGGGCCAAGCTGAAAATTGGGTACATTTCTAAAAGAAGACATTGATTTTAAAGGCATTTGCAACACTTGCACATTCTATGGCATTTTTATGAGTTTATGTGGTATCTGGTATTTGCTTTAAAGCTTTAGCTCCAGGAGTTATGTGAAAGTCTGGGCACATCTCATTGTATGTATTTACGTAAGGAATACAATACAACTCCAGTTGTTGCAGAGAGAAGCCTGCAGGTGTGCTCTGTGTGCGGCTGGAAAGTGACACTGAGAGCACTGCATACAAGAGGAGTTTTGGTAGAGATGGATACAGCTAGTCAATAATGCTTCCAGCCGGAAACTGAGGGAATAATAAAAATGAAGCATTTGTTCAATCTATAACTTGGTGTTTATTATTCCACAGAAAGCTACTTCCCTTACACTTCTCCATTCAAATCCTCCACTGAATAAACATTAAATGTGCTTTTTCTCTGACTTTTCACACAGCACAGGAATAATCAAAGTGTACATTACTGGTGTTATTACTCTTATCATTATTATTATTATTATCATCCATAAATAACTCATTACAGACTGAGCTGGAATATCCTTCAGGAATCCCTTAGACTTTGTGAAATTTCACCTTTTCCATTTGACAGAGAAATGAAAGCCAATAATAACAAAAGTGCAGGCTAATTATGGATGTTTCAAATGCTGACACATCAGCTGTGGAGCAGGCCAGACCTGCAGTGGTATTGTGTTCAAAATACCCCCATCTCTAACTAGACATTCTCAGCACCAATTCCAACCAGCAATGAGAAACAGGAACCTTTGGGGAAGCAATTAATTTTGTTTGGCTCGCAGAGATAAGGGCAAACCTCCAGAAATGCCTTTTTCCCCATTTCCTCCCATGCAGGGAGGGAGTGCAAGGTGGCCAGCACAGAGCTGTATGTCTATATTGTGCCTAAATAGCAAACATGTAACGAATGAACTGAATTCCTCCATTAAATTTTCCCTGGCTGCTGAGCACCACTAAGTCTCCTCTGAGCCCTGTGCTAGTAAGGCTGCAGATACACAAAGTTGCTTCTCAGTGGCCAGCTCCACAGCTCCTTGATAAAACCTGGGGGTGGTGGCAAACTTGCCAACAAGTTTCTCAGGGCTGAGCATTGCTTCAGCCCCAGCCTCTCCCTCAGGCCCCTGAGAGAGGTGGCTTGGGCAGAGACTGCCCCCACCTTCAGTGCACTGAGCCATCCCAACAGAGCGCAAGCCAAGCCTCACACAAAGCTGCAGACCTGCACTGTTCACTGCACAGCTCAAGGCCACAGTTCATTAATTTCATGTCCAACAGTGAAAATGCCAGCTGCAGATGAACCTGCCATTGCTAAGCTGGTTGACTGCTGAAATTCCCTGAAGTCCAATTGCCATTTATAGCCATGGGGCTGGGTGGAGCATCCCTGGGAAGGAGGAGATCACAGGCTGCATTCTTCAGCTGCTGCAAGAGCCTTTTCTCCCAGGAGCTGGGCATTTGCTGTGCTAACTCCCACAAAAATGAACAACAGTACCGAGAATAAAATCCCAGATGAAACAATAATATACTCATCACGAGTTCTGATGCATTGTGGCTATGGAACTAACAGCAAGTACTAAAAACCAATATAAACCAATGATGCTTTAAGCTCCTTGCCTTTTACTGTCTTCACTCAAAAGTCACCCATAGCCTTCAACAGGAAAAGAGTCCGAGCTCTGTCAAGTCCATTAGGGACTTGGCTATTTCTAGTCTGTCCTACACAGGAGGCATTCAGGTTTCAATGGACTGCAGAGAGTAGCAGAGAGAAGTGCAAAGAGCAGAGAATTCACATACTGCAATGACACAGTTAATACTGTCCTCCTTTCTCATCTTTTCCAAAGGGCTAAAACTGCCCTCTATCTGAAAGCAAATCAGAAAACAATAGTACAAATACCATCCACAGTTCACACTTCCAAGAAGACTGTTTAAAAGCAAATAATCTCCTAAATTGCTTTCCTAAAAAAGCTCCATTTTTCTGCTAGTTAATAATTACAAAAGAATTTTCTCAAATTTACTGATGGTGGGAAAGAGCACTGCAGTTAGAACATTGTTTTCTTGTAGAGAACTGAAATAACATTTTTTTCCAGATTTCCACAGAGATGTTCAGTGGAAAAATGCCCAGTATCCTAAAACATTTCTCTCTGGAAATTAATTTCACTCTTTCCTTCCCATACAGTCTTTTATGAATGTGCAGAAAAGCACACAATAAAACACTATACAGCCTTTGAAAGCACACTGAAATATTATTTTCTGATATCTGAAATGCCTGGCTGTGAGTTTATTATACAGTATTCCAAATCAATAAATATTTTTCTACCAGCCTAAAAATTCTCAGGTTGTTTTTTTAAATAATTTCCTACCATTGCACCTGAACAGAATCAACAAGTTCAGTTTGGTTAAGTTTTTTATACAAATAGGTGCATAAAAAAGAGGAGTGAACTCCATTTAAACCTTCAGCTCTAAAGTAAAAGACTAAGATGCCAACTATTAAAGCATGACGGCACATTTCAGGTTCTCATTTATTTTCAATTCTTCTGGTAATTACAGAAGTAATTCTAAGAATCATCCATCATCCTGATGAAGATGCCTTTACAAAACGTGCCGACTTGTTTTTTCACTGTACCATGGGCGAGGGGGTAAGAATCATTTCAGACACCCGAGATGAACAGTTTGTTTAAACCTTAGATTACCCAGACAAAAACTCCCAGAAAATTATGAGAGAAAGAGGGCAGGAGAAGGTAAAATGAAGAGGGAAGAGGCACTGACCCAGCTCGTTTATCTCACTGGAGGAGAGAGCAGGGTCCATTCCAGAAGAGGAAATCATTTCCATCACAGCACTCACACAGCCGATTTGAGTTTGCCTCGCCTTTTGCAACAGGAGCTGGTCTGTGACAAGCGTGACTGAGCCCAGCCAGGAGCCAGGCAGCCATCCCACACCTTGCCACTGTCCCTGCATGACACAGGAGGCTCCTGTCCAGGGGAGAGCTGACAGAGGTGGGGCTGCAGCCTCAGCTGTCCCCCCAAAAGCTCGGGGTCAGTGTGCTACCCCTAAAAGCACTCACCTCCAGCCCTGGGACTCAGCCATGAGCTGAGGGGCAAGTCCTGAAGGCACACAGGCAATCTCAGCTGGCATCACTTTAGGTTTCTAACCCTCTTAGCCCATTTTTCTTCCATGTTTTTCTCCAGTCCTACCACTCTGTGGTAACTACTCCACCTCCTGCCCTTCAGCCCTGCAGGACTACCACAAAAGGAAAACAACTGCTCTGCAATACAAAGGCAAATGACAAACGAAGCAGCTCTTAACATCACAAAAGAATACAGCAATAAATCACAAGGATGAGGAGGGAAAAGGACTGTCATTTATCTTCTGCTTAATACCCCTCCTGTATTACAGCACATGCAGTATTTCACAAGCAGTATGATTTTAAAGATAATTACCCCTTGTAAACTGTATTCCCTTTTTACCCCCCTGTGATGAATTATCTGAGGCAACTCTAGAGAATGGCAGTCCAAGCTGCATCCCACTGGCCAGGCTGTGCCCCAAGGGCTGACTCTGTCCTGCTCCCTAACACTCCTGTCACCAAACAGCCTCTCAGCAGTCAACTGCTTTGCTGTATAATGCAGCCCTGGGCTGGCCATACAGACTCATTCTAGACACACCAGGGATTGCCTTTGCAACACCTAAAACTAAAATAAAATGTACTTGCCCTTATTAAAACATGGTGCACAGAAAGCATTTGATAGTCTACTGATCTGTGTACCTGCAGCTGCTTAGATTTATATTATGCTGGCATAAAATCAGCAAATGCTTGAAATAAATACAGGACTTTTTTTCTGAACAAAATGCTTCAAAGGTCACTTTGTAGTACACTGCTGTTAAAGAAAACATCATTAATCAGGATGTTACCTCATGCTTTTATTTGAGTATCTTGTTTCATAATTAAGGATCCACATTTTGAATGTAAAAAATTATACCGAGTGTTTGCTCCCCACTGACCTTACCACCAGATTTGATCATTCCAGTTTGAATTAATAAGGCTACTAAATCACTTCACATTTGTCCTCATGTAAACACAGTCACAGTCTGCTGCTTCACTCTTGGTCACATTATACACTTCCTCACAGACTCTTCTTTATATAAAAGGCACCTTCTGTATAAAGACATACCCTCTGGACAGATGATAAACTCCAAACTGCAGACATTTACCTTGCCAACAGTACTGCCTTGCTGTCTCACGCCAAGGATGCAGAATTTATTGGTTCTGTTGACAGCCACCATGGATTTTAAAACTCCACAAGCCAAGAAACATTCATCTAAGCCATCATGTGGGTTTTGTGCTCTGCTGGACCTAGACCTGTTTTCTAAATCTTGGACTCTGCCTCACCAGTAAAACAGCCCCAGGGAAACCAGTGCAAAACACAGATACAGCTGGAGCCCTGCAGAAACTGTAAGGATTCAACATAAAATGTGGAAGCAGATATGTGTGTCTGCATTACAGATATGGGTATGCATCACCAATTGAAGAGAAAAATACCTTACATTTAGAACAATTAATTGACAAAATACTAAAAGCAGAATAAGAACACAGTTGTTCCAGGTTCAGAAGCAGGATGAAGACCTTACAGCTTTCTCCCATGTCCCCCATTTCCCACCCAGGCTGAGTTACTGTACGCCTCTCTAGGTGTGCTAGGGCAGCCTACAAAATTCTCATTGTGCCTTGCTAATGCACTAGCAAACACAACTGAAACAACAACAAAAAAACTCCACCTACTGAAACTTGCAACATGCTGTAACGAGTTGTTACCTGTTTTAATTTGCTGCGTATTTAACAAGTTTCCATACAAAGGTACCAACAGGGGCTGAGCATAAAGAGCCATGCAGGACACAGGTTACAGGGTCCTTCATAAGGTGCAGTGGTTTCCAGCGGGTTAAGAGCTAACCTCACCTTGTTTATTCTACGGTGATAGTGAATATTCCTGCCTATCCTGCTTGTATGGCATCATGCTCTGAAGGCTTTGCAGGTTCCCAAGTGCTGGTACAGACAGACCCCACTGTCCCCAAAGGGGTTTGTAGAGGCCCAGAGAAGTTGGCTTTAGTCACAGGGCTGTCACTGCCATGCCAGCCCTGACTAGAGAGCAAGGACAGCTTCATGTACATCAATGACAGAAGCTTATATTTTATAAATATAAATATTCAGAAAGCATGTGACCCCTAGGTTTGCCCCTACATTTAGGGGAACACAGCATAGTGCAATGATTACCCGTGTTAGCCCTGTTAACTTGCCGCTATGGAAAGACACTATCTGCTAGCTCCTGAAGAGGATCAAAATGAATGTATTTGCAAAGTGTTTTGCCAGTCAAAGAGCATATTTATGGTTGGCTGCCTTAGCTCTACCATCTGCTAAGCTTCAGCAGCTCTGTGATGTTCCCACTAGCATGTCTTATCAGTGCTGATATGGCCAGTAGACCAGAAGGTTGTCATTCAGGGCTGAAGTGCTGTGTTGTCATCATGCAACCACAACCAAAGCCTGAAATATAGATTCACAAACTACACATGTCTGAGCTCCTGCAGTGACCCAGCTGGCAGGGAACAGCCTTAATTCACATTACAAAACTGCCTCCCCCTGCAGAGTGGCCATGTCCAAATGGTCGGTCAGAAGTAACTCCTGGCCTGTGCCTGCTCTATACACTGATGGGTGCAGATGATCCAGCCCCAGGGAAGTTCTCTGACACAGTTTGGTCTCTGTGCAGCCATGGCCCAAGAGAGCAGAGCAGGAGGCAGAAAGGCAGGCACGGCATTGAGGTATCTCCAAGAAATGCTCTGCAATCAAGTGAAAAGACATGAAGCAGTACTGTCAAGAGTAAAGCAAGGTGGCATAGAGAGAAGCATTTTCTTGGCTTAATTCTCTTTCATGGTTGTACTAGACCTATGCTGCCTATTGCCTCACCTTCAGCATGCATATGAAAGAGAGAAAGAGGTTCTGGCCTGTGAGCAGGTCAATTCTTCAAACCTGCACAAAAAAAGGTAATACTGCATTTTATGGTTTATTTTTGCTGCCCAAGCTTTGTGAAATATTCATGTAAGAATGAACTTGTGTGTACACTCTACAGTTTTAACTCACAACAAAAAATATCCTACATTTCTCATTAATATCAGTGTTATACAATAATTAACATGTTACCCACAATCGGACAATCTTCCCAAGGTACTGTCAGTCCTACTGACAGGGTCACACTAAAACTGGCTTAAAACTTCTTAAACTGGCTCCAAACTTCACCCAACCTTCAGCTAGACTAAGGTCAAATGCCAGAAGATTCAAGGTATCCCAAGTCAGGTGATTTATACAATTGTTACCATTCAATGCTGCTTTCTTACGAAGCAGACACTGGGACTGCTTCTCCAACATTACACATAAGTTGCACACTGCAGCGGACAAAGCTGAAGCTACCAGTGCTATTTACAGACAGGACAAGGACTCCTTTCACCTGCTGGCAGCACACACCAGCCAGTGGAATCGCATGGCCAAGTGTGATGCGCTTACGCACAAGATGACTTGTTCTTTTCTGTGACAGCCAAATCAATAAATCTCTGAAAATACAAAGGATATTTCTCCTTTGGCCACTCTGTTGTATTTGACTTGCTGTTGGCAGTCCTTAGCTCTGCAAGAGCTAACTGCTGCCACAGAGATGTCTTCATTGCACATTTTATACCAGATTTGTCAGTTCAGCGTATTTTTCTATTTTCACTCCTGCACAATTCTCCTGATTCCAGAACAAAAACAAAAACCCCATGAAGGGCTTGCTCTGACACAACAGGCTCCCTGATGGCTGCAGTATTCCAGTTACTAAGAGGAGATTCTACTGTTTCCAAGCCCCTCTCTCCTGGTTCTTCTGGGACAAGAGAACACTGACATTTTCCTGAACTTTGGAAAAGCAAATGAAAAAAAGGAGAGCTATAATCTACCAGATTTATTTTCCTACTTTGAGAAGGCTAAGAAGGAGCTTTGCAGCCTATTTAATCTTTTTCCTTTAGCCCAGAGAAAATTATCCTTCCAAAGGAAAGGAGCTATTCCTCTCACTCTTTGGCAGAAGGTGATCCCATTACTCCTTGAAAAGCAATAGCAAAAGGGATATTCTCATCTCCACAATAAACCACTAACAGGCTCTAAGTCGTGCAGAGCAGGAAGTTCAGGTTGCATAAGGATTTTCAATAGAGGCTGGCTGTGCCAGCAGAAAATGTACTTGTCATTTTCTGTTCAGTTAATGCTGAGCATTTTACCCCAGCTAATGGCTACCCAATCAAACCACTGTTCAACTCCTTCTCCTACTTAATGCAAAACATTAACACCAGTTCCTCATTAAAGAATTCTCACATGATATGAAATTTTATGTCATAGAAAATATTTGGATTGTTTCACACTACTATTGCATTATTTTTCATTGTGTGAAAAAAATCTGTAATGTACTGTGCATTACTCAGTATTTCTGCAATGTTCTTCCTTACTGAGACTTTAATAATGTTAATAATATAATCACACTGGAACCTTGAGTAGTATAATAAAAAATTTTAACTACTTAAAAATTTAGTGTATTAGCCTAACTTTTATCACTATGAAAACCCTGAATATTTCTGTCCTGAAACTTCACACCAGGACAGCAGAAACGCTATGTCTAGCTTGCAAAATACATGCCTAAATACCTGAGAAGCCAGGAGCTTTATACATAAAAACTGAAATTTTGTTTCCTGAAATTATTTCTGAATATTATCAAACCACACAGTTAATCTTATTTTCATTACCTGATATAGCACTACTAACATGGAACATGACCTAAATTGGCTTATTGCAAGAAAAGCAAAATACCTTACTTCTCTTCAGCTCCCAGCTGTGACAATGTGAATGATGGATGACCTCAAAGCCTTATTTGTAAAGGCATGAAGTCATTAAGTGCTGCGAGATGGAAAGCCCTTCAGAATGTGATCCAAATGCAGGAATTCACCCATCCACTCTTCTCCTCTTCACTGGGGAGAGCAAGGATGCTCCCCATAGGGAGATCTGGGTGCTCATTCTCTGGGAATGGCACGAGTGACAGTTCTGTGATCACTTAAAACTATGTGCAAATAGATACTAATCCTCTTCCTCCTCCAATACTAAATCTTGAAGCTGTGAAATCTTTTTGTTGGAAACCTATTATTTCTCAAAACTATGAGAACGGGACAAATTCCTGCCGTGGAAATATCAACTCCACCCAGATTCTTAGCTCTGCTCATAGCAGCACACTGAAGGCGTGACCTCCTTAACTTTGATGCACACTTCTGAGCAGAGGTCACTTCAGCTAATACTTTCAGCAAGACAAATGCACCACACCATTATAATAATAAACGCCATGAGAATTTGGCACAAAATGCTATGATCTGTGAACTAAGTTACAGTAAGATAGATAAAACAGCCAGGGAAAGGAGAAAAAAAAATTAACTCTAGCGAGGGAGTGGTCTTCAAGGCAGCTCTTAAGTAAATATTTTTATCAATTTTTTTTAAAAGTCTTCTGAGATGTTTCCTAAGAAAAAGATCGTAAACCCAATCCACAAAAAAATCTTTAGAGCAGAAACTCAACACAGCAAGAAGAGATCAGAGATCATGCACAGTTCTCAAATATTTTTGCAGATTCTCCATTTGCTAAAGCTTATTGTTGTTTTTTTAAGGCTATGACTGCTCCCACATTCCTGTCTCAGAATCTACTAAAGCTGTGCTGTTGGCAAGTATTGCTACATTACTTTTAAATGACATTTAGTCCTTTTGCTCTTGGTACTCATGAACAGGGCTTCAAAATTAAAGGGAACTGCCCTCAGAGATTGCAAAAACAATGGGGACCAAAACCAAAAAAAGTTCAAACATTTGCATTCTGTCTTAAGATAAATTCTAAAGTCCAATTTTATCACCAGTTTACTGTTCTCACCAAATACTTAATAATAAATGAACAGAGTATCCAAATTGACTGCAGAAAATCTGTCCTTGATATCTCAGACGCTAATATATGACCATTGTTTTCTTCTGATAATGACAAGTAAAGCATTATTTTTCCCCCTCTTGTTACAGATACTAAAATTTGAGAAAGACAAAGCGATGAACGCTGACCACTTGCCTCCTTGGTGCAACATTTGCTGTCCCAGTGGGCAATGGAGTCACATTATGACTACAACAATAATTCAGTGTTGTTAAACTTCACAGTGAAGAGTCTTCCTACTTTCTGATGCAACATCAACCACACCTATACAGAACTATGAAGTGAAAATTCCAAATGGAAGAATAAAGCTGATCTGTACACAAAGCATTCTGACCAGATTTTAGCAGACCTCTTGGAAATTAAAGCCTTGTCTGATCAATGAGTGCCACTGGCTGGGGAAGGCAGAACCCTGGTGCTGAGAGCTGCTGTGGTGCAGGGAAGGACACCTTCCTTCAGATCAAGGGTCCCCCTAAACCCCCAGGGCTCCTCCAGACAGCCAGTGGTCAGAGAGATGGAGGAGAGCCACAGCCCAGCACACACACACACGCCATGGAGGTGTACGGCATTGTCAACTTATGTCAAAGTCCCACACCTTCTCAGTGATTTCTCATGGGCACCTCCTCACAGCACTGACTCCTTCTTCACAGCACAGACAACAAACTCCATCTCTCTTCACAGCACAACCAACAAACTCCAACTCTCCCCTCACCCAGCTAACCCACTCTTTTGTAGCGCTTGTCCTCTTATTGGACACAGCTGTGGCCTATTAAGGGCAGGCCTGTTCCTAATCTTTGGTGATTGGTACAACGGCAACTCCTCTGGTGTGAGATTCCCTTCTGCACTACCTTTATTTTCTTACATTCTATCCCCACGCAGTAGGGGAGTGGTAACAGGGACAGAGACCCCCACCTTGGCCTCAGAGGGAGAACATGGCATTTACCAGCCCTGTGCCATCACTGCTTTCAGAAGGCTCCCAAACTCCCCATGACCAGCACACAGTAAAGTTTAGTCTTGCAAAACCAAACTTGCTCTCCTGATACCTGGAACGGCATGATGTGACAGAATTGGCAGCCATTCCAGGCCAAAGGGCAAGATTTCTTTTCCAAACTCCTACAAACTTTTTAATCTTTCCATAGAAATGAAGCAGAGATAGCAACACTGTTTTGACTGCAAATGCTTAATGTAAAAATAAGCTCCTAATGACTTCAGACTGAAGGCAAATTTGCCAGTCAGCAATACACTTAAGTACATGCTTAGTTTGAAAAGTTTTGCTATCTATTGTATGCAGTTAATCTCTTGGATCACAGATGCAGGCTGGGTTTTGTAAGGCTGAGCTATTTTGCACATCATCTCACTCATCCTGCCATCCTTTGACCTAAAGAGGTGCTCCCTGTGTTGAATAGAGTGAGGTACAAGACAATTGCCTTATATGTTTAACTGGCAGATGAGAGAGCTCATGCTTGAAAAATCCTACCCTTAGTGGCAGAGCAGTAACTCAAGAGACAAATTCATCACAGCCACACTCGTTATAGGAACTCAAACACTGCCAGCAAAGCCCAGGCTAAAAGCTATGTTACTTCAGGGTAATTTTACCTCATAACACTAAGGTAAACAAAATGCATCTTACCGTTTATTTGACTATCCAATACAACCTGTTTTTATCAATTTCACCTACAATGTAAAGTATTTTAATCCTTGTGACACACTTGTTCACTTTAGAATAGCTGGCAGCAGGCAGACAGTGATTCACTGAGTTACATCAGTGTCAAACAGCTTCCAGTGATATAAAACCAGAGCGCAGCAAAGTGAACCTGACTCACTGGATCTTCAGACAGAGACAATCCATTTTAAAACGAGTTTGGAAGATGAAAACACACCATCATAGGGAATGTCCTGGTTATTTTCCTGGTTTATCAGTCCAGAAATTGTTTTGAACATGGAAGTTTGCACAGTAAATTAAATACTGGTTTTTTTCTATTTTATGACAAAGAAATTTGCCTTAAAATGGGAGATGTTCATACATTTGTATTCAGGCAACTTCATAGTCATAAAAGTCCATTATATCCTTTAAATGAAAAGGGGAAAAAACCCCCAAAATCTTGTCCAGTTTCAAGGAGCTTTTTTTTTTTTGCCTGAACCAGAAAGTTCAGAAGTGTTGAGTATTTGGAAAAGGTTATCTGCATAAAAGAAAACTTGATCATTACATCAGGAAAAGAAAACTGTAGATTTTGGAAACTGATATCTGGGGTTTGGGTTTTTTTCCTGCTTTAGTGTTTTAGATAGTACAAAAATATTTCCCATTCCTCTAAGAGCAGATGGCTTTAAGTTTTAGCCTTGTGGACTGTAGCAGAGAAGTTGAAACAGAACTGGAAACACAGAGTTTTCATTTTCATGAAATTGTAACAGTTTAAAAATTTAGATTCAGTTCATGAGACTCACAACAAAATATTCAAAACGCATTACTGCAGGAGGCTCTGCTCTCTTGGGGAAAAAGACAAAAAAAGGTTTACTACAATGTCTTGTCTGCCTTTTCACCAGGCAAAATCAGAATTTCTCAAACGTTATGACATTGGCCCAGTAGGCAACTCTAAACCAAAATTTTCTGGCTTCCAGACTCACCTGAAAAGGCATTCTGGTAGAATTGTCAATTTAACATCTGCATCTTTGAATTATCAGAAATTAATCAAACTTTGTAAGTTCTGACACAACAAGTCCAATACTTTTTTTCATGGAATTATTTTACTTAAATTGTTGTGTCTTCTTATAGGGCTGTTTAGCACCCAAAGGATACTGAAAACTTTCTCTAGGAAATGATGCCATCCTAGGTGTTACAACTGATTCAAAGCATAGCAGAACAACCAACACAATGCTTGGCTTTGCCATCTGTTCTCAGGCAAGGGAAAATACCAAGCTAACATACCTATGGATTATCATTGAATCCTTTTCTTCACTGGATGAAGGAAGAACTTCTTTGGAAGATGGCAACACCTCTGAAATGCTAGCAGAGCCTGGTAAGACCTCAGGTGACATTTCAATTTCTTCTGATTTTGTCTGTACACACAAAATCTCTATCACAAACAGCGTGGCATTCACTGACTGCCTGTGAATGTGTGTACAGAGGCAGATTGCTACTGCACAAAAACCCCAACAACTGAACATTTAAAAGCGCTGTGTGTCAAGACACCTGAAAAATTAAATGCCTCAGTACCCTCATGGTCCACCTAAGTTAGGAGAAAGCAAAAGAAACTTCTTCCCAGCCTGCTCCATAGTTTGAATTCAAATAGAAGGGAAGACAATATATGAAGCCATATGCTACATGGACAGACATGATACTGTACTGTGTAGTCCAGACATTTTCCTCTGAAATACCTCACAAGGGTAAGCATCTGGCATGCTTCTTCTGTTACCACAGAATCATAAACTGGTTTGGGTTGAAAGGAACCTCAAAGATCATCTATTTCCAACCCCTGGGCAGGAATTCCTTCCACTAGGCCAGATTGCCACACCCAACCTGGCTGTGAACACTTTCAGGGATGGGACATCCACAGCTTCTTCAAGCCAGCTTCTCTGAGCAAGTGTTTCAGAGCCTCACCACCCTTAAAGCAAAGGATTTCTTCCCAATATCTAATTTAAACCTACTCTCTTTCAGTTTAAAGCCATTGCTCCTTGTCCTGTCACTCTTATGCTTCTATTGTATCACCCTGCCAATTGAGGAAGAGGGCATATTTTAAAAAATAGTAAGACCCCCATTTTGGAACATATAACAGTGTTGTTATGTGGTTCAAAAAGATGCAGATCACCAAATGACAGGGAAGACAAGATGTGGTCTTTGAATAAAATAAGTATAGTCCAGACAGCATAACAGGCACTATCCTCAAGAGTCAACACCTGCCACCAGAGCATACATGCTACACTTACATCAAGAACACAACACAATCTGCGTCTTTCTCCAGCTCTGCATTCATCCATGGCTACAATTCCATAGCTGCTGCCTACCCTGCCAACCACCAGGCACAGATGCAGAGCCCCCCATCAGCTCCCCAGCACAGCCTCATATGGCCCCCAGCAGCAGGTGATGCACCCCGGGCCGGGGGTGTCCCCAGCAGCCCAGCCTGCCACGCCTGCTCCATCTGCACAGGGGGAGCAACTCAACTGCCCGAGCAGCCTCAGCACCCCAGAAATGCCAGCCAAGCCATGTGGCCCCAGCTTGCAGGGGAATCCCACCTGCCCAGGTGGC
This sequence comes from Ammospiza nelsoni, assembly GCF_027579445.1. Classification (NCBI taxonomy): domain Eukaryota; kingdom Metazoa; phylum Chordata; class Aves; order Passeriformes; family Passerellidae; genus Ammospiza; species Ammospiza nelsoni. The sequence goes on from NC_080634.1 coordinate 100,355,053, forward strand.
CCATGAACCCACCATCCTGCCTGCTCCTGGACAGCTGGAGCCACAGAGCTTCACCAAAAAGAAAAAGCAGGAAGCAGCAATAAAAAAGCTTCTCCTTCATACCCACCCTCCCCTGAGCCAGAAAGTGTGTTAGTTAAATCACTGTATCCATCCATCTCTGTGCAGTCACACTCTTGTCAGGTTGGGATTGGTTTGTATCAGTTTAGCTTCTTCCAGATTGGAGCAAAAGATAAAATTTTAAACCGATTTGTAATTAAGCAATTATTTGATTGTAATTATCTGATCTGACAGTCATCTCTCTCTGTGGAGCTGTGATATCAATACAGCCTTGAGTCTGTTCTGTCAAAGTTCATCAAGTTACACGGAATTTCAGAATAGGAAATCTGTATTAACAAACCCTGCAATGCTGCCCAAAGGGAATACCACACTTTGCAGGACCTTCCATCCTACAGGAAAATATAAACATAAGCACCATGGCCTTTGCAACAGAAAGAGCCAATAACATGCTATGTTTAAAAGAAACCAAGCCTGCAGTGTAGTACATGCTCACTAAGTGATCCAGAAGGCATCAAGATTATAGGAGGTTCTTCTAACAGTGCAACAAGCTTACACAATACTTAGCTCACCACTTTTCTCCTCATTTCATACTTTGAAGTCACTAATGCTTTTACTCATCAAAAGGCCAAAGAATTTCATTCTTTCAGAATCTTTGAACTCATTTCTTATCACCACTAGAAGAGCCAAAACACAAACCCCATCACCATTGCATAGAGCTCTCTGTAAGGCTGGTTTTAATTTCATTTTTTCCTTTTCCTTCAGGATTAAAGATCAGGAAACCAGAAAAAAAAAAAAAAAAAAAGCTGAAGCATTTAAGGCATTTTCACTTGCTTTCAGAAATCAATCCATCTCCTGCAGTCAGCAGTGCATACCTCCATTAACCCTCCTCCTCAAGGAGCACTCTAACTTAAAAAAAATTAAAGTGTGTAAAAAAGAAAAGAATAAAAATACTTCCAGAAAAAACCAAAACAAACAAAAAAAAATCCAAACCAAAAAACAAACCAAGCAGCAATTCTTTCAATGATCTTTGGATTTAAAAGGTGAGCTTTGGTACACGTTGTACCAAAAACAGCAGTGATTGAACTGAATAAACACATTATTCTGAAAAATGGTCACACTGGGGTTTGAAAAGCTACAATATAACACATTATAAAGACTACCTGATAACTTTAATCTGAAAAAATTACTTGAAATACAGATATGTTATTTAAAATACTTAAATAATCCACACCACGTACATATTTAATGATTGAACTTAACACGGTTACAAAGTACCCTGCAGTTCTTATAAAAAGAGAGAATTAGATCTCCACAGACTGTTTCCAGTTTTGTTTTTGCAAATTATACAAGAACACAAGGCCATGCTCATTCCCTTAACAAGGAGGAAAGAGAAAAATCCTTTTTGAGAGAACTGATCTTAATTAAAAAAACATATTATAATTATTATATTAGCTTCACTAGCTCCATGTCACAAGAGAGACTTAACCATTTATACTTCTGTAAATTGGCACACTCAAACAGGGAGTTATTAACTATAATATCCTTAAATTAAATTGGACAGGCTTATACCATAAAAGTCAATGCAATTCAAGTCACAGTGCCAGTTCACAGGCTGTACCAGCATCCTCAACAGACATAGCTAAGGGGAAGGCAGGTGAGAGGTATTTCCTACCAATGCAGTGAGGGCTATCACTGGGCTGGCATGCTGGGTGTGGATTTATGCCACACTTGTCAGAATTCTCTCTCCCAAAGAGCCATGAAAACAATGAAAGAGGCTTCAACCCTTCCAGTAAAAAAGATCTTCTGGAAGCCAGAGCCACACTGCCTGTCAGCCTGCTGGGACACAGAAGTGCTGCCAGGGCTCTCCTGGAGAGAGGCAGCAGAGCCGGTGATGGGAAAGCAGAGATCCAGAAATCCAGCCACCAGTGGTGAGCACAGGGTGCTGAGCAATCCCAGTGTGTCCCAGAGATGAGCACAGGGTGCTGAGCCATCCCCAGTGTGTCCCAGCAATGAGCACAGGGTGCTGAGCCATCCCAGTGTGTCCCTGAGGTGAGCACAGGGTGCTGAGCAATCCCAGTGTGTCCCTGAGGTGAGCACAGGGTGCTGAGCCATCCCAGTGTGTCCCAGCAATGAGCACGGGGTGCTGAGCAATCCCAGTGTGTCCCAGAGGTGAGCACAGGGTGCTGAGCAATCCCAGTGTGTCCCAGCAATGAGCACGGGGTGCTGAACAATCCCAGTGTGTCCCAGATGGGAGCACAGGGTGCTGAGCAATCCCAGTGTGTCCCTGAGGTGAGCACAGGGTGCTGAGCAATCCCAGTGTGTCCCTGAGGTGAGCACAGGGTGCTGAGCAATCCCAGTGTGTCCCAGATGGGAGCACAGGGTGCTGAGCCATCCCAGTGTGTCCCAGAGGTGAGCACAGGGTGCTGAGCAATCCCAGTGTGTCCCTGAGGTGAGCACAGGGTGCTGAGCAATCCCAGTGTGTCCCTGAGGTGAGCACAGGGTGCTGAGCAATCCCAGTGTGTCCCTGAGGTGAGCACAGGGTGCTGAGCAATCCCAGTGTGTCCCTGAGGTGAGCACAGGGTGCTGAGCAATCCCAGTGTGTCCCAGATGGGAGCACAGGGTGCTGAGCCATCCCAGTGTGTCCCAGCAATGAGCACAGGGTGCTGAGCAATCCCAGTGTGTCCCTGAGGTGAGCACAGGGTGCTGAGCCATCCCCAGTGTGTCCCAGATGGGAGCACAGGGTGCTGAGCCATCCCAGTGTATCCCAGAGGGGAGCAGTGGCATTTCAAAACTGCTCTTCAAGGCACAATCTTTTCTGCTCTCATCTCCTTTGTGCATGATAGAACTGCTAAAGCTTAGTTCTTGTTAGCTTAATTGTCAGGGGATCATCCCCTGAAGCCAAAAGAAAGTCAGAATTCTACTACCAAATCCACTTTTCATCCAAAATATTCTGTATTTTTAGAATGCATGGCTAATTAGAAAAAAATAATTACTTTTTTCTCTGTTATAAAAACCCAAGAAATGTAAGTCTAACAGCAACCACCTAGAGAGAGAAGGAGGGGCAAAAAGTTTCACTCGACTCCAAACCAACCATTTGCTTTTCTAATCAACATGAAACGTAATCTTCACATTGTGCTGCCCATCCACAGAGTCTTTTATTCTACATACTGGCAACATCCCCCTGCATGGATGTTTGCTCTAAGAAAATATCAAATGGTATCAAACATTAATGGTTAATGTTAATGGTATCAAACATTTCAAAATAAATGTATGGTAATTGTTGTTATTTAAAAAGCAAGTATTTTCTACACTACACTGGACATCTTGCAGAATACCATTATTTTAGATAATTCCTCAGTGTCCATGCCAGCCTTAGGAAGCTGCACACAGCTCATCTCAAAGACCTACAGAGGAAGAAATAAGGACAACTGGAAAGGAGCTATTGCAGCACTGGGGATCAAGCACTTCAATTCCTCTTACGTGCCCCACCACGTAACACAACAAACAGAAGAGATTAACCTCTACTTGCTTCCCTTGAACTGGTCCTGTATCTGCCTCTAGATCTCAAAGAGCAGCTTACAGCAATAAATGTTTACACACAAAACACAGGAGGTGCAGTTCACAAGAAGAGAAAAGCAGCAGCAATGGGGCAAGAAAAATCTCCTTTCCAAAAGAGATTACTCAAGATAAAAAAATCAAAGAAGGCAAAAATAGAAGAAGACAATTTAAAAAAGAAGAGATCAGTGTTCTGATCAGTGGGGGGAATGGTAACAATAAGCAGTATTGGAATGACAAAACTAATATTGATTAAAAATTTACTAACCTTATAGCACAAGTAGAAGCAAGAATACTGAATTCAAGTGGAAGATGTCCAGCTTAGTTTGTTGTTAAAACTGATTTGCAAGTTAAGACTGGAATGATCGCCTTCATTTGTTTCTGAGAACCAAAGTGAGACTTTTAGAGAAATGAGAATCAGGAACTGGTATCAGAAAAAGGAAGACCCAAATTGAGTTCATTTGAATAAGACTGGAAAAAACAGAGCCAACAACTTCTGCATGTAGGCCAGTGGATCTGAATGGCAACCAAAATCTTGCATATTGACATTTTGAGGGATCTCTGCATCTTCTTACCTATTGGCTTACTATGAGCCTGCTTCCAAGGTCACAAATGACAGCTCAGATCCACAATCTACTGGGAAGAACACTGGCACATTAACCATTTGCAAACACAATAAATGCGTATTTCTGAGTGCACGCTTTTGAAAACCTGTCTCCTAGGATGGAAATTTTGCAAGATGAAGTCAGCTCTCAGTTAGATGTCTATGTACTACCACCTTGCAATGACTTATAACTGTCATGTATGATTTCAGAAAGGTCCATTTTCATGACTACCCTGACAATAGACATGAAGTGACAAGAGAATAAGTCCAAACAATCTTTCTTTCATACACAGTTCACTTCTACAAAAATGCTCACTACTTCAATGTCACTTGTTCCAGAATCCCTTCCCCATGGATTTACCACTTCTAAATTTTGAAAGCAGCCTGACCCAGTTTGCTAACTCATGCCTGACAGAGAATCATTCTCTTATTTTCTCACATATTAAACAAGGAAGAACAAAAAATAAGCTCAACTCACCATGAAGCAACATACCCACTACCTTCACATTCTCCTCTCAGAAAGAAATTACACACCTGGATTTAAGTCTTATTCCCTCACCTTTACCTTTGATATACAGCCTTTCATATCAGAAGAAAGCATAAAGTCATAACATATTTACATGGAGCAGACAACTTGAGGAAAATCACCTGCATCTTGCTGAGCTTTTTCTTCCCACAGCTACTGACTTACTGCAGGAAAAAGATAACCTCTATAAATGCACATCATATTTGGCACAGGGCAGTGCTGGAACTCAAGGTAGAGATAAAAAATGCCAGAAAAAAACCTCCTTTTCTTCAGTCTCAGCCAACTGCAAGATAATTAATGAGACAAAAATCCTGTAAGTCACTGAAAGGGACAGGAAAAAAACCAAGAAGGGGAAAATGACAAGAAAAAGAGTGGAAACCTCCAGCAGATTGCAAGGGACATTACATTACCAACCTGAGAGAAGATAAAGGAGTTTCCTAAGGTACAGAACCAAGTTGGGCTGAGAGTGTGACATAAACTGCATATCCCATTAGAGACAGTAGAAAAAGTAGATGGAACTTCAGGGAAAGCAAAGGCACACTGGTGTAAAGCAAAGAATAAAGAAGAGACAGAGAACTTACAAAAAGAAGATGAAAATCCATGTGAGACCACAAGAAATTAATTTAAATTCATCTAGAAAGCAAAACATCTATTATTTCCCCAAGAGATTAATATCTGTCTCTTGATGCAAGTTCACATGCAAAGACTATTTATTATTGTTCCTGAAAAAAAATCAGCAAAGTACAAGAATTCTCAAGTCTAAAGCATCCATGGGAAATTTATCTTCATGACAGCTAAAATCAACCAAATTGCAAAGTTTCAAATATCGTAACATGACAAAAAAGAACAGCACGAAGTGACTCGGGTATTTTTTTCCATCACTTACCTTCTACCATCAAAGCCCTGTAAAATGACTGAAAAACATTATTTTAAAAACAAGAGAGTTAAGAATTTTTTGGGGCTCCACAGGGATTCCCAGCAACTCAGCTGTTTGTGGAATGAAGCTGCCCTGGGAGGCTTCATCTCTTCACCAAGCAGGAGCAAAGGGATCCCATCAGATATTAATTGTCCACAGATAATGTTACCAGCAATAAGATCAATTAGAGAATTATCTCCTGAGAGAAGTACATTATGCCATTAACTTAAATTAGTCTGCATGTTATCATATGTTAAAGAATGGAGAATTTCTACGGAACTTAAAAACTTAGTGCTTGAAGTCCATTTAGATCCCTGTAATCTGATTAGGTTCTTGATTAATGAAGAGAAAGGGATGATTCTGAAGGCCTCTATAAGGTAGAAATCACTCCCCTGGAGCTGAGAAAGAGAGCAGCCCACAGTTAGAGCAAACACTAAAGAGCCCAACTGGAACAGATTGCTTTGAAAGAGGCAATTAACAGAGACCTTGACTGCAAGGTCAGCCACTCTCCTGGTTCCTCCCGTCCCTTCCCAACCACATGGGCAGCCCAGAAGAAGCAGTTGTCCATCCAAGTGCAATATCTCTATGAAGATACTGGTAAGATCAGGAACATGGAGATTTCTAGACACAGGCTCTTCTTTCACGTGACTCAGTGTTTAAATTTTGTGTCTGTGCAAGGACTGTTACTTTACACCCAAGTGAGCTCCTCCTTAGGTTAATGGTTACACTGGTAACTCCAAAAGCATGCCTGCTATTATTGTCAGATCATATTTTCTCTCCCATCTAGTTATGCAAAGCATGAACTCAGATCAAGCTAAGCATGGCACCAGGGAAAACAGCTTAAACAGTAAAGACTAAATGGAGGGGGCAGAAGAGATCAGAAATAGGAAAAGCAAGGTTGAGGAAGGAACAGGAAATGCATACCTCAAGGTGGAATTCCTTCAGCCCTGGTGAATGTCAAGACGATCAAACTCCCCTTGATCATACATTGTAGAGAAAGGTTAGGTACTTATTTCTTTCCTGAGCAGCCCAGGATGCATCCAGATACTTAAACAGTGTCCTCCTTCATCCTCTTCCACAGAGGCTTGGGCAAGATAAAACGGGTGGCAATCAAACATTCATTAAATGAGAGAGGAGCCTTCCAGAGAAGAACCAGGGCAGGAAGAAAAGTCAGTTCACATTACAACCCACAAACAGAGGAAGGCAGGTAAATTAATAACTTCATCCCTCCTCAGCACGGGGCAAGATGTGGCTAACAAGATTCCTGCTCAGTTATCAAATTTTTCCTCTTCAAAACTGTAAGAAATATGTTCTGTGCCTCCCTGACCTCTCCTAACAAACACACACCTCTTTCATCAGACAAAAAATTAATTATCTCAGTAAAGCTTCTGCCTTGGTAATGCTAATCTGTAATGATTAGAGAAATGTACATATTGCTGTCATCTTCCAAGCACTGCCCAAACAGTAACTAGCTGATCAATGAACACTGCACTGGGACTGTTAGCACAGGATTCATGTGTTTGTAAGTATGTATGTGGCTAATGTTTACGGTCAGCATTTAATTTATGTGCTCGATTTCACCTTCCAAGAAAGGTCACTCCCTTAAGGCAGGTCATCTGTCTGCCTGAAAGGGAAGGGTGAGAAGCAGGAAGCAGGGGCTGACTCAGTGCCAGACCCTGCCTGACAGTGGAAAAAGCAGCTTCAGAAAAGCCCTGGAATGGTCCCAAAACCTCCCCGCCTCCCGAGCCAAGAGAAGGGAGGGAGAGAAAACTTTACAACTCAGGCAGGGTAAGGCCGGAGGTGGCTGACATTTCAAACAATAGCAGACTAAACTGGAAAAGTAAACCTTGGGACACAAAGCAGGCCTGAAGCAACTCTGTGATGTAGCACCCTGCAAACACCCAGAGGAAGAGTGGGTATGTGCAGGAGAGCACCCAAGTGCTTCTTTCTCAAGCCATTCGTCACCCCACGTGTTCAGGCTGTTGGAGCCAAAGAAACCTGGCACCACCTAAGCCAATATGCCAGATTTGTTATCATTTGGAGAACCTGCTTACTTGTCTGATAAGATCCCAAAAGGTAAAAGATGAAGGCAATGCAGCACTATCTCTATGGGTAAACAGCTCCTGTCATCACATTCCTGTGAGCACATCTACAGCCCGAGGGGGACAATCCATGAGTGACCAGTCTTAAACCACAATAAGACCATGTTAATAAATCTCTAGATTGACTGCGTGCACAGTAAATCAAGATATTTTTATTGTAATCCCATTAACTGAGAGCTTTCCAGTTAAGCTCTTCCCAACCTGCCACTGTCATCTCCTCTTTCCAGCCACAGTTTCCCTACCCACTTCTGAGCTCCAGTCTCCAGGGCACTCCACTGCCAAGCAGCTGTTTTGTAACAGCAAGGTAACTGCACAGGATTATTATCTAGATGTAAAATCTTAATTGGTGAAAGCTCCTGCACATTTAGCTACCAGAAAAAAAAACCTCCAGCTTCTGTTCTCAATTGTTATCTCCTATGTTACGTACCTGTTAGCAGAGTTTAGCAATCAACAAGTGGTACAGAGTAATTTGACTGAGAGATAAGCCTAACAAGTTAGGTGGGATGACTATCACCATGAAGGCCATGTTACTCTTCAGAAAGAAAACCCAATGTCAACTAGAGAAGCCCAGGGAAATGGTACAACCATTTCCCCATTCTGCTTTCATCTCCAGGCTGAGATGCTCTGTGTGGCACATGCTGGGGAAGAGAGGGCCAGTCTTGGACCATGGCAAGTCCCAGCTTGGTTTCCTCCAGCCCAGGAGCACAGCTGCCTGCCAAGGGAACTTGCACTCCCAACAGCACAACTTTCCTGCATGAGAAAAGAGGCAGCCTTGATCCACACTCCTGAAAAGAGGAATCTCACCACAAGTAGCAGAGGCTCTTCCATGGCTACCTTTGCTTCTGCAGAAAAAGCAACACCCTGGCAGTATGGAAGCTCTCAAAAGCTGACCGCTGCTACACTCTCACAGCCTGGCTTGATTTACACCCCTGAAGAAGTTACCACCCAAATCAATAATGACCTCACAACAGTGTGATAAGGTAATTGTTATTTTTGAGAAAAATTAGTATTCTGACAATGTGCCAGAATTTGGCATTGCTAACACAGATGCTCCATGGTAAACACATCTAGGAAGGGGTGAACATATGGCTGCTATTCTTCCATAACTTGTGTTAGGAGTGCACTGTTAAATTTAGGTGGCAGAAGCTGCATTTGTTCATCAGTGAGCATTGTAAGTACAGTTGTTGATGCTCCTCTCCTTATTTTGCCCTATCAGTTTTGCTAATAGAATTCCCCATGAATGAGTGTCAATACCAGCTTCTACTAACAGAGATTATTTCCATACCCATAAATACATGGAGAGCTATGTAACCACCCAGGCTGCACCAACGCAGCGAGAGCTATGGAAATTCTTTCAGTCAGAGATCTGATGTGTGCACAGTTCACACACCTCACCAGCACCACCACACAGGCAAGGGGACAGTGACAAACCCACTGCTTGGCCAGGATGCATGGGAAACAGCAGAAATACAAACCAGGATGAAAGACTTGTCAGATCTGTGAATGTAAATAAGTGTGTGACAAAGAAGTGACAGCCCTACACAAGTACTGCTGTTACATTAGATGTTAAACACACCTCCTTGTAAAAGTGCATGTAACTATCAATATTCCATGCAATGTGGATTATATAAACACTTAGAAACAAAGGCCGGGCCTCACTGAAAACTCTCCAAATATCTTTGGGTTAAAAATACTGCAGCCCTTTTTGCTGCAAGGTTGGGCTCACATTTAACACTCCAGGATATCATATATCAAAGAGAGCTTCCTCTTGCAAAGAGCTGAGTGCCTTTCTTAGAAAGCTACCAGAACTTCTTTCCTTTTTATTTTGGCAGTCTCATGTAACCAACAGAGATAACACTCCATAACTCTCCATATAGTGGACCAAGTACTGGATAAAGACCTACTGCAACTGGTCCAAACAGGGCTGCAACTGTCAAAAGTTTCACTCTCAGGCTATGAGCACAGCTGATCCAACAAACTCAAATCCAATTCCTTTTAGCAGAGCATCAGTTGTTCAATTACAAAAGTCAGCATATCTCAGTCACCCCTTATCTGCAGCTAACTCTGCAACTACACCCTTATGTAAGGCCGTAGCTTGCATGTTGACTTGCCAGGTTTCACAGGCTATGGAAGAGCTTTTCCCAGAGGCTCCAGCAATGCAGCACCATGAATTCCCATGCTCCAGGTACCACCTGGACATCTCTGCCAGGAACCCCCACAGAGCAGGATGGTTACAGTGCAACACCAATGGTGCCAAGGGGGTGTTTCTTCACAGGATGTGATCAAGGGATGCTCAAAGAATCCTCAGAGGCACATCCTCCTCACCACAGCCTCACAGGGTGAGCTCTCTGAGAGCCACAAGAGCCCACTGCACATAGCCCCCCTCCTTAGCTAAGGGAACCAGTAGGGAAGGGGATGCACTCACCAGGGACTGCCCCTCACAGAGAGGAGAAGCTCCTTCTGAGGCCTGCAGAACATTCCCTGTGCGTGTCCCTGAGCCTCCCAGCCTGGCAGCATTTGCACTGACACCCTGAGCATCACCTCCCCAGCCACTGACTCGGCTCCCTCCCTCTCCTGCTGCAGGGGATTTAGCAAGTCTCTTTGATGCTGGGCTGGCTTGGGCAGGGTAGGCTGCACAGAGACAGCCAGGAGACATCTCCTCCAGATCATGTTCTTATGTTCACTGCTGTGAAGCTGTGCAGTCTGTAAGACCCATCCTCCCTGCTGCAGCTTTGGGGGTTTTTTGGTTTGTGTTGAATATAACAACCTTCTACCATTCAATTTAGATCAGTGCCTTTAGTGGTGCATTAGTACTGAACTACAGAATGGAAACCCAGTCATTCCTACAGTTTTATCTATGACCCTGTTAACAGAGTAAAATCAATAGAAACTAAATCAGATTTTTTTTCCTACCCAATAAAATGCAGTGGTGCCTCAGGTGAGCTTGTGCATCTGCCTTAGAGAAAGACAAGGGCATTGGAAAAACATATTCTATTTGTAACAAGATAAACCCAAGCCAAGTCAGCTTTCCTTTCAAAGACACAGAATTTTGCTTGTTAAATTTAATGTTTGTGGACAATTCTGCATGCTGTCTCTTAATATTAACAGCTGACCACCTGTTTTCATAAAAACCATTTGCTGGAAAACATAGAATTATTCTGTTCAGTTTTCCAAATTACAGTTTTCTGTCTTTAAAAAATGCTGGAGATAAAGACAGGAGTGCTGCTTTCTGACCATAAAATACTATCATCAGTTGCATAAACTGGGCTTCAGTTCAACTCCTTTGGTCTGTAATGTCATCAGTATGAAGGCAGAAAAATCTTTGGCTTAATGCTACTTTGAAAATACTTAAGAGTAGCTATTTCTAACCATTTAGCAAGAATTCACTTTCAAGACAACTGCAAATAACTTCCTGCCATTTTTAATCTGGGGAAAAAATAAGTAAAAAGTGATGACTACTTTTCTTTCAAGTTTTGTAGGGAAAAAAATGCATGTGTAATATCCATGCCCAAAAGGATTTGAAATAACACTAGTTTAGTGCTTTCAAAGTTTAGGTTACCAAATTAAACTGGCTAAGAGTCTTCTGAATATCTTCATATATTTCTGCCTCAACCTTCCTAAGCTTTTTACTGATGCCAGTGATGACTGATTAATCTTACAAACTGCAAGTAACCTGCGTTTGCTTTCAGATTATATCATTTCTTCAGGTGAGAAACTCCAGTTTATCTAAAGAAAAGTCTGAAGTGGTTGGCTAAATGAGACACTAAAATATTCATATCACCCAGTAAAAGTTTAGTTGTTCAGACAATTTATGTAAGTGCTGCATGCCTACAGCTGTCAGCAGCACTGGCACACTCCAGATGAGTACCCATGAATCAGAGATCCAATAATTGTATGAAAAGGAAACCACATACCCAGTTTTGGGGGAAAAAATGTAATAAATACCTGCATGTACTCTCATGTCAGAGCATAATCCACAGTATTAAGTACAAGACTTACCTGAAACACAGTTAAATACAGCTGAGAGGAGAAACCCTTAACTTCAAAAGTAATGGGAGGTTTGCATACTGTGTAATTGCACCCTGACCATCACACTTTCTCAACAATTTTTTACATTGTATAACACCATAGAAGAACTGAAATGTTAACATTTTCAGTTACATATAGTTTTCATATCACAGGTATCCTTATGTGATTCCTAGAAAATCACTCTACATTCGCTAACAATTCAGTGGAGCTGAAAGACTTCCACTTTGTGTGACCTGAAGGGCAGCAAGAATGCACTGATCAAGTGCAAGGTCTGCTGGTGTCCCTTTGAAAACATGGAGTGCTACTTGGCAGTCATGGAATGCTGGACAAGGGCAATCAGGGGCCATGGAGGGGATGAGAGCCAGCCTAGAAGCCCAGATGGTAATGAAAAAATAACTTTGAGGAGCTGAATCAATCTATTTGATAGAAAAGCAAGAAAGGAGATGGGCAGCAGTTGAAATAGCACAGGCTCCTTAAGATTAAAGAGATGAAAGCAGGTTTGTCCTGCTGAGGGAGAGATGGTGAGACATAAAGGAGAATCTTGTGGTAAGGTGACCCTAAGGGACCCTGAAGGAGTGAGAGTAAAAGAGATTTGGAGATGGGGTTGTGTCACCAGGGCAAGTGAATGAGTCAGAGAAGCAAAAAGGATAAACCATGTCGAAGTCTGGGTAAGGATGGAGGAGGAGAGGGTTGTAGAGGGAAGAAAATGGCAGACAGGATGCTATGGGAGGAACACATTCATATTGCAGAATTCAAACTCTGCAATTTCTTTTCTAATAACTACTGGTCACTAACACATGAATATCTAAAAGGAGATCTTTTTGTCAGTCTTCCCTTTAGCTCAAATATTTCAGTTATTTCTCTCATCTCACGTGAATGCACAAAATGCCAAAATGAATGCAAGAAGGCAGTAATTATCCTCTACTGAGTTTTAAAATGCATAAAATTGGTAGCAAAGGTTTATTACTTTTTCATCCGTGAAAAAAAATGTGCATGCTTCATGCACTGCTTCCCAGCAACTTGAGAGCAGTGAACTTATTCCAGTTAAATACCTCAGTGTCATTCACTTGAAAACTGGGTCTTAGTTCAGTCATAGTTTTCTGAAAATGCACTGTGTAATACTGTCATGAATTCTACTGAAGATAACTTTTTTCTTTTAAACTGCAAAATGAAAGACGAGAAACAAACCTACAGATCTGGGAGCTCTGGTTATGAGTTGTTAATGCTCAAAACATTAGCAAGGGCATCTGTAAAATAAATCTTACTTCTGAAGAGCTAGGTAAACATGTTTGGTTCATGAAAACAAGGCTTAAAAACTGAGTAAGAACTGCAAAAACATCTATTTAAGGTTCTGTAACTGTGCATATTTGTGTTTCATTTACAAATATATTAATGGCTTAATACCTGTTCTTCAATTAAAATCAGCAACCTTAACTAAGAATTACCTCTGATTTGCCATAAAGAACCCAAGTGGGAGGCAAAGAGCCCTTTTGCAGCCTAAGTCTTCCAGTGACATTTCAAAGAACAGGAGCATTATCCAAACTCTCTTCCCCTGAAATGCAGCTGTTAAATGCCCTTAAATTTCAGTAGTAAAAACCACCACTAAATTAAAATACGTAAATTTAAACTAGTGAATGGACAACGGGCACTTTTTTGAAACCTAAAGTGAGTGTTTCTATACTCTGAGATGTGATGTGTGATTTCCACTCTTGTATCATTCCTCCTGGATAATAGCAAGCAGCTGAGTCCCAAAAAATTGCAAGGGTTAAAGTCTCTCCATGGACAGCAATTACTGGAGCACATCTGTGCCAGGGCTGCTTCTGTAACACTGCTGCAGAGACAGCCAGCAGAATTCCCCTCTGCCACAGGTTTGCATCATCTTTCATTTACTCTATAATACATCATCATTCCTACACTACAAAGAACTCCATAGTAACCAAAAAGAGTTTTAAGAACTTTGCAAAAAAAATCACGGTCGGGAGGAAGGGAGAGGACAAGAAGAAAGGAAGCTATGAGATAAAAACCTTGTCCCACTGATATCCACATCAAACAAAATTTCATCAGGCAGAACAAGGGATGCATTTGTCCCTTGAAAAGCATTCTTTTCAGAGATGCTTGAATCCCTACTTTCTGTTATGTAAATAATTTCTTTTCTGTTGTCTCTGTTAAGATCACGCAGTCTTGCAAATGACTCTGAGCTGGGCAAACACAGAGTCATTTCTCAGCTCAAGTCATAAATTACCGATTGTTTTAATATACTGGAAAATTGGCAGGAAGTGGGGGAAGGTACGTCAGTTACACAAGGCTTTACACCATCACTTATCCCTGCCTTCCATTAAAAAAGCCTTAGTTGCTGTAGCAACTGTCAAACCACACTGTGGTTCCTCTTCCTCCAAGATACAGAACTTATCCAAAACACTCACACACAACACAGCTCTGCTCCAGCCACAGGACAGGTTCCTGGCACTTTTGCACTGTTTAAAAAGAGGCTCTCCAAGGAGCTGACAAATCCTTTGTAGGCCTTTTATTCCAAGGATTGCTCCTGTAGAATAGAACTCCTTAAGAAACCCTTAAAATTCTTGGATTTCCCCCATACATCTACCCTCTTTTTCTTCTCTTCCTTTTTCCCCTTCTTTCTCTGCATTATACAGAATGTTACTCCACTCAGCTTAATTCACCACTCCATCCTCCAGCATTAAATTAAATGCCCACACATCTGTCAGATGTCCCTTCCCCTCTCATTCCTCCCATCCTGGGAGAGGCACATGCAATGGGACAATGTCACAAAACACATTGCAACATCTCTAGGTCATGAAATCCAACAGCAGAGAGAGGCTTCCTACCCAGCACCTGAAGAGAAAATCCCTCTTCTCAATCACTTCTGGGAAACCCCTGCTCTGTCACCAGGGAGGACAAGTCTTTTCTCACTGGTTGAAATTTTACTCCATGGGACAGAGATTTGACCACACTAAAAAACAAAAAAAAATAAAATGCAACAAAACACCAGAAAAACCAACCAACCAAAAAAACCCCACTCAAAAAAATTACAGAGAGCAGAGAAGAAATCATTAGCATGAACAGAAAGTTCTGTCAGAAGCAGGACAAAATCATACACTACTGAAGAAAATCTCATAAGGAAGTGAAAACATATTCCTCCCCTTTGTGCAGCATGCCAATATTAATGATAAGCAAAGTTCTGGAAGTTCTTACGTGTTCAAGGCCACTACCCAGGGGCAGGATGCTTGCACAATAAAGGGAGGGCTTACCCACCTTCTAACCTCCTTCAATCCTTAGTAGCTCCATCCTATTTCTAGCTGGAATGTGATGCTTAAGAAAATGTTCAGGCCTAAATGTTTTTTTGTTTTAGGAACACTTAACACAAGCAAATTTGTTATACAAAATGGGATGATTATTTTTAATTGCTATTCTGAAAAGAAAGCATCATAGTATTGCACACATTATCTTCAAAACACATACAAATTCTGCTCTTCCAAAAGAATTTCCATCTTGGATATACTTGTCTTTTCCAGTTTTATAATGATTCTTCTGAACTGTGTTGTAGAAGGAGGAGGAGGATTAATGGTTCCACGTAGAATTATTTTTGGTTCCTCTAGCAAGACCTAAATTACCCAACCACTTCACCCTGTAGTTCATTTCTTCAGCACCATAAGCATCACTTTCATTCCTTTCTACCCACACACTTGTTTCTCTGACAGGGCAAAAATGAACCAAAAATGAACAATGCACTTGTGCTGCCTGCAGCAGCAAGAAGCACTGAGGCAGCTATGGGAGAAGGGCATGAGTGTCCATACAAAGTTAATTGCAAAGCAATATGCACAAGCACACCCTGAACCCAGCTTTCTGGGAGTTTACAGTGGAAACAGCTGCATACTGGCCCAGCTACACGTTATAAATAAGGTCATTTCCCTCCTGGGAGCAGTGACACACCAGCACTGCTCCGAACCACAAACCAGTCTGCTCCCCAAGAGAACAAAAATCACTCCTGCAGCTAAGGGAGGAGCACTGAGGGATGTTTGCACTCACTCCCAGCTCTGCCCACCAAGAGCGGTCACTGAATAGGCATTGGTGGCTGCTCTTCAAAAATTCTCAGACCAGCCAATGTATTTCTGCTGCACTTAAGAGACTGATGGACTGTTCCCATACCTTTGTTCTTCTGGTCTCTCTCTGTTCTATCTTGTGTTTGAGCAGGTGCTCTAAGGAGGTTTGTTTTTCTGTGCTCAGCCACTCTTTCCTGCTTCTGGTGCTGCCCCTCTTTTACCATATCCCTAATTTTATGGTACCCCATGATTTATCCAGGCTCATGCACTCACAGGACAAGGGCTCAGGCTGCTATGCTAATGAAACAACCCGGAAGGAAGTGCAGGATACCATTTGCTTTTTATTACCACTGAGCATCTGTACATCTTGCACAGAATGAAGAAGCAGGGCAGCCAGCAGCTCAAGGCCACCTTGGGACATTTTGACTGTCAGGTTTCAGGCTACAACAGAGAACATCACAGCAATAAACAAGGGCTGCTGTCATTTGCACTAAAGTTCCCAAACCACAACTTTGAGATTTACATCCAAAAAAGGTGTGATGGAGTAGAGCCTAATTCATTACAGTGTGCTTAAATACAAAGCAAAGCAAGCACTCAATCCCATTAATTCACCAGCTAAGATCAGTCTGAAATCAGCCAGGGATCTTCATCCTAAACATAAAAAACATCCATGTAGTTCCAAAGCCATACACCAGAACGCTTTCCCAGATGTGAACAGATTGGATTGAAAAGTTACTGACCATAGAAATTCATCACCACTTCTCAGCTGGCATATCCTATTTCGGCTTTTTTTTTCTATTATCCCTATACAAAATTGTCCAGATTACACAAATCTCTTCAAATACAGCATTTTAAATGTGACAGCCAGCTGACAGAGCCAGCCATTGAGCACAAGGCAAGTATTTATAATACTTTCTTAAATACTTCCTCTATTATTTACAGCTTTATGTTAAATGTTACATTATGAGCTGTATCACCCATTTTTGCTGCTCCAGTAGTTGCAAAGTTGATTTCACTTTCAGTACTCCACCTCTTTAATCTGAATTCTTTTGGGTTTGAATGATCATGTATAACAAGTAGCTCTGCTTCCTCAAATATTATTTTACTAAAAGCTATTGTAAAGGGACACATCTTCAAGCCAAGTTTTACTCATATATAAACAAGGTGACACTTTAAAAGCTGAAATTATAAAATGTGGAACAGTATCTGTCTAACTTCACTACAGAGAGAGATTTTAAAATACTTTTTTTTATAACTTCAGATTTTATACTTTAGAACGTTGTCTCTGTCTGCCCGTAAATAATGAAGTGAATCTGTCCTTTAGAACAAGCAAATTTTGGTAATATTTTGAGTTCTGCTTCACCTACAAACCAAAATGGACCTCTTACCACACATATCCCACTCCTGGAGCTGATAAGACAGCTCTCTTTGGATTAAAAAAACCCAATCAAACAAACAAACAAAAACTACAACCAAACAAACAAAACCCCAACGAAAACCCCCAGAGCATAAGGAGAAAAAGAAACTTACACCCATTTCCCAAGACAGGAAGTTTGAGTACATATGGCCTGATAGAAGGAGGGGGAAAAACCCCTCCAATGTCTGAGCCTAGCAGCTTAGCTACTTCTGAATCCCTACCGGGATACAGCAAGTTCCTCCTTCCAAAAAAAGCATGATAAGTCACACACTATAGCACAAGCCCTTAGGGGTTTTGTTTGGTTTTTCCGGTTTCTTTGGGGGGAGGGGGGCTGTATTCGTGTTTTTAAGTTTCTAAACAAAAAGTTTTACAGCACTACAGAGGAGTAAACAGCTCCAGGATAGGGCAAGGAAACATAAGAAAGTTTAGATTTGGAAAGATTTCCCCACATAACCACCTGCAACAGTACCAAAAAGCAAAGAAAATCAATCTCCTGAGAAAGTAGGATTCTTTTTTTCCCTTTCATTCTTTGTACTTTCATTCTCTTCATTCATATGAGGAGCTACTGTTACTTAAAGTGATGCACTGCAATTGCTCAAATAGCTTCTACTTCATCTCCTCCAAAGGCAGTTTGTAAACCCTGCCCCCCTAAAAAACAAACCACAAAGCCCCCACTTCCCTTAGCAACATTTTCATAGCAAAGAAAAAAATTTTGCAGATATCAAGTACCAGTACCATACTGAGTTATCAAGAATTTTAAAAAGTAAAATAAAAACCTGTATTTCAACAAAGTGCAATATAATCACATTCCAATAATAAAGTCAACATTATGATGTAGAAAATCACCAGGAGACTGCAAGATCTTGAATATCTACTGCTGAACCACAGAATAGCATTGGTGAAATAAGTCAATACTTTCT
The DNA here is from genome assembly GCF_027579445.1 of Ammospiza nelsoni. NCBI lineage: Eukaryota > Metazoa > Chordata > Aves > Passeriformes > Passerellidae > Ammospiza > Ammospiza nelsoni. Next base: position 100,373,237 of record NC_080634.1, read on the forward strand.
TTTTAGAGGAAGGAATCCAGCTCCAACCTCTTGTTAGGACATATCTACAATATTAGTTCCTAAAATATCAGTCTTAATCCACAGAGAATTTTCCCAATCAAATTTCTTTTGCTGCTGTGAGAAGACAGAAGGCTGACTATAGCTTATGGATGTACCATGACATCTGTGTATGGACTTGGCCACGTTTCTAACTGCATGTAAGAGCACAGAAACTCAGGCTACACAACAAGTCAGGTCTGGCCTGCCCAAAAATTTTGTTTGCATTACTTGCCCTTTTGTTTTTTTCTGCTCCATATTCTGGAAGCTCCATAGTCCTCTCCCAAGCACACACCTGGCATAAATGCTCTTACATGACAGTGCCAGCTCCCTCCCCATCAAGTGCACGGTGCAAATCTGTTAAGTGCACCACTGGCTCACACAGCAAGGGCTGTTGTGCTTTACTAAAATGAAAACACAGCTTAAAAAAGGAAAATCCCTCACTCCTTTCTACAGAAGTAAGCTATCAAAATGTTGCTCAGAAATTAGCACTGGTTATCTGAGTGCAGAACTTGATCAATGCAGAAAACAACCAGGCAAGCCACGTAGGCACTCAGAAATTAATGACTACAAGTAATCCCGAGATATTCAATTATTATTAGCATTTGTTAAATGTCAAAAGGAGAAAAGAAGATGAAACAATACCATGATTATATTGACATACAATTTACATCAAGCTAAGATGTCACTTGCAATGACAAGACGAGGAATTCACACATGCACTAAAAGAATGCAAGACATTCTGAATTCTGTCCTGCAAATCTTGTAGAGTTCAGAGAGCAAATTACTTTACAAATGCCCTTGCTTATCATGATTCCAGCAGTATTAAATTCACTGTGAAACTACGATATGATACATAAGGTTTGTGGGTTTTTTACAAGGAATCTCAGGAGGAATACATTGTAAACAAAATGCAACAGAAACTTACCAGTCAGATGCATCTATATTGATCTTGCCCCTACATCCACACGGATAAGTAGCAGAGCATCAGAAAAATAGCTGTTTGTGAGAAACGAGCAGGAGCTTATCTCCAGAAATAATACTATTTTTAAAACTTTAGCACATCTGCTATTTCAGTTGTCTGTAATTGTCACCCCAAAGACTGACTCACATGTCACATGATTTTTACAAAAAGCATAGTTTTGTTAAACTATGCATACATTTACTTTTATTAACCTGCTACATATATACAAAATACATCTGTGGATGTTTAAAGGGGCAGTACTTTTCTGGACTTTTCTCCTTGGACTCCTGGCATGTCCTGCTCTTTCACGTTTCAAATGTTGTTAAAGCTGTAGTTACCATTCGAATTACTGTCATAGATCAGGTTAATACAAGTGGCTTGTCCAAATGCTTAACAATAATAATAGAAGCAATATAAACAGGCTTTACTGCAAGGAATAAAATTTTAGAGCATTTTTTTGCATCTGGATGAAGACATACCAAGAGTTTCTATGTAAAACACAGCAATCTTGGAAGCCATGAAGCAGGCTTGTTCAGTCACACTGGCCCAGCATCTCATGTGAGCTGCATTTCCTGCCTAAGCACACAAGTTCTGTCAGGCAGAGATACCAGCAGAGGCAGGGGAGCAGAGCCTGGTGTCTCTGTAAACACCCCAGCAGAGCAGGAACCAGAAAAGCACCAGCAGCTGGACACAGCTGAGCTGAAGGGCGAGCAGAGGAAGTGTGAGGCTGTAGTGGCCAAGCTAAGAGTGAGGCAAAGATGGCAGGGCAGGGAGAAGAAAAGTATTTTACTTATCATGTCCCCAGCCAACATTATCAACCAGTTCTTGCCTGCTCTGTTCAAAACTGGATGATTACTGTCATTTTAGTTTCATTTTTCCATGCTAGCACAAAATCAACTCCAAATGGTTTCTAAGTACCCAGGAAGCAGCAACCCACAGCAACTTCCAACACCAGTCAGCTTTGATGAAGCAATCCCATTTAATGAAAAGCTATTATGGTCTCAGATTACAACAGGGTGACATTTGTGAAAAGCTGTTGCATTTCAGAACCAATCTTTCATAGCAATCAAAGTATGAACATGTACACTCACAGAAGAAATGTAGAATCCTCCTAAATTCTTTTCTGCGGAGAGAATAGGGGATTAAAAAAAATAACAGTGGGGAACAGCATCATCAAAAGAAAGAGAAGCAGTTACATGCACTGGAAGGCTGCAATAAGGTCTCCTCAGAACAACCCCAGCTTTTTCAGCCTGTCTTCCTAGAAGAGGTGCTCCAGCCCTCTGATCATCTTTATGACTTCCTCTGGACCTGCTCTAGCTCATCCATGTCTTTCTGATGCTGAGGAGCCCAGACCTGCAGGCAGCACTCCAGGTGGGGAGTCACAAGGGCAGAGTAGAGGGGGTGAATAATCTCCCCTGACCTGCTGGCTACCCTTGTTTTGATGCAGAGTACCACTGACCTTCTGGGCTGCAAGCACGCACTGCTGGCTCATGTGCAGCTCTTCATCCACAGGAGCCCCCAAGCCCTTCTCTGCAGGGCTGCTCTCAGTGACTTCCTCTCCCAGTCTGTGCTCATGTCTGGGACTGCCCTGACTCAGGTGCAGCACCTTACCCTCAGGCTTGTTGAACCTCAGGAGGTGCTCACAGGCCCAACTCCTCAAGTTTGTCCAGGTTCCCCTGGATGGCATCTTGTCCTGCTGTGGTATCATCTGCAAACTTGCTGAGGGTGCACCAATCCCATTGCCCATGTCACTGATGAAAATATTAAAGGGTGCCAGTCCCATGAGTGTCCTGAGGGACACCATTTGTCACCGGCCTTCACTTGGACCTAGAGCCACTGACCTCAACTCTCTGTCCATCCACCCAATTTCTTACTGAGTATTGATCCACCCTTCAAATCCATGTCTCCAAATTGGAGATGAGGATGTTGTGAGGGACCATGTCAAAGCCCAAACAGAAATCTAAGAAGATTACATTGGTCAGTTTTCCCTTGTTGACCACTGCAGTCACTTGACCACAGAAGGCCATCAGGCTGGTCAGGCATGATTTGTCCTTAAGGAAGCTGTGCTGGATGTCTCGGATCATCTCCTTGTCTTGTATGTCCTTTAACAAGGCTTCCATGAGGATCTGCTCCATCATTTTCCAGTATGGGAAGGAGGTTCACCAGTCTGCAGTTCCCTAGGTCTTCTTTTCTCCCCTTTCTAAAAATAGGACTGATGTTTCCTTTTTTCCAGTCACCGGGGACTTCATCTAACTCTCAAGACTTTTCAAATGTAGAGAAATATATTCCATCTTTGGAGTAATCAATAATTCAAATAATCTATTACCAGAAATGTAAACTTTAAATGACTGGGCTGCACATTCACATTTTGTCTTTGTGTCCATGTATAAACTTTTTTAAGCTAAACTGGAAGAGTAGGGGGAGGGATTGGATTTTACATTAAATAGAAAATGCCATGCAAAAATTTATGTTAGTAGTAATGCTTCTGCACTGATAAAACTACATGAAAGCCAGTTTTATAAATGCACAGCTCTTGAGGACACAAGCTGTTACAACAGTTCTATAAATATGCTTTGTAAAATGTTTATGTGGGCTCAGTGTGTGGGCAAATTCACAAATAGACATGCTAACTCCCTTCTTCCTGATGACCAATAACCAGAAGAGGAAAAAGAAGAGATCCCTTTTAGAAGAATAGTCTAGACAGTTCAAAAATAGCCTCTGTTCCCTTGCCAGGTACATAGAAAACTGAAAAAGTAGGAATCATGGTGCTTACTTAAACCAGAATGTTGTTTTGACTGTTTTCCATCCACCCTCAACCTTCTGGATTTCAGAATGGAGATTCACACCCGTTCAGTTCCCAGAGAAGGCTCCTTCATCCCAAGGCTTAACTGAGAAGAACCATCAGCAGGTTTCCAGACCTTCATATTGAATGAATATTAGGAGTATTGGTGATGCAAAGTGGCAACAGGTTTCAGAAGCTGAAACATCTTCAGAGCTTCGGCTGATCCTTTCCCTATTTGTTCTAATAAAATTCTTGTCTGCTTGCTTGCTAGCTTATGACACATGCTTGGCCTGGGGAAGGAGTTAAAGGTAGCAAGGGAAATCACATTCCCTCTTTCCTGTCCCTGTGTTTCAAAAAGAATAGCAAATAAGAGCTGTTTATTCTTCCAAGTCAGTGTGCATGTTCTGTGCACTCAGGATGTCTTCCTCCACTGGAGACATGTGGAGTTAGATAACATCAATTTATGTTAAATAATCTTAAAATAGAAACACATACAGTGCTGTTTGAAACTTACTAGATAATCCTTTCTCACAGTCTGATTCTGCATGTTGTTTTTTGTTTTCTTTCAGTGTGTGGGAGATATTATCTCATGTTTCAGTGGATGTGGTCATTTTCTCTCTGTAGCCAAGTTTATGGATTCTTGCAGGTTCTGTTCCCACATTTGGGGACTCTACATTTCCCTCAAGATCCTGGGTGAGCAGGAATTTGTAAACCTCCACTCTGCAAATGAGCCTTCACAAACGTGAAGTGACTGAAACTAGAGAGCCCAGGGACAGCAAGAGCTGCTGCAGGAAGGTTTATCACGCAATGATCTGGGTGTTACACACTCTAATTTCTCAGCAGAGTGCTAATGCTGCATGCACACCCTGTACCAATATAATAAAGTAATGCTGCAACCATCACATCATATCATAGATGGACCAATTTTAATTGACAGTACTGAATTATAAATTATTATGTTTAGCACCAAACTTCAATCTGTAAACACTAACTCCACTCTGTTCTTCCTAGCAGCTATAAATTTGCCTGTGGAGAGAATAAAGTTTAATTGTTTTTTTATCTTCTCCTCACAAAGTTTTGATACTGTCAATATGAAGACAGTTCTGCAGGCGAAAACTGATGAAGTCACCAAGCTTCTAAAGACTGAGCTGCCATGACCTGGCTCTGCTCAATACATCTCCTGCCATGGCCAGCAGGCTCTTCAACTGCTCCTTTCCCAGCCTTCCAGCATGCTGTAAATTTGTCCAGTAGCTAAATAGTCAACACAGCACACTATACCGAAGACAAAAGAGATTGGGTTTGAATACATCAGTGCAACTGGAAAAAGAGAAAGTGAGCCTAAATTTAACAGGTTTTGTGTTGTGCCTACTTTTTCCTTGGCCCCCTTCCTTAACTCCACAATATGCATCAGCTCTAACTTGTTTCCCAAGGAACATCACCAAAGTCATTGTCAATCTCTAGACTCAATTTCCCACAGAAAGCATGCAAGTTCCTAAACCCCAAAATATTACAAGTGGGAAACATTAATTCTGGATGGAGTCCAGATCTGATGATACAAAGTACAATTAAAGGCTTGGCAAGTTAACAAATGACAGAAGCTGCCTAACCACATTAAGAAATACCTCACAATGCACACACTTCAAGAGGCATTTTCTGAAGCTTTATAAGTACCCAGTTTCTTGTATTTACACTCTCCAAAAAGCCACTGTTAATGGTTCTCATAAAGCACAAATCAGACAAATTAAATGCTGCAGCCAAAGGTGATTCCTCCCACCCCTTAGAAGCAACCATGCTTACACTGCTGAAATAATGATGCATTTATATATATATATTTGAATGCAAAGATGCTAGAGTTTTACTCCATGATATAATTCAAGCAAGAAGCAAAAGAAAAGGAAACAATAGAAAATTACTTACCTGGGAAAAGAATTCTTGATCCTCAGCAGACTATCTAACTTTATTTAAAACTACAGCTGCCTGAGTTTTGCTCTAAAAAGTACAAAAATTTCATACTTGTTTGCCCTACTGAGTGGAAGTAATTATTTTCTGAACTGACAAGTCATTGTGAATGTAACTTTGCATTTTTAACCCCAAATCGTCTTAAGTATAGACTGAATCCTAACTTTGATCTAAGGTGTCACACCACCATATCTATTTGAATTCCAACATCATATAGGGAGACTCAATACAACCCAATTTTCACAGAGCAGGCAATCAAAATAACCTGAGGTGACAAATTAGGGTAATGCTGAAGGAACTAAAGCAAACCTTTCCAAATCAATAAAATCCTACACCAGACTTCCAACCTATCCCACAAGCACCAAACTTGCCTAATAAGCTGCTATTCATCATTCAAATCTTAGGCTGCAGAAAAAGAACTGTATATATGGTATCAGATTAAGAGAGAAACAAGAAAAAAAAAAATTAACCCAGCCTTCTGCATCATGATCCTGATCAGTTTTTTATTCAGCCAAGTGTGTCACTTAAGTACACCATTGCTACACTTTTGCTCCTAGAGAAATTGCATTTTGGCACCTAGTTCATAACCTGTTACAAATGGCCTTTTCTGTTCAGAGATGAAAATTCTGTAATGGGTATTCCTCCATTTTCCCACAGGTGTGTCAGACTGCACCAAGTCAGACATGGGGATGTCCTTCAAGCAGACCTGAGGTTCATGCACAGCAAATCCCCTCCTGTGACAGAGAGCACTTCAAAGCCTGAGAGAGGCCTCTCATAATGTGGAGTTTACACTCAGAATCAGACAACTCTGATAATTCTGCATCAAAACAAACAAAGAAAAAGACAAGTCACTAAAGTGTTTCTGTTCCTGTAAGCAGGAATGGCTGGAAGGAAGGTAAACAGTGATCATGAGCACGGTTCCTTGCATTTCCAGGTCTTCATGTTGGTACTTCACTAAGGGTTTTGTATTTTTTCAGTCAGTTTGGAGAGTTCCCAAAGCACTGCTCACTTCTAAAATGCATGAATTGGCTTCCCTGGAAATAGCACTCAGCTGGAAAAGAACATGAGTTATAAAAGTAAAAATTACACCAGGGAATAAAAGAAAGAAATCCTCTGCCTTTACATTTTAAATTTATGAAGCACTTTGCTATAGTGAAAAATTCACGTAGCACAAAATCTTGGGGAGCAGACTGAAGAAAAGACAATTTTGACAGCCTGGTTTTCCTTTAATTCTATGTTTCTTCCATCTCCCCTTGGTCCCTTGACATCTTGGTCATGCCTTCCCACCATTCCACACCTTTAATCAATACTCTGCTGCCCACATCAGCTTACAGAATCAGAAGCACTCTGGGCACCCAGATACTGCATTATCCTGTAGACAGAGACCATTTCAGTTTTCCATACAGCCAGACTGGTGTGGTGGAAGATGTGTTACCCAAAAGCTCAGACATTTCCAGAAAAAGCCTTTGCTAACAGCCAGTCATCATTCCCTGAGAAAGATGAGCTAATTAGAAAATGAGTACATTTTTGCAACTTCTTTGAAATATCATCTCAGGAGCTCCCTGAGTTTTCATGAGGAATAAAATCTCCTTCTGCTTTTTTTCAACAAGACCTTTAAATTCTCCTCTTTCCTTCAGGTAGCTTTTTCTACAGCCAAGACCATAACATTTCCTTACATTGTTACTGATGCTCTCATTATGAGTGCAGCATTTGCTCTGGAAATATAATAGGAACTCATAGATTATATTATCTAAACTATTTCCCTTCCCACTCATTTGGAAACTATCCCAAATAAAGCCTAACACACAGTTTACAGTTCATGCCCACTTAGGATTACATTAACAGCAGCAGATTTGCATGTAAGTAAATGCATCATAATTCTATGCTGTCACAGCTTTTGGTTGATGGACACTTGGAAATTCACAGTAAACTCTGTGAAGTGCAGTGAAGTTTCTGTGTTTTTAAACCACAATTACATGAAAATCTGAATTTCACATTTTATCCTGCCTCTTAAAGCGAGGTTTGATCCCTCAGAGTTGTGCAGACAGCTTGGAAATGTGAATGTTAAGAAAACAAAAATCTAAAGGCTCACAGAATACAGATTTTTTAAAATATATCTCTATATTTTTCAAACCATCTCATGATTTCTTAATGCTCCTGATTGGACAGTTTGGCTGCAAAGGATTTTTACAGAAGTTTAAAAGAGTTATGGCATGCTATGAGAAAGATGTAAATACATGCACAGCTTTCTCTCTGTCAAAGCATGATTTGCAGGTCTCCTTAATAAAAAGGCAGCTGGAAAGCAAAACGCTTTGAGGGATTAACAGCAGAATGAATTTGCTGTTGGTTTAGTCATTTGTGAATTTTACAGATATGCTCCCACAGCAGAGACAGAAACCAAATTATTTATAATGCTCCAATAGGAGAGCAGTTCTAATGTACTACATCTGGAAATGAATATAAATAAATCAATATTTATATTGCCTAACTTTGACACACATCAAGGTAACATGTCTGACATTATACTCACTATAGGCAGTTCCCACTTCTTAGGATAACAATTCAGTCAGATGTAATGCTAAATAAGATTTTAAGACAGCAGATGGCATCACTTAGTTATTTTTAACTGTTGCACACTGACCATTTACTGTGTATCATAATCCATTTTTTATTATGATAATCCATAATCCAGGAAATAACAGCCAGGATGAAAACAGGCTGACTCTAAGCTTTGAGAGGGACTATGAAACCAGATCTGCTATTCCATCTTTCTTTTAGAATTTCTTTCTCAGTGTTCCTTGTATAATATCTAGGATATTGTAGGGTGATGAAAAAAGTGAAAAAAGAAGGCAGAAAGATGTATTTCCTTTGTCAATTCAGATGATATGCAGATTTGAAAATGTAAACATAGAAAAAAAAGTTGTCTTTACACAGGTTCAAACTGCCTGGAGAAAGGGGAGTTCAGAGATGGCAATGTACCCAGTCATTTTTCTGGACCCTTTTCAGAATAATAGAAACATGCTCTACACAGGGTGTTTGGCAAGGTCCTGTCACAGTAGTTAGCAGGTGTTACAGCCACAGTGTGTGATCACAGAGGTGCATCTTCCCATGTACTGTGAGGAACCCGAGCTAACAATGCCACCAGGGAACAGTCAGCTGGACCACCTTCATCAGGCTCGTGGCAAGACTGTAAACTCCAGGATGGCAGCCCATGGTGCAGACCTGGTGCCCCTATGCTGGCTGATTCCAGGTAAGGCTGTTGGAATCTGTCTCCTCCTGAACCACAAACAATTCCACAGTACAACAGAGGGTCCCTTGATGCATGGGAAAGGGGGAATAAACCATACAGAGAAGGGCAAAAATAAGGTCAGAATACAAGAAACACTCTCCTCCTCACCCACACATGCACAGTTCTGCTTTCCTTTGCCCACTCCTAACATTTTCTCTGGTCTTACTTTTTTAAAAGTCTTTTCAAAGAGCCATGCTGTACACACTGTCTGAATTTGGAGACTGCAGTCTTAGAGAATATTGAGCAATTCTCTGCAGGGTTCCCAAGAGCATCCTTACTTGCTGGGTAAGTGCAAATGCCCACCAGAATTCATGCTGAGTGTTTAGTGTGCATTTTATAGCAGCCAAGGGCTTGACCTGAGCATCTTCTGTTGGTAGTAATAGATTGTTAATGAATAACAAGTCACGAAAACCAACAGGGCAAAGGAACTTGTGTGGAAGCTATAGGTTTCTTCAGAAAAGAAAAAAATACTGCAGAAAATACTGAAAACAAATGTTAAAAGCAATGAAGGCATTATAAAGTCTTTTCATTTTCCATCTTCATAAAGCTCAATTTTCTCCCCTAGTGTTCAGATCAGCATTATACCACCAAAGCATTCATCCTTTATGCTCTAAGCCTATGGCAGAAATAAGCCTTTTAGCCTTTTCAGTCACTCAGAGCACATCATTACACCTCTGGAAAGCAAACAGAGCTCCAAAAGCTGTGAGGAACAGAGGGCAAAGAAGACAAAGTATCAGTCTCTGGTACAATTAATTACTCCTTTTTTTTTTTTTTTATGGAAGTCACTTTCTAAAGTGTTGTTAGTGCATATATTAGACAAAATTTCTTTCCTCCATGGGTTCTTTTCCAGCCTGCTAGCAATACAAATTGAATGTTACTGAAAATAGAATCCATAATAGAATGAATTAAACTTATAGATCCAACAATAATGTGAATCCAAACTAACAGCAGTATTACTGATGTCATGATAATTGGCATTGATACTCACTGTAGCCATATGCTTTCTCCTGAGTCAGTTTTTGAAATACCGAAGTCCAAAAGACAGACAAAAGAATAAATTCCTAGAGGTCACCAAATAGTTGGTAATGTTATTTGTAGTGAACATCACAACCATAAAAACACAAATTATCTGATGCAGTTGTCTCCAGTACCAGTGGTTTGCCTCAAGTAATCTTGTCCTGTCCTAGGGTAGAGCTGCAGCTCCACAAAACACAATTTGGACACAAAATCCACAAGACACAAACTCAGGAGGTCTGTCCTCAGTGTCAGAGGTGAGGTCAGGTAGACTTTAAATTTTAGCTGAAGGATACTCATTGAAGCATCAGTCCATATTCTGACATTACTTAGAGGACTAAAATTACACACAGAGGTCTTGCAGAGCTGTCTAAACCAGAAGCAAGTCAGCTGCCTAAGCCCTGCTGCAATCAGCAGCTATTAAATTGCTTTAAACCCTGCAAAATACCACTGAGGACTTCCAGCGGTATTTTACATACATTTATGTACCTAGGCATTTCCAAATATCTGGTCTCTAGATACAGCTGGAGCCCTTTAAAATTCCTCAATATGGAAGGCATTCTGTCCTATTTTATGAATTTTGTGGTAACTGAATCTCACAGTCAACCTATGTACTGCATTCTTTATGCACAGGCACACACACAGAAACAGAGGAAAAGCATTTTCTAAAATCACAGGGAGGTTCTGTAGACATGCCTACATTATTTTACAGTCAGCTACACAGAGATTTTGAGCTAAGCTGTGTTAACGAAGCATTATATTCCCCCCCGGAGAATTTATTTATTTTCTTACGACAGGAATAAGCAGATCTCCAGAGCTCCAACAATTCCTACCACAAACCCCGAAAGGATTCAGGTCATGATCTGCCTTCCTGCACCTACAGAATAATTTCCTTCCCAAATACCCCTTCCCATTTTTTCTAGAGTAGTCTTCCCACCTAAATTCTGAATTTAAATAAGCAGTAAGAACATTTCTCAAGTGCATATAACAATCTACTTACACCTTTATCCCAATCTCAGCTGTCCTAGTTGGTTTGCAGACACCTGTGCAGAAAATGCCAAAGGGACTGGCAGTCTCCTCAGTTCCTTTAACAGAGTGCAATTCTGAAAACAAGACAAATTATCTCCTCCTTTCTGTCTTCTACAGTGCTTCTGAACTGGTGGTAGGAGGAGCAGAAAGTCTCCCTATCTTGCAATGTGAGAAAAAGCGAAAATTCCCATCAGAAGTGACTCACCAACATTAATCATATATACACCAGATTGAAAGGCACTCAGAACATGAAGTCAGAATCCCAGCCTCAGCTAAGCAAATGAGAAGTAAATGTCTCAGTACTACCATATTCTTTTAACTGCTCTATCTGTACAGTTTTGCACAAAGAAGCTGATGAATATAAATTTATTGTTTCTAGCACTGAACTTCCACTGAGAAGTGCTGCAGAATCTTTTGGAAGAACAAGCAGCTGAGTAGCATGGAACTTCCTGTGTCTTGACATGAATAAGCACCAGTGTAAAAATTTTCATATGTAAAGCATTCATATTCACATGACTTGCCACCTGGCCTGTGCACTAAAATGAATATCCTTATAGCTTAACCAAGCAGATGAAGATCAGAATCTTAAATAACCAAATTACACTGCAGGTCAAGATATTCAGTCTCCTGTTTACTTCTCATGGGGAGTACTGTGAATTCTTATTCACCAGCACAAAATCCAAGTAAAAAAAAATCCATAGTGTACTGTTTAAATTCAGGACTACAGCTGAATATAGGGGATGAATAGGCTTAAAGAAAAATAGTAAAGAAAATTCCTACTGACTCCAAAAGAAAGTTTGAGAATGAGAATATTTATTTTTTTCTTTTAAAAAAACCACAATGAAGCCATCTTTGGACATATACACATGCTACTTGAATCTACAAAGCAGGGAATTTCCCCATTCACACATCTGCCATACTGCTCTACATTCTTCATAAACTGGACTCAGACTTTTTGCCTTTCTAGTAGTCTTAACTCTATATAATACTAACAATCCAGCTCTCACAGCACTATACCCAGAATTATATATAATATATGAACATTATTCTAGTAGCCACAAAAAACCAACTGTACGAATACAAAAAGTAAACGACACTCCTCCTATTTTTCAGGGAAGTATTCCAGTGCCCAGAACTAGATTATAGTCTGTCACAGTCCTGTAAACTCAGGATAAATCAAGTGCTGCTCTAGCATTACCTTGGCATAAAAGAAATCAAGCCTCACTGCAATACAGTGCTTGAGCTGCTGCCAAGTTAACAATGTCTATTGGCATTCCATTACATTGCATTTCTGGAAGCTGAGGCACAATTTCAGCATGAGCAGGGCTGCTCTGAGCAAGAGGCCTGTTCTGTTCAGCTCAACACTCACCTGACAAACAGGTTTAATATATAGCACCGTGTGACACACAAAACCAGGCAAGGATGTAAATTTAGCTCCTCACTGATTGCTCGAGGATATTTAACTCAAACATTGTAACTATCACTGTAAATAATAACAATACTCGCATAAATCCTGCCTATGACTTGCAAACTTAAGAACAAAATGGTCAGATTTTCTTCTGAGTAGATGTTTTTAAAAGAGTCCTGGTTTAAACTGGGTTCTGTTATACTTCAGACATTTATATTTCCCTAGAGAAATGCCTGCATGACTTCAGAGCTTCAGTCTGTTCTATTTCCTCACACAACACAAGACCTTGCTGCTTTGGACAGATCACGTCTGGCTTCTGGTATTCCCTCTCCCAAATCCTGACAGGGAGCAAGACCCCCAGGATGAGCACAGGGATAATCTCACTCTCTGTGACATGGGAGTATGGCTTTTTGCACAAACATGCTGCTTCAGACTTAGATCACAACCACCCACTTTGAGAAGCTTTTTGAGGCAGATTGATGCTGTGCCCTCATCCTTTGAAAAAAATCAAACTTGATTTCATCATCTGAAATCTGAGGTACCCCAAAACACTCCTCACTTCTGAGACACTTGGGTCTGCTTGTGCATCATTCAAGAAAACAAAAATATAGAAAATAGAATCATAAACTGTCCATGATGCCACATTTAAAGGGGTCCCTAGCAATGTCAGTAAACTAAGTTAGCCAGTGAGAAAGGAGTTTAAAAAGTTAAATGGCAGGGTGGAATAGCTACCAAACTCCAGTACAGACCCAATACCATCTCCCTCTCTCTCTGTTATGAATACAAAGGAAGACAACTCTGCCCTAAAGGAAGCTCACATCAATCTTTCAGTAAATGTTAGCTGGAGCAGGACCACGCTCATTTATTCTGCTTTCTCACCTTGTTTGTGGAAGTTTTTCCAATGTCTTAACTGTCAAAAACACTGGACACAAGGAAAGCCTTTTTTAAAACAGAGCCAGGCTAAGGTTCACAAACTTCTCATGAGGTTCCTGAAGGTTTTATCTTACAGATTCAGTCACTGCTTTGTAAAGCAAGAAAGACAGATGTTCTAATTTTTGGTGACTAGGCTTTTCCACATGTATTTTGACATGTTTGAAAGAAATGCACTTAGTAGAAAGGGTTAGAGACATCCTAATATGAAATGTCCCTGAAGAATAACTCCATATCCTCTAGGTAAAGATTTTATGTAGTAAGTAAAAAGAAAAACTGGTGATAAAGTGATCCAAATTGCTACTGATGGTCCCAAAACCATGTTATTGTAGTCTGATGAGCAAAAACATGCAAGATATTGAAAAGTTATATTAATAACGTACAAAAGTTCAGTCTAAGGACTATCACTTTAGTTGCTACATAAGATCCTATGAAGAAAAAAATCAGAAGAAGGCAAATATTTGTTTCTTGGTAGATTTTGAGAACATAAAAAATGACTGCTTGATTTTACTTTGAAAATTAACATCTTTACTCTCTTTTGTGCAGTGTTAGAAAAGAGTGGGAATAATACCTCACAGGATTTGAGATTGTGACTATTAAGAACAAATCAACCATGATAAGCTTGCAGTCTCCATTTATAACAACATATACAGCTTATTGAATCCAGAGCAGCAGAGGGGACCAATCCACACTCCTGTGAAATTCCCAGCTCTCAACAATCACTCAAATTCACATGTGAGAAAACCAAAATAAAAGGTTGCTGCCACATGCCTAACAGGGACTGTACACAGGTGTTTAAATTTCGAGTGGAAAACTGCCTAGCTTTCCAGAGCCCTTCTGTCATGATCAGTAAAATGTCAGTCTGGTGGCCAAAGCTCAGCCCCACCACACTGAAATCCACACAGCAGTGCCTGAGAAGGCAGAAAGTACAGGAGGTGGTCTCCCAAAGGTACATGTGAAAGGCCACATGCTTACAGGACAAAGAGATAACCAGTTTTCATTCCAAAACATGGAAATACGCTATTCTGGAAAAAAAATAGCCTCATGGTCAGAACACTACACAGATATCAGAGTATATTTCTAAAAAACAAAAAACAAAAAAAAAAAAAAAAAAAAAAACCAAAAAAAAAAAAAAACCAAAAACAACACCCCAAAAATAAACTAAGAAAAGGGCGAATGGAAAAAAAAAACCCACACAAATAAACCATCAAATCAAACTCAAAAGTCAGACATGACCACCAGTGAAAAAAAAAAACCCAAACCAACAAAATGAACCGGAGCAAACATAAACAGAGATTCCCAATTTTAGGCTATTCTCTAACCTAGTGGCTTGTACCTCTTCCAAGACACTGGCCTCGGAACCTCCCTCCAGGCCACTCTGGAGAACAGTGAACCCAGATTTTCTGGGTCCTGTGGAGCCCTCTCTGGCACACTGACAGGTCTGTGATGCAGCTCCTGCTTCATCCTTTCCATTGCTCACGGAGCTCAGGCACTCAGTCAAGGCTGCAGCTTCCCCTCCAGAAAAAGCCATTTCAAAAGTCTGTTACAACTTTGCCACTTCCCTCCCTATTTTCAGGGAGCCCCAAGGAAATTGTTTAAGGTCAGCAGGAAAGCATTTGCAGAGCAGGCACAGCAGTGCAGCAGCAGTGTCAGATGCAGACCCCACCCTGCAGCTCTCTGCCCAACTATGAGTGCATCCATGTCCAAGGTCCAGGGCTTAATCCCTTCTCCTCTCCAGATGCTTTACAGCAACTGCTCTCAGACAGGCTGGAACACAGCGTGAAGTGCTAAATTTCAAGTACAAGTCTCTGCTCTTAAGACTCTGATTCCTCTTCCTTGTCTGTTTAGAAACATGCTGAAGTAACATACACCATAAATAAAACAAATGTCTTTGGAAAAGGCCTCAGCAAGATGCTCAGGAAGTCTTCTGCAGTTTGCCATTCAATCTGTTTCCTTCTCCAGTTTAACCTGACACGTTGGCTTGTTATTAATCTGTGTGATACTTCAGAAATTTTCATTAAGTCCTACTGAAAAATTTTCCTCCCATTTAGACTAAATGTGAGTTTTCGGCCATGTTATCTGAATTTTTTCACTGATCAGAGAACAAGTTCTAAACTAAGTTCTCCATTGATAGAAAGGGGCTGATCTGAATATGGAAAATCAGCCAGAAATTGCAATCTAATTAGAAAACTCTCATG
Organism: Ammospiza nelsoni; assembly: GCF_027579445.1. Lineage (NCBI taxonomy): Eukaryota > Metazoa > Chordata > Aves > Passeriformes > Passerellidae > Ammospiza > Ammospiza nelsoni. Next base: position 100,388,846 of record NC_080634.1, read on the forward strand.
AAATTTAAGTCTCAGAGGTGAGGGGACAGTTATATCTTCTACATTTCTAATTAATTTCTACCCTGTTAAGTACACCCAAATTCACATTTGCTTTCATTTCTACCTAATGATATAAAAGTCCCAGAAAATTATGCTGGTAAACAGGAATAATGACCAGTCTTGATGGTGATATAACAAGAAAGGAACAAAAGAAGGATCATGAAAAATTGTAGAAGTAAGCATTCAATACCCAAAGGGAACAATTCATGGGAAGTTAATGAGTAGCCAATATGGGACCGAGCAGGAAATCAACAGTGTCAGAAACCTATGGAAGAAAAGCAGCAAATGTAAACAAGGAGAACACAGAATGAAAGAGGATGTTGGCAACAGATAGAGAAAAATTCAGGGCTTTAGAAAATGAGAAGCACTGAAATGAATTTCAATTGAATTGAAATCCATGGAAAGTCAGATGCAGGAAGGTGAGAAAAAAACAAGGCCAGAAGAATCACAAATAATTTCAAAAAATAAGCCACTGTTAAAAAAATTTATGTGATACACAAATTTTGGCAGCCTGTCAAATTTTAATTACATTTTCAATTACTAATTATGTGTTCTAATTGATTGAATAAGACAGAATTTCAAGAGTTTTAATGTTACCCTTTTTTTTAATCTCTGCGATCTCCTCATCACGGTGGAGAACCAAATCTCTTCAACGACCAGAACAGGACATTTGCTAAAAGATAATCTCTGTCCCTTAACACTACAAGAAACCCAAGTAAAGGTCTATGCTAAATGAAGAACAAGGCAGAAACTTCAACTACATCAGTGAAATAAGGTTTTATAGGTCTTTGTGAAAATAAACCTCTCTGAGAAAGCAACCTATGTTACTGATATACAACCAAGTTACTGACATACTCACCTGAAGCATCTCCATTTCTTCCTAACTGTTCTCCAGACTGACTTCCCTTTAATCAAACCAAAGACATAAAGATACTGTTGGGTCCAAAGCCAGTGTTATCACCTCCAGGTCACCTCCTATCCCTCCTCTGTGGGCAGCAGCACAGGAAGGGCAGGGAGCAGATTCAGGCATTTCCCCTGCAGATGAGTGCTGTAAGTAATGCCTGGCCCAAAGTGCTCCTGCTCCTTCAGGGACAGTAACACAGAACATGTTGTCATTTACAAACAAATGAAAAAAGGCCAACTGCACACCTTTCACTTATGATGCCTTTCAACTACACGTGTCTAATCTTAAAATTATATAACTTAACGTGCATTGGCCATGGGAACATGAACTCATTTTTGTACTACTGCTTTTCCTAAAATTACTTTAACAGGCAGATTATTCATTTAAGATAGAGCATTAAGTCTTTTTGTTCAAATTCAATGGGAACACTTATGCAATGCATGTCAAAATGAAATTAATGTGCATTAAAATCTGGCCTTTGATGAGATTCAATGTATAGAGAGTAGTGCTTACTCTGGAGCCACCTGGGAAGACATCCTTTATCTCTTTTTTTAATTTTAGCATTTAAGACTAATTCTTTCAATAACTGTTAATGCTTAATTAAGAATGAGGAGAAGTAATCTCTCTTAGAGGATCCAAAACAAATATAAATGCCATTTCAGAACATTTGTTGTTATAGATTAGGTATAATTAATATTGTTGCAAATGGAAAAAAACTGGATTAAACTGATACTGTACATCATGGGAACCCTGATAAAGTAAAAACTCCTGTTCACAGCTCTCTGAGAACAGAGGATTTTCTGTATTCTGCAGAACTGCATAAAACGCAGAGCAAACAAAGATTAATCATTTCTGTGCTCATGGTCACTAAAAGGCAAGGAAAAATTTTACAGATTTTATAGAAGAAAACTGGGTATGAAATTGTAGGGAAAAAAATGTTCAGAGTACCTGAAATTTTGCTGGAAATGAAAGAAAAGTTCAAAGGAAAGGAAACTTCCATTTTTGCAGTGAGGAAGGCAGCAGTGAGAAAATTAATCTTGTGCATTAATCTTAGCATTCCTCCCAAGTGACTCAGGCCTACAGAAGAAAACATTCCCACTATCGGGTTAGAAAACGTCATGTTTCCCACACAGAAGGGAGGAAAAAAGCCTGAGCAGGGCTGGTTTTACTACTTTTCTCCTGATTAATTTGCTTGGAGACCCTTCTGTTGTTCAGTTTCAAATTGTTGAGGAAAATAGTTGCCATTTACGAAAAAAAAATTGAATTAGTCCTCGTATGTACAATAAGCTTGAGTCAGAGCATTTCTAAACAGTTATTTAACTATTTATAATTTATTCTAATAGTTCTTGGTAAAAGCATCTTAGAACCACATCAGCAGCAAAACAGAAGATAGGCTAATAAACTCTGTGGCAACGTTTACACGCTTAAGAGTTATAAATACAATACTTTATGTGGTGACAAGCAGAAAAGAGAGCCCAGTAAGCAATGAAGAGTGGGCTCCCTCTTGGTGAGCTGGAAGAGTGAGAGAGGTCAGACAGCCACCACCTGAACCTCCACCATTTCTAATGTCTGAGCCAAATGTCTCTTTAAAAGAAAACCCCAGCTGACCACACACAGTTCTCAGGTGCCTCTGTAAAAGCCAACGCTGTTACCAACAGGGAAAAAAATGTGTGTGCAAAAAGGACAGTCGGTTCTGATGCTTCACTCAAACCCTCCATGCCTGCAGAGCAGAATCCTCCTGCTGGGCACCACAGCATTAAGGGCAGCTACAACCGGTGCTTCCACAGCCAGCAGGGCTCAGCAGGCGGCTCCCGAAGCTGAGCCCAAGGGAGCAGCAGGTGTGCAGATGTGCCCCAGCTGCAGATGTGCAGATGTGTCCCAGCAGGTGTGCCCCAGCAGGCGTGCAGATGTGCCCCAGCTGCAGATGTGCAGATATGTCCCAGCAGTAGATGTGCCCCAGCTGCAGGTGTGCAGATATGTCCCAGCTGCAGGTGTG